>NC_083413.1:68811653-69123320 GCF_020745735.1 Hemiscyllium ocellatum | reverse complement strand
ATAATAGTAGTATGTAAATGCAAGTTGTTGTTTTTTTATATAATAAACTTAGTTAAAGGTGATTTGCCTAATTGAATGTGAATATATCAAACACAAAAAAGTAAATCAGATTGAAATACTTACTTTTCCAACAAACACAAGTTTGCTTTAAACACTAAAGCAAGTAAGTTTTCCTTTAATCTAGAAGGCAATGTTTCTAAAGTGCTAATGATGTTAAGGATAATAAACCAATATACTAGCTTATGAACAATTAAAAAGTAAGGTTACAGCAATTGTGTGCCTCTGGTTTAATTTAAAATTCCTCTTGTCAGCTGAGAACAATTAATTGACCCTCAAACACTTAATTTTCTCAGCCTTTCTGCAAAATGCATGTCTGTTTTGGATTAACCAACCTCATTCCCTGAAGTTAGAAAATAATTGTAAATAACAAATTGATTACACATAACAGTAAACAGACTCCTTAGATCTTTTTAGCAAGGCTTGTCATGGGCACGGAAATGTCTGTTGCTATAGGTGTATGATTGGTGTTGAAGGCAATTAGGGAAAGAGGTAAGTATTGATAAGTTTTTTATGGTGTTTTTGTTGAGTGGACTAAAAAAAAATCCTATATAATTTCTCCATTAATTTGTTTTGTTTGGTAGGAGTTTCTGTTGCTTTTACTTGAGGTTGTTCTGGATAGGATTAGCTTGCATTCAAGTTTATCAGACGTCAGAACAAGTGTTCCTTTGTTAAGAAGGATTGTCACTGTGATGTGGACTTTTCTTTTTTGGAGGGTGCTGTTCTCTAGATATTAAAAAGCCCTTACCATTGGAGACATTTTATTTTTAAAAAACTACTTCTATATGCATTGTATTGTAATGCTATTCTATAAAAGATGTTTCATATTTTCATGAAATGTAAGATATTAATATAATGGATTTTAGTTCTAAATAATTGTCAAGTGATAGATTATTAAAATGCCTCCTAGGCCTATCAAATTTGTGATTTTTATTGGGTTAAATGACACTAATAAAAAGACTAAATATTCTGGGAATGATTAAATAATATATATTTACCTTCTGATTTCTCAATGCATGTAAAATCTTGCAGTCTATTGTTGATAACTAGAGGTTATTCAAATCTTGATGTTATCTTAAAATGGAGAGACAGCAGTTGGTAGGAAAACCACATACATGTGAAATGCAGTGAAAATATTAAGGTGTTAAAATGAGGATAGCTCCAGCTTAAACTTTAGTAGAGACTGGGTCAGGCATGAGGGAATGGGCTGTCAAGTGAAGTCATTGTACATCAATCCTTAACTCCCTGCTATGTGGATCAAAGCAATTACTTGGTCATTCGTACTGCTTTATTGGTTGTAACTTGGTATAAATTTTATCATTGACAATAATTGGTAGGATGGTGAAGTGTGCAGAGACTATAGCCCTAATCTCATTGTGTTGTGACTAAACTAATACTGAGTTGATGAACTGAAAGTTTATGTAGCATTGGTTTGGAGACATCAATCAAGTATTTGTTCGTAGAATTCTGAAGCCAACATCTACATGAATAGAATATTATGACAGCATAGTAATAACATTGCTTGTAATATTAATCCCAATGCTTTGGAAGATATAGTAAATAAACTACTGCAATGGCAACACATCTTTTGAGGCCAGTGTGAAATTAATAAGGATTCATTAGATCCAGCTGGCCAACACCTGGTATAGTGCCAATTGATTGACCCACATCCCCAGTTTTCAAGGGTGCGTTCTGTTTGCATACCCAAAATCAGACTACTCTCCTATTCTCATGGCCCCAGCAATTGCAATTTCTCTACCAATATTATAGGTAGCTACAAAGGTTATCAAATGATATTAATATGGTCTGAATTAAAAACTGAATAAACCTGGCTGGATCAATATTGAATGAATGAGTTAATGATTTAAATCCAATGACTCTCCAGAAGTAATTAACTTCGAGATCTCTGTATGGTTAGATGGGCAATAGTCAGTCTCAGTGAGAAATGGTCATATTTGTTGCCATCTCCTATTGTCTGAATTTACTGTTTCTGATCTGTCTGGATGTGCTGAAATCTAACTACACCTAATGTTGTTCTTGGAAATAAGCCAATCTTTTGTGAAGTTGTTTACTGTCAATGTGAGATGTATGCTTGTCCAAGCTTTGCACTGTCTCATAGTTGCTAAGGATCTGGCACATAGCAGGGACAAGAACACTGTGTGAGGGAGGAAGGGCAAATTTGTTTCACTTTTTTTTTATTTTTGTAATAAGTGAAATAAAGAGTGAGAGCTGTAAACATTAGAAAGATGGGGTTCTGGGGTTCTTGGTCCACTGATTCCCTAAGATAGTGGAACAGATAGATAAAGCAGTTAAGAGAACAAATGCATATTCACTGAGGCATGGGGTTTAAGAGCAGAGATATTATGCTGGAATTGTACAGTTAGTATATTGTCTGCAGTTCTGAAATCTCCATTAAAGGAGGGTTGTAATAGACTGGACAGGATGCAGAGGAGATATACCAGGATGTTGCTAGCTGGAGAGTGTTTAATTATTTAAAGAAATTGGATGTACTGGGCAGAGGAGACCGAAGGTAATATGACCCGATGTCTGTAAAATTCATAAGCAGGCTGAGGGTGGATAGGGGAAAAAATGTTTTCCCCTTGCTTGAGGGATCAATGACTTGGGCATGCATGTTTAAGGTAAGGGTTGGGAGATTTATAGAGGATGTGAGGCAGGTGGGAAATGGAACCAATTGCCTATAATGGTTGTCGAGGCAGAGATACTCCAACCTTTTTAAGAAGTATTTGGATATGTGCTTACAATGTCAGGTCGTACAAGGCTATGAGCCAAATATTGGAAAATGAGACTAAACTAGTTAGGTGCTTGTTTTTAATTAGCCAAAGGACCTTTTATCTCTGTAGTGGACTGAACTCTAGGTCACAGCATGAGGGAAAGGTGTACATGGCAAAGCAGACAGAAAACAGGGCGGTATGACAAGGGCAGTATGTGGGAAAGAGGTCTAAGGATGGGGCAGAATTGAGAATCAGAAATGGAGCAAGGTACTGATTTATAAAGAGTCTCTGAGGTCAGCAGGGAGTGACTGCTGCTTTGCATTTTGTTTCTATTGATGAGCATTTGAAAGCGCATCATGTAATTTTATTTTCTGAAACTGATCGCAATTATACTTGGGAGATTATTTTTAATGTTGTCTCGTGCTTGGATACTTTTAAACTTGGGTAAAATTATTTGGTGATCACACTCATAGTAACGGGGGAGGGTGATTCAGCCCCTCGCACCTATTTTGCCATTCAGATTAGATCATGGCTGACTTGTGTCCTTAACCGTTGTCATACTTTAGTTCCCTAACCCACAATCCCTTGCCTTACAAAAACTCATCCATCTCCAATTCGAAATTTTCAGTAGTTTTACCGTCATGGTTTCAAGGAAAGAGTTTTAGATTTCCCCTTTCTTTTGTGTGGGGAGTGGACGAAACATCTCAACATTTGCTCTGAATGGCTCAAAACAATATTCCATCCCTTGTTCAAACACTTCCCACACTGAATCCAGTTTATGACTCTTGAAGAACAAATTCTCCTTGCCTTCAACTTCCTGCCTGCATTCAAATATTTCTCTATTACAGTGGGTGCATAAGATTATTAAATGGAATGTGGTAAAGAAACTGGAATAAAAACAGGAATTACTGCAGTGGTTTCTGAGGGAAGAAAGCAGAATTAATGTTTGGAGTCCAGTGACTCTTCACCAGAACTTTTAGTAGCCAAGAAAATCTAATATTTATGCTGGAGTAAAGTTTTTAGGGAGAAGAGGGAAGGCAGAGAATTGAGCAGATATATGAAGCCCAGAGAGCTGAAAGGAATAGGTAAATAAGGAGACAACATCAGGACAGGACAGGGGGACTAGACCGAAAGGTGTCCTGGCCTGTTATCTATTACCTCATTTCCCTACTGCCTTCACCTGCGTCCACTCCCCTCTCTTCTTCAATATCCCTTTTCCTTATTGCATCTAACCATTCTGACCAAGAGTCACAGGACTCAAGCTCTGCTAGACCTGCTGAGTTTCTCCAATAATCTCTGTTTTTATTTCCGATCTCCAGCATCCACATTTTTTTCCCTTTAAGAAACTGGGATTGTTTACTTTCTAAGGTCTGTCCAAAATTTATGAAAGATAACCAGTGTAAAACTTTTTCTACTGATGAGGGTTGGTACCGAGGACAAAGATTTAAAATAATTGGCAGCAGAGAGACATAAAGTTGCTTCATACAGCAGGTTATTATAGTCTGGAGTACACTACCCCAAAGGGCAAGACAAATAGACTCAAAAACCAAATCCAGCAGGCAATGTCCCTCTGTGATCCTTGGTTTACAAGCAAAGAAAAACTGCAGATGATGGAAATCAGAAACAAAATTGCTGGAGAAAGTCAGCATGCCTGGCAGCACCTGTGGAGAGAAAACAGCATTAACATTTCAGGTCCAGTGACCCTCCTTCAGAATGGTTATAACTGTCCAGCCCTCATGGTAAGAGTTCTGCTCCTGTGTTTTTTTTTATCCCAGGGAAGATGATACTGACCTCATAATATCATCTTTGTCTGATCTGGCAAGTAGGAATTTCAACATTTGGCTGTCAAATGATGGCTAAGTATTAATATTTTTGAGTAGATTTATTAGCTATAGACCAGATTATCTAGTTACATCTTCAATTTGACCATCCAAAAGTTCAAAAATGGTTCATTAATAGCAAAATGTGTAAAATGAATGCAGTTTTGACCCATAAGAGCAGAAGTGGATCATTTGGCCAATCAATCTGCTCTGCCATTCAAGTGAGATCATAGTTGATCTGATAATCACTAACTTTACCTTCTTGCCTTTCCCCAAAGCCTTTGATTTCCTTACTGATTGCCAAAGTGCCTATCTCGCCCTTAAATGGACTTAACGACCAATAACTTTTACAGCCCTATCTCTATCTTAAATGGATGATTATTTACTCTGAGATTACACCGTCTCATCCTAAACTCTCCCACAAGGGGGAAAAAGCTCCTCAGTATCTGCCTGATCAAGCCTACAAAGAATGTATAAGTTTATCGCACGTCCTTTTTAATCACCAGTGAATACAGACCCAACTGACTCAACCTTTCCTCATATGAAAATCCCTTCACTTCTTGGATCAACCTACTGAATTGTATCTGGACTGTCTCCAATACCAGTATATTTTACTGCAGATGATAGGATCAAAACTGTTCAGTATTCTCAATATTGTCTACCTAAAGCCTTGTACATTTTTAATAACTTTCCTATCTTTATGCTGCATTCCATTTTTGAAATGAAGGCCCAACGTTCTGAGGAGGGGTCATTGAACCAGAAACATTAACTCTGATTTCTCTTCACAGATGCTGCCAGACCTGCTGAGTGTTTCCAGCAACGTTTGTGTTTGTTTCTGATTTACAGCATCTGCAGTTCTTTTGGTTATTCTGTCTGCCTTCCCTATTTTCCACTGAACTTGGACACTACCTTTTTGTCTGTCCCATTGGAACTTCTCCTTCCTTCTCCCAAAACTGATGCCTCATGAGCTGAAAACCATTCCTCCCACACCAATCTGTGAGCCATGTATTTAAATCCTGGACTTTATGTACCCAATGGCAGTCTTCAGGTAGTAATCATAAAAAGGCTCTTGGACCTTTCCAAAAACTTGTTCTTAAGTGTGGTTTTATAACTGCCCATTGCTTGAATGGGCTACAAATGTTTCCTTCTCGAATAGTGAAGAGGACATGATGTACACATTGAAATTCTACTTCTGTGCAAGTTTGAGTGCACTTGCCAATAATTTACAATAATTCCTTTTCTGGCTAACTAGCATACCCATTTTTGTTTTTAAAACAACAGGTTAAGATTGTGGAAATAATTACTTAATGCAAATGCATTAATGTGCCCTACAAATAGTGCACAAAGCACTTTTTAATTTCACATGGTTCATTAATAGCAAAATGAGTGTGAAATGAATGTCATCTTCAACCAGCTGTGTGCATTTCCACTGTTAAATGAGTTTAAGAAATAATTTCTTACTGTCCTCAGCATTACAATCTTTATTGAAAGAAAAGAAGCAAATTGTCAGACCATTTTCTTTTTGGGTTACCTAACATTTTCTTATCCTTGTTTCTACTGGGTGACTAAATGCACAGTAATTTATTTGAGCTGTGAACTATTGTTGGTAGCTTGCAACATGAGGTGCTTAATATTACTGGGACAATGCGGATTCTACTTGGGAGGACAATAAAGAAGGAATCAGATCCACATAGCGGGCTTAATGGCAGAACTGGGGAGCAACATCACTGAGTTGCTGCTAATTCGGAGAGATACCACCTTTAGCCTCTGCACTTTCAGCTCGCCTGTAATGCATGTGTGCCCATTCCCAGAAGATCGCTTGACAGGTTATGTGCATCAGATGTCTCCATCTAGTTTACTGTCCATAAAACTCTTATTTTGACAAAACTTCTTTAAAAATTGGAACACAGCTTGGTTTTATGAATTATCGTAACTTGATTGGTTTTCATCTCTGGCCTTTTTTTCTTATAAAGAAAAATCCATTTAAAGTCTGCGTTATTAGAGATGACAAAACCATAAGAAATTGGAATGGAGTAGGCTATTCAGCCCTTTTGAACCTGCTCCAGAATTCAATAAGATCATGGCTGTTGCAATACTCCTCACGGGTTCACTTTCCTGCCCTTTCCCAATAACCCTTGATTCCCTTGTTTGTGCAGGAAAGGTTTGCAGAGTTCAAATATCCCTTTGTGTGAAAGTTATTTCTTTTAGCATCCTCTTCGTTCAACTAAAATCAATGCTCCACTTGTAACACTTCACTTTCTTTACTTAACTCAAGGTATCACTGAGTAAGTCCATTTCTATGTGAACTAGAAGCAGTGGAGACTACCAAACCATCAGTGATCAAATTTGCACTCTGATTTTGGCAATCTTTGGTGTTTGAAATTAAGCAAGACATCTCTTATCTCCAAGCTGCGCTGAAATTCTGCTAGTATGGATGAAGTTGGCTGAGTGGCCTTGTTTGTATTTTTCCTTGCGAAGGTATAAATGCACAGAAAATTTGAGGAGACAAATAATAATAGGAAGGTCGATGCTGAAACTCTGCAGGAGTCACACTTTCTTAGAAATGTGTAATGGAGGAACTAGCAGCCTGCAGAATGTGAGAAAATGCTGGGAATATCCCCAGCTGTCAAGTTTCTAATGAAATCAATGCTTTCAGAAGTGCAATGGTAATATTCAGAATAATGACTGGGTTATCTATACAGGAAACATGAACTAATAGCATTTCTGCCTTTATTTAAATAAGAGATTTTTACTTGTGTACTTTCACCATTTAAAATCGATTATGCTTTGCTTAACTGCAATGATTATTGGTTCTGAAAGAATAAATTTTTAATGAGAAAATAATGTGCTGTTTTACTGGATATCATTTTGATTACTGATATTAAGTGTAACGTTGTTTAGCAGATTCTTGAGTTCACATCACCAGAGCCTTTCCACCATCTACAATTCCAAATCTAGGAATATGATGGAATATTTTCCACTTGTCTAAATGGGTGAAGCTCAAGATGAACGTTATCTGAGGCAACTCAGTTGATTGACACTCCATCCACTGCCTTAAAGATTTCACTTTAAAGTTTCAGTTTTAAACATGATTATTCTGAAAGGGTTAATGTGGGAGGTTATATTAGGCTCCACCTAATCTGATACCTTACAGTATTGAATGGAGAAGCAAGGGGTCTAGCTCCAGATCACTGGTTCCTGTTTGTCTCAGTCATTTCGCAAGTTAGGCATAATGTAATGTCATTTATTGCTATCATGAAATAAACTGCACCTTGTTATTAAACAATGTTCTTCTGCTTGTGCTAACTCACTAGCAGTTCATCTTCTACCTCTGCTTGTTGAACAGGCCAATCGACATCGTGTAGAAAAGAGGATTAGTGGTAGTACTCTATCCCAAGCACCAGTTGCAAGTGTTTGGTACAACATATGATACTTCCACCAGCACAAAGTAATTGCAGTGTGTATCATATACATAGTGCACTGCAGCAATTCTGAAAAACTTCTTTTGGAATATGTTTTAATCCGTATCTTGGACTATCTATGACCACATGTGCATTGGGTCATCAGCACCTGCAAATTTCTGTCTAAGTCACACGTCATCCTGACTTGGAACTATAGCTGAGTCAAAACCTAGTTGTAACTCTGATGTTAAACCCAATTTAGATGTACTTGGCTTGTGTGGTTTTCAGGGATTCAACAAGGTAGCTACTCACCACCTTGCGGGCAACAGAGGATTGGTTACAAATGTTGTCTTTGCTAGCGATAACTGCATCTTATCAACTTATTAAAATCAATTCCTTCCTACAGGCATTGCTTTGAACCAGTGGTGTTTGGAGTTATGCAAATGCATTTGTAATGTGTAAAATAATGAGTACAGTGTATGACATTATGTACTTGTAATTTACTGCAAACACCTGGCATACTGATGGTCCATTGTGACATGATTTGCCACACCATGTTTTTGTTTTCCTCCTCTCCTATTTTCATTCTTGTAACATTTAAAGGTTCCCCAGGTCAATCACAGACTGGGCAAGATTGCATTTACATGCTTTTTGATCACTGTTTATTAACAGTCCTGCCTATTTCACTATCACCAGAAAGACTATTCTGTCCCATACTCTCCTTTTCTGGCCTCTACTTCTCTATGCTTGACAAACTTTAATTGAGCCATAGCTCTAAAACCCACATCTTGTCTATTTCCTTAACCAGCCCTCTTTGTCCAATGCTTGCCATAACCATGGGTTATAACCCAAGTAATCTGGATGCCATTTTGTTTAAAAAGACTACTGCCATGGAGACAAAATAACTACTGACATTTTTAAAATAGCACGTGGAGTTGAATGTGATATAATACTTAAAATGTCAAAGGAACTTCAAGTCGACTAGGTGTATTTCTCTTATGACTTAGCCTCCAGCATTTTCCCAACTACAGATGTTATATTAAAGAAGAAATGAAGAGACATCTGCATGAAAAGGGTCCCATTAAGCAGATGCAGCATGGATTCAGGAAGAGAAGATAATGTTTGACAAACTTACTGGAGTTCTTTTGAGGATGCAATAAGAACAGTGGATGAAGGGGAAACAGGTAGATGTTGTATATTTGGATTTTCAGAAGGTGTTAGGTTCGCATAAAATACTGATCAATAAGATAATAATGCATGATGTTGCAGGAAATGTGCTAGTGTGGATAGAAGACTGGTTAATCAATAGAAAGCAGAGAGTTGGCATAAATGGGTGTTTCTCTGGTTGGAGATCAGTGGTGAGTGATGTGCCACAGGGCTCAGTGTTGTGCCCACAACTGTTCATGTTTTATATAAATGATTTCGAAAAGGAGACCGAGTGTAACATATCCAAGTTTGCTGATGACACTATGTTGAATGCAAAGGTTAACTGTGCAGAGGATGTGGAGGGTCTGCACAGAGATTTATGTAGGTTAAGTGAGTGGGCAAGGGTCTGACACATTGTACTCAATGATGGTAAATATAAGGTTTGGAAGAAAAAAATAGTAGGTCAGAGTACTACTTAAATGGTGAAAGATTGCAGCATGTTATTGTGCAGATGGACTTAGGAGTGTTCGTACATTAATCGCTAAAAGTTGATTTTCAGATACAATAGGTAACCAGGAAGACAAATGGAATATTGGCTTTCATTGCTAAAGGGGTTGAATTTAAGAGCAGGGAGGTTCTGCTACAATTGTACAAAGTGTTGGTGAGACCGCTCCTGGAGTATTGTGCTCAGTTCTGGTCTCCTTACTTGAGGCAGGATATACTGGCTTTGGAGGCAGTGCAGAGGAGCTTTACCAGGTTGATTTCAGGGATGAGGGGGTTACCCTATGGGGAGAGATTGAGTCGCTTGGGACTATACATGCTAGAATTTAAAAGAATGAGAGAGGATCTTACCTATCCTTTTCATAATTTTTATATGTTTAAATAGGATAGAGGCAGGCAAGCTGTTTTCGCCGGTGGGTGAGACTAGGACTAGGAGACATGGCCTCAAGATTAGGGGGAGTAGTTTTAGTTCAAAGATGGGGAGGAAATGCTTTTTCCAGACAGTAGTAAATCCGAGGAATTCTCTGCCAAAGAAAGTAGCAGAGGCAGCTTCATTAAATATATGCAAGACACAATTAGATGGGTTTTTTGCATGGTAGGAGGAATTAAAGATTATGGGGATAATGCAAGCAGGAGGACCTGTGACGATGAATAGATAGCCCTGATCTTAATGAATGGCAGAGAGGGCCAAATGGCCTCCTCCTACTATTACTATGAAACTATGGATAATAAGAGACTGAAGACCTCCTGTAAGCCATCAATGTGGATTGTATCCCAAATGGCAAATATTTTCTCTCCTTTTTTTTTGAAGAATACATATCGATGAATTTTTAAATCGAATTTCAACGCTACTGGAGTTGAAAGTGTGGGACTAAATGCTACTGTTTGCATCCCACTAGGTTCAAGCTTCTGTGTTCTGTGAAGGTCACAGTTAAAGACCTATATCTCTTAGTCACTCCCATGTTGCCTGTAAACACTTTGTCAGTGCTGTAAGTAACTTCTGTTTAAAAATCTTTCTTGGTTTTTTTACAACAGTCCATTAACCTCCTGGGAATTATATGAACAACACCTAAACAACTGGAATGGTGCTCATCTGAAATCCCCTGAAGTTGAATTACTCAGATAAGGAATGACCAGCTGGAGTACTGTTGCTGTTAAATAACCTGTAACCCTGTAGAAAATCAAACTTCAAAGAAAAATGAGGAAACTGGAGAAAAATAAATACATTTTATTAAATTCACTCAAACAGCCAACACAAACGAGTATTTTTCCTGTAACAAAAACAGAAATTACTGAGAACCTCAGCAGGCCTGGCAGCATCTGTGGAGAGAGAGACAGCATTAACATTTCACATCTGTTGTAACTTTTTCAAAAGAGATGTGAACAACACCTGAAGAAGACTAGTACCTGACTCCATGTTAACCCTGTTATTCTCTCCACAGACGACACTCAGATACTAGACCTCTTGAGTTTCTCCAGTATTCTGCATTTTCTCAATCTTCTACCTTTTTTGATTCTTTTTGAACTTGCACTTTTTAACCAAATTTATCATTCAAACTATCTTAAAACTTAATTTTAGAACTTAACTATTTCCTTTTTCTTCAAGATTCTTGATCTATTTTCAAATGGAAAATTCTGAAAGTAGAAGGGTTTCATTTTTCCCAAAACTAGTTGATAGTTAAAGAATTACAATCATCATTGTAATGTCAGCCATGTGAAATGTCACAAGTAGATGATTAAATCTCTCAGCTGCAGGGGTTCTTCAGGGTAATGTTCTAGGCCCAACCATCTTCAGCTGCTGTATCAATGATCTTCCTTCCATCATATGATCAGAACTGGGGTTGTTTGATTATTGCTGAAAATGTGTTGCTGGAAAAACACAGCGGGTCAGGCAGCATCCAAAGAGCAGGAGAGTCGACGTTTTGGGCATGATCCCTTCTTCAGGAATGAAGAAACGTCGACTCTCCTGCTTCTTGGATGCTGCTTGACCTGCTGCGCTTTTCCAGCAACACATTTTCAGCTCTGATCTACAGCATCTGCAGTCCTCACTTTCTCCTTGTTTGATTATTGCACAATATTCCATAACCATTTGTGACTCCTCATATACTGAAGCAGTCCATGTTCAAATGTAACGCAATCTAGACAATACCTAGGCTTTAGCTGACAAGTGGTATGTAACAATGGCACCCCACAAATATAAGGCAATGAACATGTCCAATAAGAAGCAATCTAACCACTGCCCCTTGGCATTCAATGGTGTTACTGTTGCTGAATTCGAGGGGTTGCCATTGAACAAAAATTCACCTGGCCTCTCCATGTAAACACAATGCCTACAAGAGCAGGTCAGAGGCTAGGAATACTTCAGTGAGTAACTTGCCTCCTGATTCCCTGAACCCTGTCCACCATCGACAAGGCCCAAGTCATTTGCCTGGATGTGTGCAGTCCCAACAACACAAGAAGCTTGACAGCATCCAGGACAAAGCAGCCTGCTTGATGGTGGCACAGTGGTTAACACTGCTGCCTCACAGCACCAGAGACCTGGGTTCAATTCCTGCCTCAGGCAACTGTCTGTGTGGAGTTTGCACATTCTCCCTGTGTCTGCGTGGGTTTCCTCCCACGGTCCAAAGACGTGCAGGTTAGGTGAATTGGCCATGCTAAATTGCTCATAGTGTTAGGTGAAGGGGTAAATGTAGGGGAATAGGTCTGGGTAGATTGCTCTTCAGAGGGTTGGTGTGGACTAGTTGGGCAGAAGGGCCTGCTTCCACACTAAGTAATCTTATAAAATCCATAAGCATTCACTCCCTCCACCACTAAAACTTCGTACACCCTACTACTACCATCTACAAGATTGCTATGGCTCAGAACAAACCACATGCAAATATATCAAGGAGATAGCCTAGACTCTACCCTTGTCTTTAAATAAGATAAAATTAAAGTGCTATGTTCCAGAGATAATTTGATTGGTCACACTACTCTGCTTTCAGCAAAAAGACATTTGATTTTACCCCTAATTAAAATAAAGACAAGATAAAGAATTGATTTTACTATTACTCTATTGGAAACTTAACAGAATAATAGACTATTTATTTAACTACTAAAGAGGAACTTTTTGAATATAATAACATCCCAGAAACACCCTTGGCAAAAGTGAAGTTAGTGAAACAGATTATCGCACATGCGATTCTCGCAGTGAAAAGAGAACCCAAGCTTTTAACTGTTACTGAGAGAGATGTAACAGCTTCCACAGCTAACTTCAAATCCCAGACACTGCTAACAGTTAAATTAAAAGCCTAGTTCTGTAGGAGCCTGACTCCACCCATTCATGCTGCAACATTACTTTTTTTTAAAAAAAGTTCCAAGTCCTCTGAAACTGTATTTACTTTATTGGCTTGGAGGAGACAGCTTGCCACCTATGGCTCAAAACAACTCTTTTGAAAGAAACCAGGTCCAAACACCCCTCTGAAAATCAAAATGTCATCACAAGGTACACTGCAGATGTTCACCGAAGATTGTTAGATAGCGCCTTCTAATCCCACGGCCACTTCCATCCAGAATGACAAGCAAATACATAGGATTTCCACCACCTGCATTTTCCCCCTAAGCCACTCAACATCCTGACTTGGAAATGTTTTGTTGTTCCTTTAGCGTCACTGGGTCAAAATCTTAGAATTCCTTCTGTAAGGGCATTGTGGGTCTACCAGCAGCAAATGGACTGCAGCATTTCAAGAAGGAAGCTCACCACCACCTTTTCAAAGGCAATCCTGGGCATATTGGCCAGCCAGCAATGCTCTTGTCCCACCAGTGAATTTTAAAAGAAGCTCCCCATTGGCTGACCAAGCATGAATGATAATTGCATCCAATATACTTTAAAGGGTTACCCCATTTTTTACTTCCTTTTTTTTTCATAAGGTGTGAGTGCTTTTGACACAGTGAGTATGTCTTGGCCATTGAATCACTGCAATCCCGTGCTGAAGAGCCTCACTACAGTGCTGGTCACAACACCCTCCCCACACTGCCATACCACTATAATTTAAGTAAATTCTCCTGTCAGATTTTACTTTTTTTATTTTAATACACTAAATAATTTAGTTACATACTGAAAACGTTAAGAGATACAGATTTGAGAATTTCCAGACGGTAGTTTTGTTTTTATAGTTAAAATGATGGATACTTTAACTGACTGCTTGCTATTATGAATCTTTTTTTTTTACCGACTACTTCAGAAGTTACTTGCAGTCTGTTGTCATCAGTGCTTTCTATTCAAACAGAGGTTTAAAAAAAGTGTATTCAAAAAAGAAGCGCTACAGGTTCAGTTCTGAGTCTGTGTTCAATCAGATCATATTTGATCTGCTTCTGAACTCCATTTTTCAGCTTTTGCTGTATATCATTTGATACTCCTACCTTTAGAAAAACCTATTGATCTCTGTCTCAGAATTTCAATTGTTCCAGGCTCCATGGCATTTCAACATTGACAGAGTACCTGATTTTTTCACTGCCCTTTGTGTGAAGAAATGATTTCTAGATTTAGTCATGTATAGCCTTACTGTGATAGTGATCTTTGATGGGACCCTACATAGGAATAGGGAAGGAGAATATCAGCCAAGATTCATGGCTGTTCTGTAACCTGTGCTAGCAAAAGTGAGAATTGTGCTCAACTGCAGTGCCCTTTCTAGTCACAGACTTCTCACAACTATTATTATGCAAGGATAAAATGAGGACTGTAGGTGCTGGAAAGTCAGAGTCGCAAAGTGCAATGCTGGAAAAGGTCAGCTCAGGCAGCATCCAAGGAGCAGGAAAGTCGATGTTTTGGGCTCAAGCCCTTCATCCTTACTGATGAAGGGCTTATGCCCGAAACGTCGACTCTTCTGCTCCTCAGATCTACTGTGCTTTTCCAGCGCCACACCTTTCGACTATTATGATTACAAGGATGATTCTGCAGTGAGATGCTGAAATGGAAATTAGCCACTGTTGGCTTGCAATGCAATGACCCTCTGGCTTCAGGTAAAGAGGGAAGATCATTTAAGTCTTCACTTTTATATTATTCGTTTAATGATGACATTAATGACCATCAGTTGTGCATTGATAGCAGCGCTCGGTATTATAATATGTGGCACCAAGATACATTGTGGCATCCTTAATAGCAGAAATGTCTCTTAATTGATGTTAACAAAGACCATGGGAGCTATAAGGCGAAGCTTTAAAGCCAGCTCATGCAGGGCTGAATTTTCCTCCAATGCAAAGGTAAATGCAGAGATGAGTATTTGATGGTACCATTGTGTCCAATAACCTCCCTCCTTAGCATTCGACTTGGAGCCAGAAGGGCTACCTTCCTGCAAGTGGCTCTTAGCCAACGGCAAGGAAGTAAAGGCCAATTGTCAGACACCAACTCAAATTTTTAGGTTTGGTCTGTGAACCTCCCCAGGGGTTAGGTCAGCTGCCTGGATGATACCTCCCAAGTGACAGGCCAGAGTGGGAGCAATTCTACATGGAGGCTTAGAGGCCACCCCTCTTGTCAGTTCACAGTTTGCAGCCAGAGGCCACCAAAATGTTGACATAACTGTTGTCCATTTGTTAAATTTAGAATTTTAACACTAGGAGAGAGGGTATCCTAAGATGGTGACACCAGGTTATAATCCAACAGGTTTAATTGGAAGTATTTGCTTTCAGAGCGCTGCTCCTTCATCAGGTGGTTGTGGAGTCTAAAAGCTAGTGCTTCCAAATAAACCTGTCGGACGATAATCTAGTGTTGTGTGATTTTTAACTTTGTCCACCCAGGTTGAACAGCAGCTCCTCCAAATCATAAGATGGTGACATTCTCTTTCACTTGACCTGTCGGTGGCAGCTCCTTGCAAATGGAGGGCCTCCTTCCCACTCTCATGCACCATTAGTCCACGAACCAATCTTAGTTAGATGGTAAACCTGCCCTCTGCCCATTCTTTACTTCATGACTCTCCCCAAATAAATCAGCCCTTCTGTCGCAGAATTGTAAATCCCATTTTGACTCCAGCCTTAGGTTTCAAATCTAAAGTCCTTTCCCCAAAATCTAGAAGGCTCTGTTACAACAGAGGTTCCAGCAAGAGGTACAATATGCATGTGTGGTCGAAGGGAAGTGCTTTTCTAGCGCTACATTTTCGACTCTGATCTCCAGCATCTACCGTCCTCACTTTCCCCTGATGCACCTAACCTACACATCCCTGAACACTATGGGCAACTTAGAATGGCCACTTCACCTAGCCCGCACATCTTTGGATTGTGGGAGGCAACTGGAGCACCCAGAGGAAACTTGCACAGACACGGGGAGAATGTGCAAATTCCACACAGGCAGTCGCGCAAGGCTGGAATCAAACCTGGGTCTATGGTGCTGTAAGGCAGCAGTACTAACCAGTGAACTACCGTGTCGCCCGTAATGTCCTTTTGAGGGAAGGAAATCTTGCTGTCCTTACCTGGTCTTGGCCTACATGCGATACCAGATCCACAGCAATATGGTTGCCCTCTGAAATTGCCTGAAAAGCCAGTCAGCATAAGGGTAATTTAAGATGATGATAAATGCTGGCTTTGCTGAAAATGTAGACTTCCCATGTAAGAAGAATATTTGAAGCTGGGGGCAGGGTCAGATTCAGGTGTTTTTCACCCTATTAGTAAATTGTTTAGCTAGGGTTTAGAAATTATGTGTGAAGTTGTAAAACGTGGGCTTAGTTATAGAAATGAAACTGACTGATTCAGTCAATGTTTTTAGCTAGTGTGTTTTGACACCAGGGAGCTTGAAAATACAAAGTCAGAGTGCAGAAAGTGAACAGCTGTGAACAGCAAGAGAAATAAATTATCACTTTAAAAGTTATTTACAGCTTTCGGGCTTTCTTTTTACAATTCAACAACAAAAGAGTCCATATGCTGATGGATCTGGAAGCATCATAACTCATGATTGATGAAAGTCAGGACAGAAATATCAAGCCATCGAGTACATGACTTCAAAACTGTATCTCTCTAGTTAGTGTGTGGGTGTCTCAGCACTGGTGATGAATGTGTTTTTCTCAAATAACAAGACAGATTGGGATTTAAAAACAAAATGTGAATGTTCCAGAAGGCTTGCTGAGAAAAATGAAGGTGTTGCTGACATTTTTGAGATGTTATTGTTCAGCTTGGTGAACAACCGAAACATGCCCCACTCTAGTGAAGCTGCAAGACATTACAGCCAAAAACAAAACGCTTTTGGGTATCCTCTGTATCATGATATCAACTGGATATTGTCAAGAATCTTACCAGCATTGATATTCCAAAGCTACCCAGTAAAATACACAAAGAAAGAACTTGCATTTATATAGCACCTATCAAAGCTTCAGGATGTCTCGAATGACTTCATGTCCAATGAAATAAGTTTGAGGTGTCAGATAAAGCTTGGAAGAGGAACATTAACTACTACACCAGATTGGTTTTTCCTTTTAATCAGTGCTGTGGGTTCTTTACATCCACCTTTAGAATTATTCAACATCTCATTGAAAAGACATCATGAGCAGCAAACCAGCATCCCCTCGGTAAATGCAGCAAGGCAGTATCCTCCTGAGGTTGTAACAGAAGAATGGTACTAGAAATTGTTAGTCGTGTGATGTTCATTCCTATAAGCACCACAGGGCATCTTCCTCTGACTGAAACATGTAAGTTGTTTCGATTGTAACATAATACAGTGTCCGGTAGTAACCTTTTTCAAAATGATTAAGCTCCACCTAAACTGATGATGTTGCAAGAACTTGAGTGGAGGTGGCAGGACATCTTAAGATCTTGTAAGGTGAAGACTTTTATATCCATATATTTCCCAATAGTTTTGGTAATCATGACAAATTATAATTATGCCTAACCGTAATTTGTACTCCATTCGATATTATGCACTAGTCTACAACTGAAAGTGAAATTCTACTCTTGATAGATCATAAGACATAGAAGCAGAAATTAGGTCATTCAGCCCATCGAGTCCGCTCCACCATTCAATCATGGCTGATAGGTTTCTCATCCCCGTTCTCATGCTTTCTCCCTATAACCCTTAATCTCCTTGATACTCAACCTATCTATCTCAGTCTTCGATATACTTAATGACCTGGCTCTACAGCCTTCTGTGGCAATGAATTCCATAGATGCACATTCTCTGGCTGAAGATGTTTCTCCTTATATCCAGTCTAAAAAGTTTTCCCTTTATTCAAAGGCCACTTCTTGGGTCCTAGTGTCTCCTACCAATGGAAACATCTACCCAACATCTACTTTGTCCAGGCCATTCAATATTCTGTATTTTTCATTAAGATCCCCACTCATCCTTCTAAAGTCAGAGTGCAGACCCAGAGTCCTTGAACGATCCACATGTAGTGGCTTTCCTCTATTGCTGTGAAACAAATGGGCCCTTTAACCAAGTCAAGAAAAGAGGGTGGTGGTAGCAGATTACCCTAACGAAGGCTGGTATCAGGGAGCATAGCAGCACAAGCTACAATTTTATATATGAAAATAAATGTATTTTATTCAGTCAAGCAGAGACTGAACAAAATCAGTCAGGCTCAAATAGCTTGTGGAGTTATCTTCTATTAGGTCAGTCAGTAGTGGATGAAGTGTATTTTGGGGATGAAATCAAATTAAAGGGAGGTAGTCAATGCATTCAATGCCTTTTACTATTAAGTGTAATCTTTCGAGGTGTCAGGAGGGTTACTATAATTCAAGATGCCAGGTAATGTGAAAGCACTGCAGTAATTGATATTTCAAATGCTGGCATTGATCAAGAAAATAATTTCATGGGGCAGGATCATTCCTGTGAAAAAGACTTCCAAGGTTGAAGATGCAGCAATGCAACCCAATATTTATCAGTACTTTTTAGCTTTATTTGTTTTTCTTTTGCAATGTCCTGAAAAATATTCATGTTAGTTTGTTCAACACAACTCATTCTAATTAAACTTGTTGTACTGTTGATGTTTGAAACAAGTCTTCCTCTGTTACAAAGGTCTATTTGCAACAATCCAATGTTCCTATTTACAAGGACTCCCACCACTTCAATAGGTTAGAATTCAGCTACTGTGATGCTTTATCATTGCTGCTTGCAAGTCTTGCAAATTTATAATTTATCTATTTTCATGTAAAGTTCTTTGAACACAACAGAAAATGTTCCCTGTTCCTTTTTAAAACAAAGGATGGATTTCCATCTAAATGAAGTCTAACCCTAACACATTTAGTAGGAGGTTTATGGTTCTTTAGCTTGGAGTGGTAGAATTCAGTGGTAGAACATCAGTGTCACAGTTAGTAGCGCACACTCTCCTGGGTTTTGGATTCAAGTGCTGGTCCAGGTCTTGATTGCAGTGATCAAGGCTGGCACTCCAGTGCAGTACGAAGGGAGGGTTGTACTGTGTCAGAAGTACCTTTTTTTTTAAGTAGGTGGATGTTAAAACTGGCTGCCCCATCTCTAAGAGACTTAAAAAAAATTCAATGGTACTATTTAGTCAAAGTCTAGGGCTATTCTTTTCAATGTCTTGGCCAATATCGCCAGCCTATGTCATAAGAGCAGATTATCCTTATTGGAAGGTTGCTGTGCATAATTTGGCTGCTTATTTTCCTTTTTGACCACACTTCAAACTTAACTTATTGGATTTAGCAGTTGACATCCTATGTAGTGAAAGATACCTATATACACATATGGTTTTTGAGTTTTACCTCCAGCAGATGGCTCTTATATTGTAATGCTTATATTTTTTTTAATCTGCTAACAAAAATTAAGTAATGTGGTGTTGAAAGTTCCAAAAGATATCTATTAATGAGAGTTGTAATAAATACAAATATTTGTGTTTACAGACACATCAGTGCCAAGGCTGACACAAAGCTATTTGGTTACCGAGAGGAGCAGACTTCCATCAGCATGTCATGCTTCAAGTGGCCTGAGTTAGGATGGAGTGTGAGACTGTCACATTCTTGGGTCACATGATATTTGTTATAATGTACGGAGTACTCCTATTTTAAGGTTTGTTGACTCCGAGAAGAGACAATGGCGCGTCATGCATTTCTTCACCTAAATAAGGGCCGCTTGAGGTTCTTGTGTCTCGAAGTATTCTAAAATATTCATCCTTTTAAATTTTTAAAAGCAGAATTTTGTCCCTATACATTGGTCTTTTTTAAAAAAATACGACTCGCCTGAAAATTTCTTGTCAGTCCATTTTACTTAGTGAATAGCAACTGCTTACAAGTAGGTCACTGAGAAATAGTGTGGAACAGCAGTCTGCAAAAACAGTCAGAAATCACACAGCAAGGAAACATTTATCAGAACAGAGCTGCAGTAATTGTTTGGAGATCATTTTTACCCTTACTGAATCTTTCTTTCATCTTTACCTTCAGACAGAATAACCCCAGGCAGAAATTAAAGTTCAGATTGAATCCCTTTTTTAAAAGAAAAGATGATTTTCTTTTCTAATGAGAAAATGTAGGCAATTTCAGAAGTTAATCTTGTGGTTGTCTCATAACGACAACTTATATTTTTAGAGAAAATATTTAATGTAATAATCATCCAAGGAGCTTCACAGCATTATAAGACAAAAAAATGATGGCGAGACACAAAAGAAATGAGGTCAGAAAAGGTAAATTTTAAAAAGTATCTCAAAGGAAATAGAAGTGGGGAGGGTAGTCTGAAAATTAGGGCTGAGGTAACTGAGTGCATAGCCACCAATGGTGTGATGTTTTAATTTTTAAATTGGTGTTGCTTAAGGTCAGAAAGAGATGAACACAAATACCTCAGCTGTGCACCTGGAGGAGATTACAGAGAGAGAGAGAGAGTGAGAGAGAGATAGGTGATAGGCTGCTGGGGTTTTTGAAAACTAGGATACAAATTTTGCTTGACCAGAAGCCAGTGAGCACAAGGTTGATTGGTGAACTACACTTGGTGTGAGTTTAAGCATGGACAACAGAGTTGTGGATGGACTCTAGTTTACAGACAGCTGAAAACAGGAGACTGTCCACCAATCTGCTGGCATAGTCAAATCTAGTGATAACTAGTGCCTGGGCAAGGATTTCAATAGGATAAGCTGAGACCTGTCAATGTTAGATGTGAGAAATAAAATCTTTCCAGAACAAAGGAAAAGCTTTTCATAGAATTCCTGATGAATGGCAGGCAATTCAGCTCATCAGGTCCATACCAACCTTCTGAACATCATCCCAACCAGAGCCCATCCACCCACCCTATCCCTGTAAACCTGCATTTCCCATACCTAATCCACCGATTCTGCACCTCCCCGGACACTATATATAGGCAGTTTAGATTGCCAGTCCACCTAATCTGCCCATCTTTGGACCATGGGAGGAAACTAGAGCACTCAAAGGAAACTCGCGCAGACACTGGGAGAACATGTTGACTCCACACAGTAGAACTGGATCCCTGGTACTGTGAGGCAGCAGAGCTAATCACTGAGCCACCATGCCGCTTTTATCGAAATGACTTTCCTGTTATTTATTTCTGATTTTTAATATCCTGATTCATAACAGAAAAGGTTCATCCCTGGACAATGAAGGCTGATCAAAGGCAAATGGTTTTTCACTGTTTAATCCTTTTTAAGCTTTTTTATTTTTTTTTAATTTTCAAATCTCATTTTCACATGGCTGCATACACACACATTTCATTTACCTGCTATTGTTCCATATTTGTCCATAACCTTTTCTAACAGACGTTTCCATCTTGAAATTTTGAACTGAGCCATCATCTACAACTTTTTTGAGAGCAAGAGTTGACTTTGTTGTGAAAAGATGCTTCCTGGAATCAATTTATTGGTCTGCCCAGCTCTAAATTTATCATGATGCTGTGTGTCAGATTTACTCAGCAGAGGAAAGAATATCCATGTATTTAACCAAGCAAATCCCTTTTGTATTTTAAATGCACTGTTGAGATTATTCTTCAACCTTAAGCTCAAGGAAAGCAAATCAAATTTATACAACATGTCCTGATAATTTTAATCTTTTAATCCTCCATATCATTTTCACAAATCTGCATTGTACACATTCTAAGGCAATATATCTTTCTTCAGATGTATTGGCCACATAACACACACTATTCAAGATTTTAAAAAATGAAAGGAACTGTGGATGCTGGAAATCGGAAACCAAAGTAGAAATTGCTGGGAAAACTCAGCAGGTCTGGCAGCACCTGTGGAGAGAAAACAGAGTTAACATTTTGGACCCAATGACCATCCTTCGGAGCAGGTCGGAACTAGGAAAAGGTTAGTAGTTGTGGGTGATGGGAAGGAGTAAATGATAAGTGGAGATGTACCGCAACGAGAGAGGAAAACAGTTGCACAGACAAAGGAATGAGTTCAGGTCAATCTGGGTGAAATGAATAGGTTTTATATAGTAGCAGACCGTGTGATGACAAGATCTGGTGTGTGTGGGAATTGGGGAAATTACATGGGAGAAGGAGCTCAAGCTAGAGCGGCACGGTGGCACAGTAGTTAGCGCTGCTGCCTCACAGCGCCAGGGACCCAGGTTCAATTCCAGTCTCAGGCAACTGTCTGTGTGGAGTTTACATATTCTCCCCGTGTCTGTGTGGGTTTCCTTTGGGTGCTCCGGTTTCCTCCCACAGTCCAAAGATGTGCAGATTAGGTGAATTGGCCAGGCTAAATTGCTCTTTGGAGGGTCGGTGTAGACTTGTTGGGCCAAAGGGCCTGTTTCCACACTGTAAGTAATCTAATCTAATCAGAAGTTGTAACACCTGCCTGTTTACTTTCTCTGTTCTCACTACTCAAGGCCCTAGAAACAACTAGGAGAAAGTGAGGATTGCAGATGTTTGAGATCAGAGTTGGAGTGTGGTGCTGGAAAAGCACAACTGTTCAGGCAGCATCCGAGGAGCAGGTCATCATGCTCCACAAATGCTGCCTTACTGGCTGTGCTTTTCCAGCACCACACTCTTCGACCCTAGAGACCACTTCCAAGTGATGCAGTGATTTATCCAATTTAGTCTACGCTGCACACCATGTGATCTCCTCTACATTGTGGAAATGAAGCACAGGCTGGGTGACCACTTTGCAGAACACCTACGTTTAGTCCATAAACTGCCTGAGCTTCTTGCTGCCTGTCCTTTTGACACACCACCCTGTCCTCTGGCTATCCTCTCTGTCTCAGTGCTCCAGTGAAGTTCAGTGCAAGCTGAAAGAGCAGTACCGCATTTTCTGCTCAGGAACGGCACGGTGGCACAGTGGTTAGCACTGCTGCCTCACAGCGCCTGAGACCCGGGTTCAATTCCCGACTCAGGCGACTGACTGTGTGGAGTTTGCACGTTCTCCCCGTGTCTGCGTGGGTTTCCTCTGGGTGCTCCGGTTTCCTCCCATAGTCCAAAGATGTGTGGGTCAGGTGAATTGGCCACGCTAAATTGCCTGTAGTGTTAGGTAGGGGTAAATGTAGGGGTATGGGTGGGTTGCGCTTCGTCGGGTTGGTGTGGACTTGTTGAGCCAAAGGGCCTGTTTCCACACTGTAAGTAATCTAATCTAATCTAAAAAAAAACCCTGCAGCCTTCTGGTCTCAATATAGAGTTCAAAAATGTTAGGACTTGAGCACCTCCTTTCATGTCCTTACCACAACCTCCACACATCAGGGCTTGTCACCACATGGCATGCTACCATTCACAACCCATTGTCAGCTATTCATGGTCCCCGTTAACAGCTGTTCATTCTCCTAGGCTGACCTTTACTCACTCCTTTATCTATCCAACTCTCTTTGGGTTCTATCTCCACTTATAGCTTAAAGTCCCTCCACGTTTTACATAAATATCAATCTTTTCCAAGGTACCATCAGTTCTAGACCTGAAACATCTGTTGTTGTTGGTGACTCTATTCCAGATCTAGTCTGAAGCAAACTTTATGAACAATATCATTTCCTCATATTGTGAACTCCAGTTCTCATGAGGCTAAGGTTAATGGGCAATCAGCCTTTTTTGATTGTGTTGTGTATCTATGTGCCAGCTTTAGTGACTTCTATACATGGATATACAGATCCCTTCAATCTTTAGTTTTTGGATGGTGAGCCAGGCTCTCCATTTTCGTTCCAATTTTGGATGGGATGTTCTGAAGTGGTCATGCTCCTGAGTGCGTAGAGATGAACTGTTCCCCTTCCTAATGCAGCCCCTCCCTTGGTTTGTATTAAAACAATAATTTAAGTTGACTCCGTTCCTTCCTGCATACTTTTACCCTAATCCTGCCATGATGGTATTTGCTTTAAAAACAGGCAAGTTAACCAAGCTTCCCTGATTTTCAGAAGAAGTAAGTTTATAAATGACTAATCATGAAAAAAGATAATGTGACACATGAGGCCAGAGGCTAGAAATCAAACACTTGCAGAAGAAGGCCATTCAGCCCACTATGCCTGCACTGGCCCTATTATCTAGTGCCAATCTCCTGCCTTTTTCCTCATATCCCTGCACTGTATTACTATCCATAAAAACCATCCAATACCCTCTTGAATGCCTTAATTGAAGCTGCCTCCACAACACTTGCAAGCAGTATTGTCCAGACCCCAACAACTCATTGGAATTTTTTTCCCCTCTCTCCTTACCCTTTGCTTTGTTTGCACATTGCTTTAGATACGTGTCCTCTCTCTTCTTTTACAAGCAGAGACAACTTTTTCCTATCTACTCTATTCAGTCCATTCCTAATTTTGAACACCTCAAACTAAAAAACAGGAGCTGTACTCCTGAGTTGTATGGAGAAAGGGCTGCATCGGACAACAAAATGCTACTCTTTCAGATAAGATACCAAACTGTGACCCTGCCTGCCCTCTCAGCTAGACATGAAAGATTCCTGTGCTATTAGTCAAAAAAGGATGAGCGAGTTCTGCTGATGACCTAGCCACCTTCCTCTCTCAACCAACGTTGCCAGAACACAGAATTTGGTCATTCTAACATTGCTATTTATAAGACATTGCTGGGCCAATATTGGCTGTCTCATTTCCAATGTTACAGCAGTGGTAGAATTCAAAAATTATTTACTCGGATTGTGAAAGGAGCTTTATAAAAGGATGTCTTCTTTTTCCCTCTCAAAATTCAAGCCTTTCCTTTCCCCACACCTGTTAAGACAATCCCAATTACCAAATAATTTGTAAGAAAACACACAGATTGTTCATTGTTCTTTGAAAAAAGGGTCAAATCCTCATTTGGATCCCAGCAGGTTCTGATTATGACCTGCAAGAATGGGAGGCACTTGGTTAAAACTAGTTGAATCCATATCTCTCTAATCCATAAGATCCAATACAGTTAGAATTGGATCATGAGCAGTGAAGTTACTGAATGTTTTAGGTCTGAGGATAGAAAAGGTCCTGCCAATATTATAGAAGGGCTGTGATTCCTCTCCAAATCCTAAAGAAGAAAAGCTGAGGCTCCTCTTTTCAAGAAATGCCTTCTTTTCAGACTGACATTGGTCAATGGATCTTCACCTACACACAACCATTTTGCCCTCTTCATGGATATTCTGGTTGAAAACAGGTTGGTGACATTTAAGAAAGCAATGCCTCACCCTACCTATTCGGCCTATTATTCGATGTAATCTTTTGGCCGAAAATAACAGCTAACTTGTGAACATTTTAAAATGTAGTTGAATAATAACCTGGTTTAAACTCTTCAATGAATATATGCTGTGTTTTACATATTATTTGTAGTGAGTTTGTGATTTGTAAGTGTATGTTCATCTTGGAATTGAGAAGTTAATAAATACCATTGTTAAACAATTTTTGATTAATTCCCCATGACAGATTGTTAATTTCATGCCAGTAATAGTTGAACCAGTCAACTTTATTCTTATAAATTAAGGGGACTATAATTTCAAGTCACAGCACTGTATTGATCACACATTACCAATAACCAGTTGCCAGGCAGCCTGTCATCATTACTGACAAATTCTGCTTCACAAGAGCAAATATTGAAAGCTGAATGATGCATGATACAAAATATCAATTTGCAATTTACAAAATGAAGTGCTCTAACTCTTCATGATCACTGCCAAAGATCAGAGCTGCCTGAAGATGAAACTGATACTTATTAATTCACTCTAAATTACATAACAATGCTGTTTATCTTGTTGAACGCACTTATTATAATACACCTGCTTAATGGTATTTCTTTTCAAGAGTAGCAGCCATGTCCCTCTTCCACTGCAATATGCTTTCAAGGTGATTCAAGACGTCCCTTACCTTGGCACCAGGCAGGCAACACATCATGTGGAACTCTCGATCCTGCTTACAAAGTACACTTTCTGTACCCTAACAATAGCATAAGTCAAAAATGGGTGGATTTGGAAAAACACAGTAGGTCAAGCACCATCCAAGGAGCAGGAGAGTTGATATTTCAGACTACTCCTAATTATAGAATTCCTTGTCACTATCACTTTTCCTTTTGCTTCCCACCCAACCCCACCCAGCCACTTGAATAACCTCCTGCATCACGGTGCAGTGGTCAGTTTGCCCATGCTCCCTACAGTATTACTTCTCATCCACACAGGGAGCAAGTACCTCACACCTGTTCAACAAGCACAAGAGCTGAGGCTCATCAATGCTAAATTAAGGATTCCTCTACCTGCTTCACTTGTCGTCACACTCTCCTGTTCCCAACTGCTCGTCAAATATGAAGTACCTAACCTAAAGAATGTGGCTGTCTCCCAAAACAGCATCCATGTAACTCTCCCCTCCCTGATGTGCCAAAGTTTGATGCTCAGGCTCCAGCTCATCAACTCTGAGCCAGGGTTCTTTGAGCAACCAACATGTTGCTACAGATGTGATCGCCATGGACCACAATGGGGTCCACCAGCTCCAAATCATACTACACCTCACCTGCCATGTATCTCTAAATGAATTAAAATATACAAGCCTGGATTTAGAGTTATGAGGAGAGATTATAGAAATTATGTCTGTTTTCTCTAGAATTTAGAAGGTTAAGCAGTGATCTGCTTGAAGTCTTCAAAATATTAATAGGAAAATATAGGGTAAATAAGGAAAGATTATTTTTACTGGTTGGGGATTCTAGAATGAGGGGACATAATCTGAGAATGAGGGCCAGACTGTTTGGGAGAGGTGTTCGGAAATGCTTCTACACACGTTGGGTGGCATATGTTTTGATCAGATAATTTTAAATTTGAGGATTTTTTTGCTTGAGCAAAGGTATTAAGGCATTTGGGCCATAGGCTGGCCACAGATCACCCATCAAACAATGGAACTGGCTCCAAGGAGCTATTCCTGTTTTTATGTTCCAATGTGATTCCAAATCTACAACAATAACTATTTGCTGCTCTCTGAAATGGCCTAGTGCCCTAACTCAGTTGAAGGGTCTTCAGTGATGCCTCTGGTAAAGCAAAACCAGCAAAGAAAATAAAATACAGAAGGCAAAGGGATCTGTAAATTATTGTTTTTCAGACAGAAGGTCCGAAGGAATCCAGAAAAAGTTTTTTGCTATATTTGACACACATTAATGATCTGAATTTAGGTATATAGTACATTATTTCAAAACCCACAGCACAGATCTAGAAAGAATTGCAAACTGGGGAGCATAATAGAATGCCTCCAGACAAGACAGATGGGTGAACTGGGGAGATAGATGTCAAACAAAATGTTTATACAACATTAAAAAGGGTTGAAGAAACAGTGAGGCTGGGCATACAATAACCGATCCTTGAAGGTGACATGATCAGTTGGGATGCTTTAGCTTTTTAAATAGTGCTTGGCATATAGAAGAAAGGAAATATATAATCTAAAAATTTAGAAATCATCGCTTAGACCTCAGCTGAAATATTGTCCAATTCCGGTAACCATATTATCCTAATGTCAAGACCTTGGAAAGGGAGCAGAATGAATTTCCTGATGGTATAAAGGGTATCAGTAATACATCATGAAGCTGATAATGCTCCATATAGAGGGGCAGAGGATTAAATAAGAAGGAAATTGTTTCAAATGCCAGAAGAATCAGTAACAAGAGAGTGGACATTGAAGGATGCTCAGGGATGATGGGCCATTCACTCCGAAATAAGTTGTGATGCAACATGTATAGTATACAAAGATAGAAGAAATCAATTCAATGCTAACTTTCAAAAATGAATTGAGTAATTATACCATGAAGTTGATTAGCAAGAGCCATTCAACTGGTTGTGTTTGTGCTAGCTCTTTGGAAAGGCAAGTTAGCTAGTCCCATTCCATTTCTTTCCATGTAGCCCTGCAATACTTATTCCTCTTCTTCAGATAATTCTCTGATCCTCTTTTCATGACCCCACTCACCTCCATCACGCACGTTCTGAAATTACATTGTACATCTGAAACAACTCTGTATGGGGAAAAGGATCTTCCTCATGTTGCTGGTGCTGGTTTTGTTGGCCACCTTAAATTGATGATTTTCACGAATGTAAATAAGCTTACCGCATACCTACCAGGGAGATAGTGAGGAAAGAAATCAATCTGAGACAGGTACAGTTGAGAACAGAAGAGAGTCAAACAGTCAGGGCAGGCAGGGACAAGGTAGGACTAATAAATTATATTGCATTTATTTCCATACAAGGGGGCTAACGGGGAAGACAGATGAACTCCGGGCACAGTGAGGAACATGAGACTAGGATATCATAGCAATTACAGAAATGTGGCTCAGGGATGGACAGGACTGGCAGCTTAATGTTCCAGTATGCAAATGCTACAGGAAAGAGAGAAGGGAGTGGCATTTTTGATAAGGGATAGCATTACAGCTGTGCTGAGAGAGGATAATCCTGGAAATACATCCAGGGAAGTTATTTGAGTGGAACTGAGAAATAAGAAAGGGATAATCACCTTATAGGGATTGCATTATGAACCCCTTAATAGTCAGAGGGAAATTGAGAAACAAACTTGTGAGGACATCTCAGCTATCTGTAAGAATAATAGGGTGGTTATGGTAGGGGATTTTAACTTTCAAACATAGACTGGAACTGGCATAGTGTGAAGGGTTTAGATGGAGAGTAATTTAAGTGTGTACAAGAAAATTTTGTGATTCGGTATGTGGATGTAACTACTTGAAGATGCAAAACTTGACTTAGTCTTGGGAAATAAGGCAGGGCATGTTACTGAGGTGTCAGTGGGGGAGCACTTTGGGGCCAGCAACCATAAATACATTATATTTAAAATAGTGATGGAAAAGGATAAAAGTTGAAGGTTTAAATTGGAGAAAGGCTAATTTTGACAGTATTAGGCAAAAGCTGATTGGGGGCAGATGTTCTCAGGTAAAGGAATGGCTGAAAAATGGGAAGCCTTCAGAAATGAGATAATGAGAATCCAGAGAAAGTATATTCCTTTTAGGGTGAAAGGAAAGGCTGGTGGTTACAGGGATTGCTGGATGACTAAAGAAATTGAGGGTTTGATTAAGAAAAAGAAGGAAACCTATGTCGGGTATAGACAGGATAGATCGAGTGAATCTTACGGAGAGTATAAAGGCAGTAGGAGTATACTTAAGAAGGAAATCAGGAGGGCAAAAGGGGGGCATGCGATAGCTTTGGCAAATAGAATTAAGGAGAATCCAAAGAGTATTTGGAAATATATTAAGGACAAAAGGGTAAGTAGGGAGAGAATAGGGCCCCTCAAAGATCAGCAAGGTGGCCTGTGTGTGGAGCTGCAGAAAATGGGGGAGATACTAAATGAGCATTTTGCATCTGTATTTATTGTGGAAAAGGATTTGGAAGATATAAACAGTAGGGAATTGGATGGTGACACTTTGCAAAATGTCCATATTACACAGAAGGAAGTGCTGGATGTCTTGAAACACATAAAGGTGGTTAAATCCCCAGGATCTGATCAGGTGTACCCTAGAACTCTGTGAGAAGCTAGAGAGGTGATTGCTGGGCCTCTTGCTGAGATATTTGTATCATAGATAGTCACAGGTGAGGTGCTGGAAGACTGGAGGTTGGCTAACTTGGTGCCATATTTAAGAAGGGTGGTAAGGACAAGCCAGGGAACTATAGACCAGTGAGCCTGACGTCAGTGGTGGGCAAGTTGATGGAAGGAATTCTGAGGGACAGGATGTACGAGTATTTGGAAAGGCAAGGACTGATTAGGGACCACTCCCTCCGTGACTCCCTCGTCAGGTCCACACCCCCCACCAACCCAGCCTCCACTCCTGGCACCTTCCCTTGCAACCGCAAGAAATGCAAAACTTACGCCCACACCTCCTCCCTTACTCCTCTCCAAGGCCCCAAGGGATCTTCCATATCCGCCACAAATTCACCTGCACCTCCACACACATCATTTATTGCATCCGCTGCACCCGATGTGGCCTCCTTTATATTGGGGAGACAGGCCGCCTACTTACAGAATGTTTCAGAGAACACCTCTGGGACACCTGGACCAACCAACCCAACCACCCCGTGGCTCAACACTTCAACTCCCCCTCCCACTCCACCAAGGACATGCAGGTCCTTGGACTCCTCCATCGCCAGACCATAACAACACGATGGTTGGAGGAAGAGCGCCTCATCTTCCGCCTAGGAACCCTCCAACCACAAGGGATGAACTCAGATTTCTCCAGTTTTCTCATTTCCCGTCCCCCCAACTTGTCTCAGTCAAATCCCTCGAACTCAGCACCACCTTCCTAACCTGCAATCTTCTTCCTGACCTTTTCCCCCCACCCCACTCCGGCCTATCACCCTCACCTTGACCTCCTTCCACCTATCGCATCTCCAATGCCCCTCCCCCAAGTCCCTCCTCCCTACCTTTTATCTTAGCCTGCTGGACACACTTTCCTCATTCCTGAAGAAGGGCTTATGCCCGAAACGTCGATTCTTCTGTTCCTTGGATGCTGCCTGACCTGCTGCGCTTTTCCAGCAAAACATTTTCAGCACTGATTTGGGATAGTCAACATGCCTTTGGGTGCCTGGGAAATCATGTCTCACAAACTTGATTGAGTTTTTTTGAAGAAGTAACAAAGAGGATTGATGATGGCAGAGCAGTAGATATGATCTATATGGACTTCAGTAAGGCATTCGACAAGATTTCCCATGGGAGACTGGTGAGCAAGGTTAGATCTTATGGAATACAGGAAGAGCTAGCCATTTGGATACAGAACTGGTTCAAAGGTAGAAGACAGAGGGTGGTGGTGGAGCGTTGTTTTTCAGAATGTAGGCCTATGACCAGTGGAGTGCCACAAGGATTGGTGCTGGGTTCACTACTTTATATCATTTAAATAAATGACTTGGATGTGAGCATAAGAGGTACAGTTAGTAAGTTTGCAGGTGACACCAAAATTGGAGGTGTAGTGGACAGCGAAGAAGGTTACCTCCGATTACAACAGGACCTTGACCAGATGGGCCAATGAGCTGAGAAGTGGCAGTTGGAGTTTAATTCGGATAAATGTGAGGTGTTGCATTTTGGGAAAGCAAATCTTAGCAGGACTTATACACTTAATGGTAAGGTCCGAGGGAGTGTTGCTGAACAAAGAGACCTTGGAGTGTAGGTTCGTAGCTCCTTGAAAGTGGAGTCACAGGAAGATAGGATAGTGAAGAAGGCATTTGGTAAGCTTTCTTTTATTGGTCAGAGTATTGAGTACAGGAGTTGGGAGGTCATGTTGCGGCTGTACAGGGCATTGGTTAGGCCACTGTTGGAATATTGCATGCAGTTCTGGTCTCTTTCCTAATGGAAAAATTAGTCAGAACAAAATCTATTTCCATAGAACACATGTTATCCGGATACATCACCGTTCAATATAGCAGCTGCTCTACCAAAGACCAAGAAATTACAGAGAGTTGTGTACGCAGCCCAGTCCACTACAAAAACCAGTCTTCTTTTCATTGATTTCATTTGAATTTGCAACTGCCTCAGGAAAGTAGCCAACATAATTGATGACCCCCTCCTGTCCTTGTTATTTTCCCATTTGAGGTATCCCTTAATCTGCAGCCAATACCACTTCCCATTCCCTGATTGGAACAGCAAAGTGACTGGTTTGGTTTGGAATTACAAAGTGGAATTGGATAAGAAAATGGAAAGGTAACTCAAATTGCCACATTTGGAAAGAAGCTCACAAGTTGGATTTTTTTTTGGAATTGATGAGGTTACCACTTAACTATGTTCCAATGTTTCCTTCAACAGCAGTTCAACTATCATACTACCTATATTTGAGAATGTCCAAGCCTCAGTTGCCTGTATTTTGACATTCTCTCATCCTGTAAGTACTGATCCAAACTGGATCCCAGTCTGGCTACACCCTGATGTTAAAATGTTCAAACTTCTTTATTGTTAAATCTCTCCATATCTTCAACCCTCTCTATCTTTCTAAATTCCTCCAGCCGCACACCTTTTCAGATCTCTGCATCTCTCAAATCCTATCATCCTTAAACATCCCACAATGTAATCCCTCCACTCCTGATGCTTTCATACTCATGCTTTCAGCTGCCTGGGTTCTGAATTCTGGAATTCTCTCCCCAGTGCTTAACATGATTTGCAAACATAGGAAATGTAATATGCAGAAAAATATTCTCTTAGAATGAATGGTTCGGGTCTGAAATGCACTGTCTGGTAATGTGGTGGAGGCTGATTTCAATTGAGCCATACAAGAGGGCATTGGATTGTTAGTTGAATAGATACATATGAAATGCACGGTCCATCCTCTGGGTAACTATTCAACTCACCCCATACTTAGCTCATTCACCCTTACTTTCATCTGCCTCAGACCACAGATTCATTCCCCAAACTCTGACCTGACCCTTTCCTTGGAAGCAACACCAATGAGCACCCCTTGTTCCCCATTCCAGGCCCAACTTCCTCTTCCCCTGCTGCCTGCTCTGCACCTGCACCACCCCAAACCAGACCTGAATGCTCCTACTCACCTGATCCACCCCAAACGCTAGGTCACTTAGCCCCCTTTCCTCAATGCACCCTATCCACCTCACGCCCTTCTCCTGACCCACTTGGCTTTGTGCCACTTGGCAAGCTACTCAGCTTGTATCCCACTTACTTATTAACATCGCCCTCACCTCATGCACATCCTGTCAGAGAGCAACTATCAAAGTGAGTATCTGTAAATCTGGACCATTTTTATTGTCAGAATGTGGCAGCTGCTTGCCATGGAATGGGGTTATGGTTTGTTTTCTCACTTTTTCTTGCCCCACCCACACCCCTAACCCCTGCTGGCAGTTCTGCATTGCAAGGTAATTGACAGAATGGAATCATGGCTCATCCTTCCTGAAGGATGTTGGATCTTGATTTCATCACGTAAATGTGGAGCTCTCATCCTTTCATTTTAAATAAAAAAGAGGGGGTCTTAAGTGGCAAACTGTATGAGATTGCCTTGCCTTAGAAAGTCCAGCCCATTATCTCTTGCAGGACACTGCCTTTCACAACAGTCTGTATCATTAAAGCTGGCCAACACGCATGTGAAGAATTTCCATTACATGAAAATAGTACTGTTCATGGAGTTAGTTCTCATCACCTACTGTAGTCTACTTAAGAGGAATAAAGGAAATTACAGGTAGGGGGCATCTCACACATTAGAGTAAACTAATCCAATGATGTACAATGTACTCTTTCAGCATTACAACTGTACTGTTAATTGAGGGCTGTACTACTACAAAAGGAAGCTGGTGACATTAATATGATAACATATTTCTAACCACCCCTTGAGACTTCTCTGAGAAGTGTCTGGACTCTCTTGAGTAATATGGAATGAGTTATATCTTCTACATGCTTTTCAGCTGGTTGCTCTGTTACCTTATCCCCTAAATTGTGTTCTGATGGTAGTTGAGACGTGGACAAAGAGGTTCCCTTTCAGTGAATAATTCCTCCCCAGACGCCTGTACACTAATTGCTCTTTTTATTCAGTTCACCAACTACCACAGGGGGTTTCAGGTGACATTTAATGAGGGTGCTGGAGCCATTAGTGAGAAAACTAAGCCCGTCAGATGAGAATCAGCCATGACCTTTTTGTTTCTGTACTGGCCAAGGATAGAAATTTCATTACCTGCCTATAGTTGGATATTACTGGGATGCCAGGGAAGCTTTATTTAATAAGTGTCATTCAGAGGTCTGATCTTTTCTAAAGATTCTACAGAGTCAGTGAACAAGTGCAAGCTCAAAGCTGAACCTAACTATGTACAACTGGAGCTTAAGAACAGGAACATCCCATTATTTATGATTGAATGGGTTGCAAAAGACCTTGATTTAGGAGTCTATCACACCACTATCAATATACTGTCTTATTTATTTATGCAGATGTGGATGTCATTGCATTTTCAACAAGTTTATGTATCCTACAGCTTGAGCTAAAAGCAATGTTTCACTGGAATTAATTAATTTTAATTTCAGTGCAGGCAATTCTCTATCATTATGTCAGTTAAATTAACAACCGTGTCCACAAATTAAAATAGGACTGTAACAGGAAGAAATGGTACTCAAGGGAAATTAATAGTTTGCAGGAAAGAATGGACATCTAAGTAATGTTGAGAACACATAACAAATTTGAGAGGCAAATGTGATGAGTGGTTTATCTATTGGTCAATGTTAGCTTTTACTCACCGATCTGGTTTATTTAGTTTTACTTTTATTCCCACATTGGTGTCACTGGCTGGGCCAGCACTTATTGCACATCCCTAGCTGCCCATGAAAGGTGTTCGTGAGCTGCTTTCTTGAACCACTGAAATCCAGGGAGACCCACAATGGCTTTTTACAAAGGTAATTCCAGGATTTTGATCCAGGAACATTGAAGGACCAGCAATATATGTTGTCAGGATGGTGAGTGAATTGGAGGGGACATTACAGCTGGTGGTATTCCCATGTATCTACTGCCCTTGTCCTTCTAGATAGAAGTGGTTGAGAGTTTGGAAGGGGCTATCTAAGGAGCCTTGGTGAATAATCCAGAAATTATCCACAGACCATCACATTTCCAGAAGATCATGAGTCTGTGGAGCTCTGCTTCTACTGCTTTTTTGGGAAAACCAGTTTTTAATATTTTTAAGGCAAACAATAATAAGCAAAGAAGTGAAAGATTATCAGGATATGCAGAAATGTGAGTTTGAGGTTACAATCAGATAGTCATGTTTTTAATAAATGGCGAAGCAGGCTCAAGGAGCTGAATGACCAAGTCCTTTTTGTTTTTATGTTGCCTGAATGGCCTTCAATTAGGTTTCAAAATGTCCACCACTAAGTTATTAGATTCTTTTCCAGCTGATCACCACTGCTAGTATGTAAGAGTTTGTCTCAAACAGTGTTGCAGTGCTGTTTATTTTAACTCCCAAAACTAACTGGGCATGGCTCTTGTGGTATTGAAAAAGATCCAACAGACATTTAGTACAACCAAATACTATTAAGCATTACATTGCTCAGCCACATAAATGCTTGGGCTAGCAATGAGCTATTGCTTTACAACAGAGGGGCATGCATACAGTAATGCTTCAGGTGCTCAAAGGTAAGTTGAAGTATGAGATATTATTACCATCAGGTCATGCACTGTGCTGCAGTGAAGTTATAAGTATATTTCTGAAAGGCATACTAACCATAACACCCAACACAACGCCTTCAATTTAAAATCAGGACCAGAATTTTCAACAAAACAGGGAATGTTAGGAGAAGTGTTAAAGAATTAGGTCTATAATGGACTGAAAAAAATATGTTGTTTCAAAAATGAAAATGAGTTTTTTAAGATTCTTTTTGTTTTCCCACACTTGGTCTCCTTTTTAGTTTCTCCTATGATTTTTAAGTATGATTTTGTATTCTCTCTTCTTGGAATGTGAACCTTCTGTTGGTTTCTAGCTCAGGTTTCTGGGTGGAAATAATTCAGTTTGATGATTAGCCTCAAGGCTTTTAGATTACTCATAGAGATGTACAGCACAGAAACAGATCCTTCGGTCCAACTCATCCATGCCAACCAGATAATCTAACCTAATCTTGTCCCATTTGCCAGCACTTGGCCCATATGCCTCTAAACCCTTCCCACTCATATACCCATCTAGATCCACCACTTCCTCTGACAGCTCATTCCACCCTCTGTGTGAAAAAGTTGTCCCTTACATCTCTTTTATATCTTTGCCCTCTCACCCTAAACATATGCCCTTTAGTTCTGGACTCTCCTACCTCGAGAAAATACCTTGTATATTTACCCTATCCATGCCTGTCATGATTTTATAAATCATTATAAGGTCAACCCTCAGCCTCTGATGCTCCAGTGAAAACAGCTGCAGCCTATTCAGCCTCTCCCTATAGCTCAAACCAACCAATGCTGGCAACATCCTTGTAAATCTTTTCTTAATCCTTTCAAGTTTCACAACATTCTTTCGATAGGAAGGATCCCAGAATTGTGCATATTACTCCAAAAGTGGCTAACCAATGTCCTCTACATCTGCAACATGACCTCTCAACTCCTGTACTCAGTGATCTTTAATGCACAAATGTTAATTCTTTTAGATTTCTCTAACATCTTTCGAGTATACAACGGATCTCGATCAGATGGGCCAATGGCTAAGGAGCGGCAGATGGAGTTTAATTTAGATAAATGTGAGGTGCTGTATTTTGTATGAGGTTTCTTTCATAATTTACCTTACCTATTTTTATTATTTTTATTTGTATCCCTTTGTTTATGCATGAAAGTTTCCCAGTGTTTCAGCCTTCCAGAGGTCTGGAATAACATTTTTGAAAGGGATATGGGCTGGGTGTTGGCAGATGGGACTAGATTGGGTTAGGATATCTGGTTGGCGTGGACAAGTTGGATCGAAGGGTCTGTTTCCATGCTGTACATCTCTGTAACTCTATTTGTAACACGTCACCATACGCTCAACAAATGTTGTCAACAGTTTTGTTTAAACTGAAAATAAGAGCTCTAAGACCACTCAGTGGGGAAAAAAAACACATTTTATTTTTGCTCTGAAGTAACAGTTTGAAATAGAGAGACAGAGAGAACGAGCTCTGTGGACCACACGGATATGCTTAAAGAGAGAGAAGGCCAAGATCAAGAAGCAGCTAAGCTTTAAATTTTCTTTCTGATGTGGTTTTGGAAAAGATGAAAATAATTTTTTTTTAAGGAAGAAGTCCTGAAGATTAACCAAGTTAGGGTAAAACTACTGGTGGGTTTGAGGAGTTAAAAGACAAGGTCTATGAGAAGAATTATTTGAGCAAAATGGGACATGAACACACAGAGTAACTTTAAAAACTTCAGCATCATATGGGAGGGAATCTGATGAAGAGGTACGAAAGGCATTTTGGATACAAACAATTTTGATGTGAGCTTAAGAGTTGTACAGAGGAACCCAATGAGATCTTGAGGTCTCAATAGAAACATTACATCAAAGATGTGCTTCCAAACTGATTTTGTCTTTTGTTTATAATGATTAAATGTGCTGCTGCCTTGTCTCCTGAATGGAGAGCGGACTTAACAGAAAACTTTGAGCCCCAGAGGAAAGACAATGAACCGAATAGTTGATTATCTGAACAAAATAGTGCCCACTCATCTCGTTCGGATAGTTGAGGTTCCTCTGTCATTAGTAAGTTTGCAGATGACACCAAAATTGGAAGTATAGTGGACAGTGAAGAAGGTTACTGTAGAGTACAACAGGATCTTGGTCAGATGGGCCAATGGGCTGAGGAGTGGCAGATGGAGTTTAATTTAGATAAATGTGAGATGCTGCGTTTTGGAGAAGCAAATCTTAGCAGGACTTAATAGCAAGGTCCTAGGGAGTGTTGCTGAACAAAGAGATCTTGGAGTGCAGGTTCATAGCTCCTTGAAAGTGGAGTCGCAGGTAGATAGGAGAGTGAAGTAGGTGTTTGGTATGTTTTCCTCTTTTGGTCAGAATATTGAGTACAGGAGTTGGGAGGTCATGTTGTGGCTGTACAGGACATTGGTTAGGCCACTGTTGGAATATTGTGTGCAATTCTGGTCTCCTTCCTATCAGAAGGATGTTATGAAACTTGAAAAGGTTCAGAAAAGGTTTACAAAGGTGTTGCCAGAGTCCAAGGATTTGAGCTACAGGGAGAGGCTGAACAGGCTGGGGCTGCTTTCCCTGGAAGCTGCCAGGAGGCTGAGGGGTGACCTGATAGAGGTTTATAAAATCATGAGGGGCATGGATAGGATAAATAGGCAAGGTCTTTTCCCTGGGGTGGGGGAGTCCAGAACTAGAGGGCATAGGTTTACGTTGAGAGGGGAAAGATATAAAAGAGACCTAAGGGGCAACTGTTTCACACAGAGGGTGGTACGTATGTGGAATGGGCTGCCAGAGGAAGTGGTGGAAGCTAGTACAATAGCAACATTTTAAAAGGCATTTGTATGGATGTATCAATAGGAAGGGTTTGGAGGGATATGGGTTGGGTGCTGGCAGTTGGGATTAGATTGGGTTGGGATATCTGGTCGGCATGGACAAGTTGGACCAAAGGGTCTGTTTCTGTGCTGTACATCTATGACTCTGACTGTAGTTGAAATTAGTAAATAATCTTGAACCAGTTAAAGATGAAATAAAGAAAGGAGCACACAACTCAAAGTTACTATTTCAGTGCTGCTACAGCATAAAATGCAAGAATGTGGTATAAACTCTTTTGTTAATGACTGAAGCCTTTTATCAAGATTGTCAGATCACCAGCTAGCGTGACTCAAAATGCAAATAAGATCATATTGTGGGAGTTCTTTTGCTGACAATTTACAATTAAGCTATGATAATGAATAGTAGATGAGTTCAGGACCTGGGGAAGGAAGGCAATGGAAGGGATGAAGGGAGCTTCATTCTTTCCTGCAACCAGGGACGCAAGATAGAAATCAGGAATGGATTAATTGGTATCATCTTGATGGGTCATTGTAGTACTGAACAATGCATTTGCTCATTAATCTTCAGGGTGCATAGTTGCACACTTGACTAAGCAATGGTGTTTTTTTTATGGTGTATACTTACCATTTTATGAAGTAACTAATTAAAAGTCCAGACTTGCACCAGTATTGTTTAACTTTGTGTATTATTAAATGGTCGATTTCTGCTACCACCGTAATTTTTATTTATTCCAAGTATTCCTTATTCCTTCTCAATGTTTTAAATTGATGAAGAGAGAGGAAAAGTTATTGTGGGTAAAATGAGTGGCTGGGAACCTCTCAAAATGGAAAGCAATTTTTTTAAAGTTCATCAGTTATCACTCCACTAAGTTTTTAAATCCTCTTAACAGGCTTGAATAAAACACAGGCAGCTGGTGACAGATGGCAAAAGCAAGGAGCAAGTCAAAAATATCCAGATTGAACAGTTTGAGCAGGTTTTGTTTACAGTAAAACTCCATAGTCCTGGAAAGGTGCAATTCACTTCTCAATTAACTGAATTCTCAACATAATTTTGGTAACTGTGTTGGTTCTTTGCAGTTTGAATGGTAGAGCATGCAGATACACGTTTATATGTCATATTACTATTTCTTCTGTATTTTTTTTCAAGAAAGTTGAATCTAAGCCCACTGCAAAGGTGTTAAGATTTAAACTATTCATAACACATTGGAGGTGAAAAGCACACCAGCATGAAATTTTGGCAAGTCTAAGATGCTAAGTTAGATATTTATATTATTCTCTGAAATCAGATTCAAGCTGCAGTTGTGCTAGTTTAACCATGTCTTGTATTATTTTTAGTATCCCTAAAATCAATTTGGACCCCAATTTCCTTTAGGTTTAAAATGTGATGTAACATAGGCTACAGCTGTAGAAACGCCTGATGTGGTTCCCTCTACATTGGGGAGACAGGACGCCTTCTTGCAGAGTGGTTCAGAGAATATCTCCAGGACACCCACACCAACCTACCCCACTGACCTATGGCCGAGCATTTTAACTCCCCCGTCCCACTCCACCTAAGATATGCAGGTCCTGGGCCTCCTCCATTGCCAAACCCTAACCACCCAACACTTGGAGGAAGAATGCCTCATCTTCTGCCTTGAGACCCTCCAACCACACGGCATAAATGTGGATTTCACCAGTTTCGTCACTTGCCCCCCTCCCACCACCACCACCACCTTGTCCCAGTTCTAACCTTCCAACTCGGCACCACCCTCATGACCTGTCTTAGCTTTCCAACTTCCTATCCACCTATCTGCTCCACCCTCCTATCACCATTACCCCCACTTCTGTCTATCTATTGCACTGTCAGCTCCCTCCTCCCCCCCAGTCATCCCACCGCCCCTTTCATTTATCTCTCCATCCATTCAGCTTGCAAGCCTCATCCCTGATGATGGGCTCTTGCTCGAAATATTGATTCTCCTGCTCCTCGGATGCTGCCTGATCTGCTGTGCTTTTGACTCTGATCTCGATTCTGATCCCCTACATCTGCAGTCTTCACTTTCTCCAAATTCTATATCTTGCCTAATATGCAACCTGAATTGCTGTGTTGGATATGTTGTAATTATCCTGTTCAGCGATGTTATTAAACAGCCCTTGAGCAGGTGGGACATGAACATGCCACACATGGTCCAGAAGCAGGGACACCACCACTGTACCACAAAAGCCACTTGCTGTGCTGAATTGACAACTTGGTTCTCAGAATCAGCTGCTGCTCATGGGTCAGTTTTACCCTGCTAGTTCTTTGAGTCAGCAGTAGGCTATTAAGTCCACTATGAGTAAAGTGTAATTTGCCTTTTACCCAACGTGACTAGAAACACACACTGTGGTCACTTTTGGATTTTGTGTGTCTGCAAAATCCTGTTTTTGGGTGCACCAGGAGACTCAATTATCCATGACGAGGAAAGGTAAGACAATCAGTGAATAAATGACAAACTGAATTGTTGGCTGGATTTGTCCATTTATAACTAGACTTGATTACTCGTTCCATTCTATTCTGCTGCTGCAACATGACCTTCTATCTGTTGAATGTACTACACTAAAACTGCTTTGATGTGTCCCTTCCTACCGAGGGATAAAAGCATTTAAAATTATTGGACCGTTTCAGAGTCACTCACCATTCCAACTTGGTCATGTATCAATACTCTTTTATCAGTTGGTTAGTTTTTTGTAATTCCTTACCTAACGCTACCATCATGGGAGCACTAGCACCACGCCGTGTTCAAGACGATGGTCCACAACTACTCTCTCAAGGCAGCGAGGAACGAACATTAAATCCCACATTACACACACCCCACAGCCAAATTGATTTGTCATTAATGTTCAGTCATAACAGTTGATCTCAGTTGCTTCTGTAGTCAGAATTAAGTGAGTATACCAAGTAGTTATGCTTTGAGGCAGGTTTACAATTGCCTCTGTAGATAATCTCAGTCTAAAAGAAATACAAGGGACTGTACCATTCCCTTTTGATACAGGTAAGTTTTTTTTGAAGCAGAAGCTTCCAAGCTTGGAATATTCGTTGTCTGACATCTATCCATGAAAATACTAGTGGAATGCTCGAGTAATTCTGCTGTTACATTTGCTGAAGCTATCAAATGTTGTATGTAAGAATAATGGACTGAATAAGACATCAATGCATGAAATAAGCTGTGATATAATAGAAATTGCATTAATCAGGCCTTTATTGTTTATTTAGTTTAGATTGGCAGACTATTGTTCTGTTGTTGAGTCAAAGCCAAATCACTTATCTGGGAGAACAGTGCAGTACTGGAAACCATACTTAAGCCAGCTTTGGAAAAGAGTCTGACTTTGCTGCAAAGGGAGTAAGAAAGATGAATGATCATTGTATCCTGGTCATTTACCACTTGACAATGTTGGGAGTGCTGGGGTCAGTGCTTGTAAGGCTGAGGAAATGTTAATTGAGGTGCATGAATCAGCAACGATGTTTATCACACAGGGTTGTTTTATTCGAACAGTATCCAGCTCAAGAGCAGAAAAGCTTTCTGTGGCTAAGCTAAGGAAATCCAATGGTTTCCAGGAGCAGTCCCCACTTTTTCCTGTCTGACATTACCAATTCTCAACTTCTCTCTGTAGTTCTCCTCAAGTTGCCACTCACAATCAACCCAACAATGCATCCTATGATTATGAATAACTGCCAAACTTGTGACATTAAGTGAAATATTGTATATAAGTGGCAACAGCTTACCCCTTACTGAAGTTTCCCAGCTTGACTATTCTTCTCCATCACTTTGCCCCTGTCAAACTGCTGTGGTCTGATCTTTTCACTAGGTCATGACTGATGCCTCTCTTGCTCCTTATTATACAACTGCTTTTTTTCAAAGAAAATGTAATTCTCTGACTTCTCTCTTAAAGTCCTTTTTATTGTCTGCCCAAAACCTTCCAATAACTTCTCTCAGATACTTTCCTTTCTCATCCTCTTTCAGCGTTTGAGTGATTTCCCTCATCCTCTGATTTCAATCTTCATTCTCAGATCATCTTGCTGTTTATCCCATGAATTCACTGACCTCTTGCTCTTACCATTTCTCTTCAAATAACTATTCATAAACTACTCTTGCACCTAGTTGGCTTCCACTGTCATCTTCATGGAGTTATTTCTGACCACTCAGTCATATAACTCCTTCCAACTCAATATTTCTTCCTCCTCCCTGCAACAAATATTCCTCTCCAAGACCTTTTAAAATTTCACTTTTAAACTTTCAACTGCTTAAAGCAGTTGAATTTATCATTAAACATGAGCAGTCATTGAGTTGTTCAACCACTTGTGTCACCACAGGTGGGAGAGTATATACACAGAATATTTAACTTTTATATTTGGGTAAGGTACAGATCAAGAAATGAGCTTCTGAAATCTTGAAGCAAAAAAATACGTGAAAATTTTGATATATGTAAATGTAAAACATGATTAACAGGTTTTGAAATTAATTTGGTCAGCATTTTTGAAATGAGTCAAACCTGAAGTTGCATAAATGAGGTTGAAGTATCTCTGATTATGCAATTCCATTTTTAGAACATAGAGCAGTACAACACAGGAGCACACGCTTTGGCCCACGATGTTGATGCCAAGTTTAAACTCCTCCCTTCTGCCTGCCCATAGTCCATATCCCTCCATCCCTTGTTCATGTGCTAATCTACAAGCCCATTAAATATCTCTATTGTGGCTGCCTGCACTACTATCCCGGTAGCATTTTTCAGGCGTCTACCGATGTGTTTAAAAAACAAAATTTGCCTTTCCATCTCCTTTGAACTTTCCCCCTCTTCTCTTAAATGCATGCTCTCTTTTATTAAAGGAAACTCCTGACGCTTATTCTATGAGTTATTTTTGTTAGTACAATTACTTTATTGGCTTATATTTTGATAGGTTTTACAGTGTTTAAGGAACTCAGGGCTTTTACGTTTTTAAGCATTAGGTTGAAGTAATATTGTTTCAAAATCAGTTTGCTGTTGAAATGATTCCATTTCACTGGATTATGTGATGCAGCAGTAAAGTAGCATTTATTTACTAGGTAGTCAACCAGATAAATCATTTTATTAAAGATGTGGTTCTAAATTTCCAATTGTTTGTAGTTCACATGTCAGACATTGATGATTTTCTTTTACAGTACTCAGAATAATTGACAGGGATATGGCCAATACACTGAGATTTGTTGAACAATCTATTGATTAATTTAGAAACAAGTCTGAATAGATTCAACTCTCTTGGTTCACTAGGCTAAAACTGGATTGACTAAGAAACCAAACCAACCTGTTTGATTTAAGCAAGTAGATTTTGAACCGTGTGTTGATGTCAAGGTAGAATAGTTAGCATAGGTATTTAATTTGCACTCTAATATAACATGAATTTTATAATATATGCTATAGTAGCTATGAATGCAAATCATATTTTGAGTCCCTGTCATATTGTGCTGTTTGCTCCACCGATATATGAAAAGGGCAACTGCTGGCTGCTGTTCAATTGAACAATCTCAGGCACCAGCTATAGAATACACACAAGCACAGGCATTCAGTTCTGCTGTTCAAACTCCAACATTTATTTTCAACCCTCCCTGAAGATGTGCCTGAGCAGAGAATTCTAGACAATCAAAACCAGTCAAAAAAGAACCATCTTCCTTTTGGGTAATATAATGTATTTCAAAACAGAACGACCAGGTGGACCAGTTGATAGTTACAATTTTCACTTTGGAGCTTCAAGTTTAACAAGAGATTATGAACAGGAGTAAGCATTTAGCTCCTTGAGATTGCTTCAGCGTTGAATTAGTTTGTGGCTGATTTGTATCCCACCTCTCTCTACTCATCTTCCGTCCATAAAGACAAAAGGTCAGAGGCCAAGAATTTTGCAATGAGTAATTAACTTACTGTTTCACTAATGCATGTCCATTATCTACAAGGCACAAGTCAGGAGTGTGATAGAATACTGCCCACTTATCTAGATGGGTGCAGCTCTGACAACCTTCAAAAAGCTTGACACCATTCAGATAAATGCAGCCTGCTTAATTATCCCAGTACCTTCAATAATCATTTCCTTCAGACACGGTGGCAGCAGTGTATACTATTTACATGATGAGCTGAGGCAAACTGCCAAGACTCCCTCGACACCACATTCCAAATCTGCAAACGTTGGTAGTGGATGTGGGTACAGTTACAATGTTTAAAAGACATTTAACTAATTATGTGAATAAGAAATGTTTGGAGCAATTTGGTTCAAGTTCAGGTAGGTGGGACTAGTTTAGTTTGGGATCATGGTTGGCATGGACTGATTGGACCAAAGGGTCTCTATGAAGCGGAAACTATGGATCAACACATCGAATGACATGTGCAGCTATGCAGCTCAGAGGGAATTTTGACCTGTGAGTGCACCCCCATCTGGTTCACTAATGTCCTTTAGGGAAGGAAGCTGTCACTCTTACCTGGTCTGGCCTACGTGTGACCTACAGCAATGTGGTTGATTCTTAACTGCCCTCTGGGCAATAGGTACTGGCCTAATCGGCAATACCCTCATTCCATGAAGAAATAAGATAAACACCTTAATGCCTGCTGCATTACAAGAAGCCAGCTCAAGACTGCCTTGTTGAGGCCAAGTCGCGATTGATGGACAATAAAAGTGGGCCATGCTAGAGATGATCACATTATTAAAAAACTTTGCTACCCTTGTTGGAGCAAGAATCTATCAAATTCGATTTGTGAAAGATTCAATTCACTGAACTGCAAAAGCTTTCCTGGCAGAATTCCAGAATTCTCGTGATTATTTTCAATAAAGCAGTCTGCTTTCTGGCGTAATCTCTGAATGGCTAATCTTTGACATTAACAATATGCCTCTTTGTCCTGGATTCATTAATGTGAGGAAATGGCTCCTCTCTATCCTTCTCAGTTCCTCCAATTATCTTACACACCTAATGATAAGTATTGATTCATTCTGTTCCAATCTATATTTAAGACTTATTTTCAGCAATGGGCATGATCTTTCTCCCTTACTCCTCACTGGTTTATGTACTTCTGCGTTTCAAGCTCCTGTTTGTTTCATCTCCCAGTCTCGCCTTACCCTGCAAATGACAGGATAGTATTCACTGTTGAAGTATCTCATTGTTAGTCTCCTGACCTACCCTCCCAAACTTGCTGTGTAGCAAGATTGTTCTAAATGAATGAAAGCACATAGCTCTTTACGTTTTGCTGAATATAATTATAAGTAGAGGATTTAAGTCATGTTGAAAAGCATCCAAGCAGAAGCTTTTTTTTTCCAAGCCACACTAACTGCACACCAAAACATCTGCAACAGATATTTTTCAGCAGTATTTGTTCTATAAGCAGGTAGCCTGAAAGGGTTAGCTTGGAAGCTTTTGTATAGTCACCCATTGAATATAAATACCTGTGTCTCTGGAAAGGTATAGTTATTCAGTTATTCACTTCTACAGGCTAAAACCATATAGCATTGGCTTGGTTATCATCTCATTAAGGTATTACCTAATTAAGGTAACCAGTCTTAAGCTAACATTGCCTGTTATCTTACTGTTATGCAATAAATTACTTTTGTTACTCTAGTATGTATCTTTACTGCTGAAGACTTTTATTAGTGTTTAATCTTTCACCACCTATACTAATTTATAAACCTTATTAGTATTGAGGAGAAGAGTTCATGACAATAAATAACCCAAGAAAACCCATCAGAAAGAGATGTGGGCATTTATTATAATAGTAGTTTCACACACACATCCCCAAGATGAATGAGAATTTTTAAACCTCTCTCTTTGATCGATTAAAGAAGACTTCTTGGTCTTCAATCACCTGAACTGACTGGCAGGGTTTTTTTCCATTTGTACATGGGATGAGGTCATTGCTGGATAGGCCAGCATTTATTATCCATCCCTTTATTGCCCAGAAGGCAGTTAACAGTCAATCACCTTACTGTGGGTCTAGAGTTGCATGTAGGCCAGACCAGGTAAGGATGGCAGATTCCATCCTTTAGACACTGATGAACCAGAGTGGTCTTTCCAACCAATGGATTCATGATCATCATTAGACTCTTAATTCTAGATTTTTATTGGATTCAAATTCCACCATCTGCCATTATGGTTTTTGAATGAGAGTACCCAGAACTAGGTCTCTAGATTAACAATCCAGTGATAATACTACTACACCATTAATTCCTTAATTGGAATATTATAACAGGAGGATAGCCTTCAGCCCTTTCAGATTACTCTGCCATTAAATGAGACTAAGGACAATCAGGTTGCAGTCTCAACCTCGCTTTTCACTCTGTACAGCTCATAAACATTGAAATCTATCACATTTTAGTTTCTATCCAACTTAATCTTGAACAAATTCAATGACTCATCCTCTGCTTGTCTGAGGAAGAGAATCTGACAGACTAATGAGCCTTGTGAAAGAAGCAAATTCTCTTCATATCCATTTGGAAAGTAAATAATCTTATTTTGAGCCTCTGTTCCCTGAATTTAATCTGTCCTTTGAATGCAACCTATTCATATGACCATAAGAAAGAGGAACAGGAGTAGGCTATTCAGCCCCTTGAGTGTGTTACTCTGGTCATTTGGGTCATGGCCGTCAAGTTGTCTCATACCACCACCCCTCCCCATTCAGACTCTGTCGTCAGTTTAGACTAAGCTCAATTCCTGTAAGAGAATCAGACCTTTGGTCTTTGAACCCAGAGACAAGACTGCAAACAATCCAGCAAAATTGATTGTGTCCGTGTTCAGTATCTGGTGAAACCTGGTCATGGTTTGGAACAAGCAGTACAGCATATAAACCCTTGAAATGATCTATGATTTTCTTTTGGTTTTATTTAATTTCCTATAATTTCAGAGAGAAATGTTGCAATTAAAAGCTTCTAATGTATGACATGTGGAGAGAGAGTTGCACAGATTTTCATTGGCAGAGTGTTGATCTTTATTGTCGATTTTCCAAAGCATTCTTTTGAAAATGAACAATTTGCATATGTTCAAACCTTAAAATCAATGGCAGAAAAAATAGAGATAATGTCTTGGATGGGTTCTGATAGATACTACACCCAAGAACAGAGAAAGCTGTTCATTCTCTTTATGGTTGCTGGCAGGTTGGTTGTGTATTTTATTTCTGCAACAGAAATAAAATAGTCTGTATGGTTTTGGGAAGTGGAAAATCACTCTGCGTTGTGAAAATGGCAATAAGCAACTCCTGTAAACAGAAATGGGATGATTAGATTCTATTCTGAGCACTTTATTGTGGCTTCTGGTGATGCAGTTATAATAATTTACAGCGAGATAAGTTGAAGCTCTTAATGTATACCAGTAATGCTGTGGGCCTTTGGATTCAGTGTGGGCTTCAGGTATGTGGTTCCTGGAGGCAGCTGGCTATTTAAATGGTCAACCATCTCTATTTTAAATACCACCTTGATAACCCCACTGTATAAAACCTAGAGTGAGCAGAATGAATCAGCACTGGGCTGGTCAGTTCTCAACGCATTGCTTTTGGAGAGCCATTGACCCTTGGTTGAGATGAGGTACCTTTTAGATATGGTCCCAGGACACAGCAGGTGAGAAAGGGAAGAGTTTTAAGTGCTCTTTGGGATGGTTAACTGTGGAGAAGTTTGTGAATGAAAGATGTCTAAACCCCTTATAATTGTTTAACATGTCACCATGTGTTCTTTTTAAATGAGTTTCCATGCTTTGTGCAATAGATTGTAGTCTGCAATATAGATGTTCAAGTAATGGAGATTTAATTTTGTGTGTGTACTTATGAATATGAACTGAGTTAGCATGAATGAAGGGGACGAGTGTGGTGGATGGAAGTGGGCACCATGTTGGATAAAGGGGTTATGAGGGGCTGTTGGGAATGAGTAGAGAGTGTTGTGTGGCATAGATGGGGACATAGAAGATCCAGGTAGCCCCAATCCCCCTACACCATTCCTGTTGCCCTGCAAACTGTTTTCCTCAAAAAGGTTGTTCCTTTCACACCCTTGTATCTCTTGTCCAATGTCTTAAATCAGAGTCCCCTTGTCCTTCAACCTTACTCATGGTTCCTGAGCAGGCATGTAGGGAAAAGGTTGAGAGTCCAGTTCCCTTGTCTATTCGGAGATCAAAGCTTGTTTTTCTGAGACTGAACAGTCTGATTTTTTTTTAATGTTCTGACAACATTTTTCCAACCACAAAAAAACCCTGGAGTATTATTGAGGTTACATCCAATGTGTAATTAAATGCAACATGGTTATGTGTATTTTGTACAGATACGGACCAATTTTATGTATAAGTCGAGCAACATATGGCAGAAATCAGGTATTTGGACTTTGAAAGAATCAGAGCAAACCACACTCAAAATGGAAGAGTTTTGCGGTTGTGAAGAAGTTCAGTTCTGGTGACCAGAACACAACAGGAGCAATGTAAAAGCTCGAGGCAATTCTGAGGATGTTTCCTGCTGTTGGAGATGTGGGGGAATGAAATAAAGTCACATGGTTTCTTTTCCCATAAAAGAGTTTGTGGTAGTATGTAAGATGGCAAACAGCGTGGAAATTATTGACATTGTCACAAAGCTAGTCTTTTTTTTCCCCCTAATACTGTTTCTTGGCTCAAGGAGATTCTGTCCTTGATTTCTTTCAGTGGGGCTATAAACCAGGCAGGATTCCAATCAGTTTGGTTTGGTATAGAGATGAAAAGGATTTTGAGAGGCCTTTTGTTTATATGTAAACAGATGATAATTCAGGCCAAAGTGGTGATATTTTCAAAGTGACCTGTATAATGATACGGGAAGTAGTCAGTTCTCTAGCTGAGCTGAGCAATTTTAGTTCAGTCTTGAATTGGTTGGATGTTCAATAGGGAATGTGGAATCTCTCTCTCTGTGTCTCTCTTCTGCCCTTCAACCTGTAAATATGTGCCACATTTTTGTTGTTTTTTTAAAGGGCGTTTCCTTATTGGGACTGTTGTGTATATTCGGAATAGCATTATTAAGTCTAGTTGGATAAGTTGAGTTCTGTAGGACTTCTTTATTCTGTTCTTTGTATTTCATTGTGTAATTTTGTGAATAAAGTTTTGACTGTTTTAAAATCTAGTGGTCAACCTAGCTAACTTAATCCAAGTAATTTTCACTGTACACTTAGCAAAACAAATTGCAAAGTTATGGTCTGGATCTGCCTGCTTCAGAATGTTTTGGCCTAGACCATAACATACATTTGAACAAATGTAAGGGCAAACTCCAGGTTCAGGTAGTGGCATGTGATCAATAGACATCTTGGTTGAATCATGGACATGCAAATCTTGGAATCTCATTAGAAAGAATTCTATTGTTAAATTGAGCTTTGGTGGGAAGGGGGCTTTTGGAGCTTAGATATAAATCAGGATGAGCTAACTGCCTTCCCTCTTGCATTTGATATGTAATTGTTTGAAATCATAAATGTATCATAACCTCAGGGGCTGCTTTAAAAAAATAGACATTTTAGCAAGGCTTTCTTTGTGAGCTTATTGTCACTAAAATACAAGATAAATTATAAAATACGTCAGGCACAGATTAGAAATGAAGTGAATCCAAAAAGAGAAATAAAAACAAATGTGGACCAGTCCTTGGTTATCCATGATGAATCCGTTGTGAAACATTATGGCCATTGAAGTGGATCATTGCCAAACTGCTGATCTTGACGGTTGAGTAATTATTGGAGATGTTTAGTTATGGAGTTTATCTAACTTCCTTCAGCCAATGGCTTTGCTGTCTTGATATATTTATTGCAGTCTGAGAAAAAGAGATCCTTTATTTTTATCTGCATGTACAGCAGTGCCGAGTGGATGTTCTCCGCCATGTCTCTTCACAGCACACTTGGGCCATGTCAGCAAGGTTGGGCACACAAACCAGGAGAGGCAGTTGCTTTTTAACTCCATTTCTTGTGTATTCCTGGAAGGATCAAGCACAAACATGCTTTCATCCAAAACTGCTATTCCTTCAAGTCTCATCAAGTCTGCTGGATTGGGCACAGCCTGTCGACGATGATTTGCTGCTGAGAGAGCGATCAGCCCCTCATTATATCTGAAGCCACAAGCAATCAATGTTCAGTTTTTTAAAATATATATAATGGTCTCTTATCCTTTTTAAATGTTGCTGGCTGACGTACTCTTAATACTGTTCAGTTAAAACGGATCCTGGTTCCTCTCAGGAAGCTGTAACCGATTTTCCAGACAGCTACTGAATTGAAGGAGTGGGAGGGGGAACGTTGAAACGTTTAGCCATGGGGTGGCACAGTGGTTAGCACTGCTGCCTCACAGCACTAGGGTCCCAGGTTCGATTCCAACCTCGGGCGACTATCTATGTGGAGTTTGCACATTCTCCCTATGTCTGCGTGGGTTTCCTCACGGTGCTCCGGTTTCCTCCCACAATCCAAAGATGTGCAGGTCAGGTGAATTGGCCATGCTAAATTGTCCATTGCGTTAGGTGTATTAGTCAGAGGGAAATGGGTCTGGGTGGGTTACTCTTCGGAGGGTCAGTGTGGACTGGTTGGGCCGAAGGACCTATTTCCACACTATAGGAAATCTAATCTATTCTATTGTGTAATGCCACAAGGGTTGTGTGTTACAATAAGTGCTATCATTTTGAGAAATACGCTGTTTTCCTGTGTTTAACAGGTCATGTCAGATATTTCTCAAGAAAGCCAATTTCTGAGTTGATCAATGTAATTTCCCTCATCCTCATGCCTCAAACCTCTGCCTATTTAGATGCTGATCTCGAGAATTTTCAGGAAGTCATATTTGAATCAGTACTGATGCCTGCTCCCATCCATAATGGCAGATCTACCTGCTTATTCTGTATGACCTTTTTTTTTTAAAAAAACATTTTTTTAAGCCAATTTTATTTCCTCTGAAACTGAGCAAACCACATTTTGTTTCCCACTTGTGTAATGCCCTTCATTTTCTAGCAAGATCTTGTGTGAGTAGTTGTGACTTAACAAATCAAGGCATTGGTTTTCAGTTAATGACTCTGGCTTTAAATGCATCAAAAGACGATGACATTCATTTTTATTCTGTGATTAGTCTCCCCACATGATGAATCATCATAATTGTCTGTTTCCTGTCTTAGAGGAGTGTGCCATATATTTTCTACTAATGAAATGTGGATTGTAATACATTGAGCCATTTGACATTGACTATTTTAAAAGCTTTTGATAAATTTCAAATACATTAAGGTGGTATGTTCCAATAGAGCAAATCTTTATTTCTATAAATTTATAGATACATTCAGGTTATGCTTTTTTTTAAAAAGTGTTTGCCTTTACAGTATAGAATCATAAACATACCACCTGCCTTACTGGTGAATGTTCTTCTGTTGACATTCCGAACGTGCCTGGAACTAGCACTGGCCCATTGTAAAGATGTGAATGCAGGACCTAATACTTGTCTTAGAGCCTCTTTGTTAAATTGACTGGGTGTGACAGTAGCATGCACTGCATTTTATGTGGTCCGATTCTTAAGGGTTTTAGGGGCAGACCAATAATCCCTACACAATGATTGCATTTTCTTTTTTGTACTGCAAATTAGGAGAGCGAGAGCATTTCCCCACCTCTGTTTAAGAGCCAGGCTCCTGCTGCTGCCATCTTCCATTCTCCCCACTCACATCATCATTCATCTATGCGAGAATTTGACAATGTGTATCTCCCTAAAACTGGTAAGTCTCTCTGAGCCACCATTGATACTGGAGCTGAGTAAATGAGAATGGTGGATAGTTTTACCACTGTCCTGGAAGGTCCCAACTGAGATGGGATTAAATTGAGCTTCAAACCTATTCCGGTTTGTAAACTTTTATCTCATAGTGAGTGATGATTGGATTTAGTTATTAAATTCCTGATGTCCTCACCTGAAATATAGAAAGCCAACATATTACCTATGATACCACTGTGAAAATGAAGGGAATATTGTAGTTTATTTAAGTTGTTTTCATTCTAATGCTGCAAAGTGTTGATGATAAAGGGCCTTTCAAGTCATTGCAAAGTATTAACCTGAGGTGTCAAGTTCTCTTTTATCTGTGTCTGCAGTTAATGAGGCTGCACTAAATGTGCCCAACATTGTGAGCGCAGTGATGCATTGGTAATAGGTTTTCTGCTTCCTGTGACCATATTTATTTCCTACCTTCATTAAACTTGTGTTGAATGAGTTAAATTCAGCACCTGCATTTTTTTTTTATGCAATTACGTTTGTTTTGAGATCAATGTGAGTGTTGGCTAGATGAAGCAGTGAACTCTTGGTGTCATTTTTTTAAAAATGCAGCCAAGAACTTCTACAGAAATGTAAACTTGCATAAAAGATTTGTGCTATTTTTACACTTAAGTTTCAGCAAGAGCACATTGAGCTCTTGTGTTACTTCTGAGAGAAATCCAATGAATCCCTCCCTCACTCATTTACAAAGGCACCCACCCCTCATGTTTTTGTTTAAAAAAAACTCATCTGAGCTTCCTAGCGACTCACAAATAACACAGCAAGTGAATTCGTTTCCCACCAATTTTTAAATTGCAAAGCATAGATGAACTGGCTATGTATTGGATGGAAATGCATTCAAATTGGTTTGAAGGTCTAGCAAGAGAGTTTGTGGCCATGGGTGAAAGGGAGGTTTTGATCTCAGGTGGTTGTCAGTGGTGATGGAGAAGAGGAATATATGGAGTCTAGTTGTGGGGGTTGGGATGTTACAGGACGGACTATTGTATTTTAACAATCTCATTTCACCTCACCACCTCGCTGTCTTGAGGACACTTCCTGTTTAGACTCAGCCCCACCACCTGCTGGTTTTCCAACTTTGTATTAAAATAGAATTGCCCTTAAAACGAAGGCCTGAAGCCTGAGAAATATTTAAACTGATCAATCTGCTTCCTGTGACCATATTTATTTCCTACCTTCATTAAAACTGGGTTCAATGTGGCTAGAGTCTAATTACAGATTTTTTTCCCTCATTTCTTTAACTTCCCCTTTGAGCAAACTATGTGCATATTTTTATTGTGAAAACTGCCCCATTTGGTCATGATGCAGTTTTTTTGGTGAAGCTGCTCCTCTGGATTGAGGACAGAGCCCCAACATTTGTCTATAATTGCCATTCAAGAATGGGAACTTGTGCCTGACTTGGACAAGTGATTCTGAGTAATTCAGATAGATCAATGAATGGCTAATGTTGGATTCCACTCCATAGTGATATGTGGGTACAAATTATCACGAGGCATGGTGATTGGCCCTTTCAGTATGCAATTAAATGAGAAGCTGTTTGACCTCCAAAAGCTCACCTGCTGATAGGATGGCTGGAATCTTAACTAGATGGCATGGTCGCTCAGTGGTTAGTACTGCTGCCTCACAGAGCCAGGGACCAGGGTTCAATTCCAGCCTCTGGCCACTGTCTATGTGGAGTTTGTATGTTCTCCGAGTGTCTGTGTGGGTTTCCTCCGGGTGCTCTGGTTTCCTCCCATAGTCCAAAGATATGCAGATCAGGTGAATTGGCCATGCTAAATTGCCCGTAGTGTTCAGGGATGTACAGGTTAGGTTCATGTGTCAGGGGTAAATTTAGGGGAATGCATCTGGGTGGGATACTGTTCAGAGGGTTGGTGTGGACTTGTTGGGCTAAAGGGCCTGTTTCCATACTGTAGGGATTCTAATTCTAACTGGACACCTGTACATGAAGCCAGATTTAATTCTGATCTGCACTGGCTTCCTCTCAATATTCACAACATGCATGTTGTTGATAGATCACAAAACTGTTAGCTCCATATGGAAGTTTCCTGATTTCAATAAATCAAAAACATTTCTGAAGGAATGCACCATTTTAAAAGTGACACTTGGAGCTGTAACACAACAGGGCAACACTGGCATGCTGAATACGTGCTTGTTTTATATCAGGTGTATGTTCTGGTTTAGGCAAATGAGGTCCCGAAGAATTCTGGTGATGCTTCCTCATCACCACTACAGAGACAGCATTAAATAATTTCTACTTTTGTGAGACTGAAGAAATGTAGAGCCGATAGTGCACTCTATTTTTTCATTGGCAAGATCTCCAAATCATTCTGGTAACACAATCAGGTTTTCAGTTCTTTTATACATTGTAACTATAAGTCTGCTATATGTATGACAAAAGCACACCTTGATTCAGTAAAATGAATAGAGGGTGTGTGTTGTCTCTAGATCTTATTGTTTAAGAATTTCTTATGGATTTGCCTATAATTATTTTTCACAATGTTTCCCTTGGTTGGCATTCTCAGAATATCCCTGGTGTTGCTCAGTGTCACTGCAATTATTCAGTATATTTTCACCCTTGTAAACTGTACTGGTTGAGTTCTGTGCTATTTGGGGCCAACTAAGTTTCCACAGCAGGGCAGGGGTTAATCATGGAGAAAAGGTTGGCAGTAATATAGAGTTGTTGAAAGATTCATAGGGTTGGGTGCTTGGAAATTTAGTCCATCTCCATTTTTGGGTGAGCTTTAATTTGATCTCTGACCTCTATATAGGGTGAAGCAACTGAAGAGATGAGTCACTCATATAGGGACATGTTGATCATTGACATTCATTGGCATTAGCTTGGTCAAGACATGCTACAGAAGCTAAACTTGTGATCCACAACATAGCACATAGAACAGTACAACACAGTACAGGCCTTTTGGCCCACGATGTTGTGCCGAGCATTTATCCTAATCTAAGAGCAACCTACCTACATATCCCTTCAATTTACTGCCATCCATGTGCTTGTCCAGCAGTTGCTTAATTGCCCCTAATGTCTCTGACTCTTTTACCACCGCTGGCAGTGCATTCCATGCACCCACCACTCTCTATGTAAAGAACTACCTCTGACACCTCCTCTAAACCTTCCTCCAAACACCTTAATATTATGACCTCTCATGACAGCTATTTCTTCCCTGGGGCAATGTCTCTGACTATCTACTCTGTCTATGCCTCTCATTACTTTGTACACTTCTATCAAGTCACCTCTCTTCCTCTTTCTCTCTAATGTGAAAGGTCCTAGCTCACTAAACCTCTCTCCATAAGACAAACCCTCCAATCCAGGCAGCATCCTGATAAATCTCCTCTGCACCTTCTCGAAAGCATCTAAATCCTTCCTATAATGAGGTAACCAGAACTGGACACAGTATTCCAAGTGTGGTCAAACCAGGGTTTTATAGAGCTGCAGCAAAACCTCATGGCTCTTAAATTCAATCACCCTGTTAATAAAAACCAAAACACCACATGCCACCTTAACAACCCTATCAACTTGGATGGCAACTTTGAGGGATGTATGTACTTGGACCCCAAGATCCTATTATTCCTCCACACTGCCAAGAATTCAACATTTAAATTCAACCTTCCAAAATGAATCACTTTGCATTTATCCAGGTTGAACCCCATCTGTCACTTCTCAGCCCAGCTCTACAATCTGTCACTCTCATGTTGTAGCCTGCAAAAGCCCTCAACAGTATCTACGACACCACCAACCTAAGTGTCATTGGCAAACTTACTAATCCACCCTTCCATTTCTTCATCCAAGTCATTTATAAAAACTACAAAGAGCAGAGGCCCAAGAACAGATTCTTGCAGGAAACCACTGGTCACTGATCGCCAGGCAAAATACTTTCCATCCACTCCCACTCGCTATCTTCTTTCAGCCAGCCAGTTCTGTATCCAGACAGCCAAATTTCCCAGTATCCCATACCTTGTAACTTTCAGAATGAGCTTACTGTGGGGAACCTTATCAAATGTTTCACTGAAATCTATATATACCACATTCACTGCTTGACCTTTGTCAACTTGTCCCATCACATCCTCAAAGAACTCAATAAGGTTTGTGAGGCATGACTTGCCCCTCGCAAAGCAATGCTGACTATTTTTAATCAAGCAATGTTTTTTCCAAATAGTCATAAATCCTATCTCTCAGAATCCTTTCCAGTATCTTGCTTACCACAGATGTAAGACTGGTCTGTAATTCCCAGGGATTTCCCTATTCCTTTTCTTGAACAGGAGAACAACATTCGACTTCCTCCAATCATCTGGTACTACTCCCATGGAGAGTGAGGGTGCAAAAATCATCGCCAGTGGCGCAGCAATCTCCTTCCTCACTTCCCATAGTAACCTTAGCTATATCTTGTCCAGCTCTGGAGACTTACCTATCTTGATGCTTTCTAGAATTTCCCGCACATCCACTTTCTTAATATCAATCTGTTCAAGCCTATTAACTTGGTCCACAATGTGGGAATTTTTGAGGGATTATATATAATGAAATGATAATATATGACATTATCTAAATGTTTTTGTTGACCTTGATTATGCTTTTCTCCACATTATTTGTACGTTGCAATTTTAGTCAGGAATTTCTACATTGTGGATCGAATATCACCTTTAGTTTACAGTTTCTGGGATAGAGTGAATACTAGATAAAGTTATTGATATTCAGCTACACAGCCAGTCTTTCTGCCAAATCTAACACTTTTATTTCCAATACCAGCAAATGTTTGATGAAAATATGAAATGAGCATCCCTGGTGTTGAATTGTCTTCAGCTCCTGTCTTACTCAGTAAATGAGTTATTAGAAAGTTTCTTCATTAAATATTTGGTGGAAAGTGGCATTTTTATCACACTTGGTTGAAACAAGGCTCAATAACTTGGAGACTGAAGACGTGTAGGTGGAAAAAAAATCAAAAATATTTGCATATTTATTACAGCGACATAAAAATTAAAACAAAGCTGATGTGCCACCAGCAAACTCCTTGGAGCGAAATTGAGGAACAATGGTCACTAGATACTGTAAACAGAGAACCAAGCTCACAAATTAAGAAGCATAAATTAATACATACATGGCAAAAAGGCCATAGTCTCATATCTCTCACATTCAGTTTGAGAACAGGCTCATCAGCATTTAGGGCTGTACCAACTGACTGGTCTGATGATGCAATAAAAGAGTTTCATAATCACATTGAAACAACCATTAAACTGGTCCCAACCTTCAGGGCCATGAGGCACTTTGGGATACAGCATGCACCATAAAGGATAATCTTGCTGAGGAGTAGTTAAGATTAAAAAAAAAGCGGCACTAACATTAGGGATTCTCCTCCTACCTTGGGCTGACTCCTGTCTGATTACAGAAGCATGGGTAGTCACCATTCCACATCCTCCAACTAAATGCTATCCTTCACGACAGAGAATGAAAAACAATCTTTGACCAGGCAAATCATTGTAGTCAAGCCTGATTTGAAGTTTCACCTTTTTAATGCATATTTTTCCAGATGTTGCTGGACAATGGACAGAAGTGGGATGTGTGGATGTTTTTAAGTTTTTCTAACAATCACATTCCAGAGTGCAAAGACAATTGTAACATTTTATCTGCTTTCCTAACTTTGAATGTTTCTCTAGCCCACCTACCAACTGAAGTTTCCCTATTAGTTGGCCAAAGTACTAGGGCAAGCACGTCATTTGGTCTGCACCAATGAGATAACAGTACCATGAGCTGATATGCAATGCATAGGTGAGGTCCTAAAGGTCACTGGTTAAGACCTACTCCAGGGGACCCAGTGACCAGAAGGTAAGTTTTTTTTTCCCCTACATGTCGTCCTACTATAACACACATTTTGTCAACATGAATTTGCTGTAATGTGATTGACGATTTGGGGACGTTGTTTCTAAAGCGTGAGCATTTAAAACATGTGTTGGCTGTAAGATGATTACATTGTCAACACTTCAAGTGCTGTTTCGAAAGCGTGATTTTTCTATAACGTGGGGTTGCACAAGAACGTAACTATCCCGTTATAGAAGAATTGACCATACCAGGAGAGTGGTGTCAGAGATCAGGAAAGGGGAGCTTTCAGAGGCCACTATCCTGTCACACCGCAATCTGTGCCTCTGAATTGTACCAGATTGGAGGCTCCCTAAAATTGACAGGACGGTCATCTGGTTTCCCAGAAAAGAGCCTTTTGACTGCCAAGTAACCTGGGAGATGATGAGTTGAGTCATTTAAATTGCTATCAATTGACCATATAAATGCCTTAATTATTATTCTGTTGTGAAAGTCTTACTACTCTGAAAATGCCCAAACTCACCTGATTCCAGAACCTAAGCAAACTTGGGTCGAGTTCATTCTTGGCTAGGAAACAGCCTGGGAATACTTTAAGTGCTGTTCTGGCAGTGGTGGTGTCTCTTTATCTGGACCAGAAGTCCTGGGTTCAGGTCTAATCTGCTCCCAAGGTGTGGTACAATATCTCTGAACAGTTGACTTTCTTAAAAAAAAAACTCAAAGCCACCCATGAATCTTCTTTCCCAGCATTTAGTTGCTGAGGTGACAAGAAAGGGATGAGTTTCTCTCCAAGGTAAACCCCCCAATTACTTCCCCTTTTCACCACATCCATGGAGCAGCACCTTGTGCCCTGTAGAACGGTGATGGCTGGGGGAGTGCTTTGAGCCAGGGGAAGTGAGTTAAAATAATATTTGCACTATACTCCATGTAAAATTTCACAGCCTGTGAAGAAAACCAAAGGAAACCTTCAATGCTGTTCTTTAGCAGATCCCAAAGTGCTTTACAGTCAATGAAACACTTCTGAAGTATAGCCACTGTTGTAGTGCAGATGAGAAGTGATCTGGTGTATTGAACCATGCTTATAGTGGCTGTTTCAATGTCAGGCTCACCAGTTACATGGAAGTTCCAGTCTTCATTTGATGCTTGCATTACAATCATTTGATTGACACAGCCCTAAGTATATTATTAAACAAAACTTTATAACGCACAGGTTAGTTGTTAACCTTGTCCTAACATGAATGTTGTTTTCTTCACAAATTTGCAAACTTTTCCTATGGCACTGCAGAAGTTTTGTTTGGTCACTCTGCTCTTAGTGATGGAACCGGTTCAGTTTAGTAATTTTAAAAATTCACAACTATAAACATTCTATACTTTTATATCAGTCACACTGTACATTTTATACAATATGGTACAAAATTCACTTGCCTTCATTCTACCGTCAACATGGTGCTATTACAAAATGGTAGCACCCTTGCTCTGTTTAAAAAAAAACCTCTTGTATTTAGGGTTTAAGCGGTCTAAAGTCTGACACAAGTAAAGTTACATTGAAGAATATCTCTGTTAATTTGTCCACTTGGAGTTACTGAACAAGTGAACACATAGTGAAATCAATTCACCATCTTACTTCCTCTTTAAACTGTTCGGTATGTATCTTTTACTTCAACAGATTCTCACTCATTCTTTATTTTAATGCCAATGTTGTTGTATATTTCTCCATAGTGAGAGGTATGCCACACATCAATTTCATCTTATCCCTACAAACAATATGAATGTGCAGCCATTCACTAATCACAGTATTTCATGTTTGGTTTAGAAGGTCACATGATGACAGTTTAGTTATACAATGAGCAGGAAAAGATGTTGTGATTGCCAAACGCTCCATTGGATTTCAGCGCTCTCTTCCTTGGCCATCCTGCAGAAAGTTTCATGTTTAAGTGCTCTCAGCAGCTGGTGGACCTTCTTATATGCATGTTTATACATTATCATCACTTTATTGTCTTGCCAATTAGATTCCAGTGAAGATTCCAGCTTCCTTGTGGGTATCAAAACTGCCATATGTTTAATTGCTGCTTTAATGTAAAACAAAATGACCACTTTCTTGTAAGAATATTGAAAGTAATTTTCAACTTTTTTGTTCAAATGTCTAGCATGTGGAGTTAAATGCAATTAGTTATCATTGGTTGCTGCTGGAAACCTGCACACAAATATAGCATAAGCTTTATTATACAGACAATGCTAACATATGCTATTGTTGTATTCTATTCCCTTGAACATATTTGTCATTGTGTTTTTTTTTCTTTAAACCTGTTTCTTGTTCCAGTCTATCAGAATGTGGTCATAAGAAATATGCTTCTGGATGTTGTCATTTCATTTCTGTAATCTTGGAAATGATGAGCTATAGGACCAACTTAGGCCAGAGGACTTCAGAATTTTGTTTTAACAAAGGAAGACTTCCTCCGTCTATTTTGTGTAACTAACTTGGAAATGCAAACAACTACCATCTCCCGACATATAATTTTGAAACCACAGCATAATAACGATCTGCGAAATGTCACATCAGAAATTGAGGCAAACACAGATGTGTTAATAAAATGTAGACTTCATACTTGTGTATGATTTCCTATTTTGTTTACAACAGCCTGAACTTTGCAATGTTCCATTGGTACTCTTGGCATTTTAGTGTTTCTTTTAAATGTAATTAAATGAGTTAATGTGGCTGGTAGCATCGATTTAGATGGTCTTGTTCATTGGCAGAGCTGTGTTTCGACTCTATTCATAAGAGTCTTTTGAAGGTTCTAGCATTTATTCTGTGATTCAGACACAGAAACAGGAACTGAGCTTATTCCATGTATGAGGCAGATTTCATAACATCTCATGATGGCCACAAACAGGTTAAGAGGTCTTTTGCAGAACAGAAGCAGTCCTGCAATTCCTAGCTGAAGTTTCAGTCTTTCTATTGAGTCCTGACAGCTTTGTAATCTAGCTGCAAATGTGTTGCTGGTCAAAGCACAGCAGGCAGCATCTCAGGAATAGAGTAAGCTAATAGATGTTCTGGTGCTAATAGAGTAGGCATGGAATAGAACTCTGGCATTTCTCTGTTGGTTTGTGAGAGAACAATATGTAACAGAAAGGCCATCCACACTCCCAAACTTTATGAAGAGATTTAACTTTCTTGAAACCATGGTCAAAGGGTTATTTGATGCCCTGACTCCATCTTTGTGCGATATCGCATGGGGTGATGTAAAAGTGTTTAAAAATGAATAATGTTTATAACTTTAGAATCCAGAGGAAACCATGCCTGAAATGACTGCAGGGCTGAGTGAATTCAATTTTTGCATCTTTCCTATTTTCAGTGTGCATTCCCACAGACATCTCTTCAGATTTAACACAGCCTGGAGGCTGGCGAAGTACCAAATAATCTGCCCCCTTCCCCTTGTACATTCAGTCAACCCAAAAGTAAATGGAGGAAAGCATAAAAATAAATGTAAACCTATTGGCAGAGCATTATTGTTTCAAGTGTGCAATATATATAATGTTAACCATCCATCCATATTATACAGCACAATCTTGTACCTGCTGAGAAAATAACATGCATTCGTAGGTGGGTGTTTTTTATGCCGAGGGCAAGTACTTAGTCTTGATTTTAATGATCCAGTCAGAGTTTTCTCTTTTTATTGGCTCTAAAGTTGTAATCCACCTCTCTGAGATTTAAAGCAGAAAGTCGAGTCCAAATCCCCACTGATACGTATTGCGATCCTGGCTCATTTCCATTTTTTTTGACAGCTCCCCTCATTATCAATTTTTTTCTCAGTCTATTCATTTAAAATAAATGGAAGTGAGCACAACCTGGTGAAACTGGCATCCAAACTGCATTTTGGGAATTTGACAGAGTTGGAAATGTTGATTTGAATCCATGGGCTCATTTTTCCCCTTTTGTTGTCAGAGATTGAAATCATCCGCAGCCTACACTTTGTTCAGTCAGTTAATATGCTGTTTGGTCCATTTGGATTTGGGTGAATCCAATACTCAATAATAAAGCTGCAAGGTTTGCACTTGAATTGCCTAATCAATAATTGCACTTGATTTGCCTAGTTCACCACCTATTTCTTCCCACACTTCATTGTCAGTGCTTTTTGTCTTCACCGTGTTTTCCTAATTTAAAAGTGAATAGAGATAAATGAAAATCTTTTGAGTTTTGGTAGATATTTCTATGTTCAATTAGAGAGTCAATGGGTAATTTGGGATTATCAATTCAAGTTGACGTCAAGGATGGATTTCCAGTGTAATCCCAGTGACCTAAGTGTGTTTCCCTCTTGACAGAGGGTGTCAGCCGATTGTTTCATCAATGGGAAATGTGTCGGTTGTATCTTTATTGTGATCTTAGGCTGCTTTCAAACTGGTAATGATGGCAGCCTCCAGAAGTGGTCAGATAAAACATAAACAGAACTATAAATAGGAGATAGCTCACTGCTGCTGGTTATTATATAGACTCTACTAGAGTGCAAGAACATCTCTGATTTGGAAACTATATTTGCTCCAGTAAACCTTCATCGTTATCTTTACACTTATCTATTCCTTTCACAAAAAAAAAGTTTGAATGGAATGTGCCAATAATGATTATTTTGTTTAAATGCAAGGACAGTTGCATGCGGTACGAATGCTGCATGTGTGTTCTCACGATAAGCTGTTTAGGTTTCACCAGTGATAAAGGAGCTGTTAACAAGAGGAAGGAAGCCAAGCATTTGGTAGGTTCTCTTTTTTTTCCCCCGTTTAAGGGTCCAACTCACAATGTCTAGTTGCAAGGAGTCTGTTACACTTGGATGTGTGTTCCATGCATCTGGTTGGCCATAGTGTGAAGGTTCTGAATGCTCCACAGGATCCGTTTTTGGTGTCCAACTATTGTCACTCCAATTTTGCAGAGGTCACTAGATATTAACCAAAACAAGATCAGTTAGAGTGACATAATAAGACATATGCTATATCATTTCTTTACTGTTTCTCCCAAAGATATGCCTATGTTGATTAGGCCAACACACATACTCCCATTTTTCACTGAGTATCTGGGGGTATTGAAACAAGATTTTGGCACTGAAGAGCAAACATATTGATACCCTAATTCCCAAAATCAATATTGATTACTTAAATGTATTTGTTTGCATTGTAAACCCATTCCAATGGCTGTGCTAAGGTGGGGGAGATGATTGAAGTTGCAGTCAATTAAATCAAATTTGCCTCGGTCCTATGTCTTGTTATTTCATTTTACACCTTCAGGAGTTACAAAGTCTCTAAAGGTAAAACTGCATGAGGCGTAGTGAGGCAAATTAAAATTCAGAAATATGGTGGAGAGAGATTGTCTTGGCATGGAACAGTTATCATTTTTGTATACTTAATAACCGACCTCTACAACACAATAAGTTCTTCTGGGACGTAATATATGTTTACAGCTGGCCATTCTATATAGAAGAGAACTAATTAAAAAGTTTGGAATAGAACATGTCTTGGAGATTGCAGGTAGTTCTGTGCACCACTCTGCCTATTACTATGGAAAAGTTAAGGGAGAAGATCTGTTGTGTGCATTTCCTTTTGCAAAAAAATCAAACTTGCTCATCAAGGCCACTAAAAATAGCACAGAAAGGACATACTTGTCTTAAATTAAATGTACAGTTAAATTGGAACCCAACAAGAGAAATCTCTTCAAAGGGAAGTCATTTAATGTGAATAATACTAGTTCAACCATACAATATTCATTACAAATTAGCAGCTTTGTGTAATTAAAATGTTCAAATATATACTGCTTTTTCTCCGATGAAGCAATAAAAAACATACTTTGGTAAACACGTTTGCTAATTGTCAAGGCAGAATGAAGCCTAATGGCAATTGAGGTTTGAATTATGTTTTGGTTAACCAGATGTCATTATGAAGACTTGGTTACTCTCTCTGCCAGCTGGTTAACCAACTAATCTCAAAATGCCATCTCCAGATGATCAAAAAGAAATCAGATGGGGAGAAAAGAGCTGCTCATAATAACAGAACCAACTGGAAAGAGTTGAATCAAAAGGCTTGCCCCTCAGGCCTATTTGGATTTAAAACAAAATTGCATTTTTGCAGTTAAACTCTGCCAGGTTAAATCTAGTCAAAAATGCCTCACGAAGCAGTTTTTGATTCCCTCGCCTCATTTCTTGCAGTCTTTGTGAAGCTTGTTTCCATTTCTTTCTTAAAGCAAGGAACTGCATCTATGATCATGCGCAATATGACTGACTGAAGAAAGGAATACACTTGAGCAATTAGTGTAACAGGAATTAGTTACCAAATCAAAGGTGAATTATGTTGACTCGGACAAATTAAAAATGGTGCAAATGTACTTTTAGTGCTATTTTCAATATCCTCGTAAATAAAAGCAATTTATCAACTCTTACAGTACCTGCTGTTTATATACACAACAGTATCCAGTGTAGTATAACCAGCTGAAGCAAAGTTCTCCTTGTACTGGCCCATTTTGATACCATCAAGCCATTCATCTACTGTTGTAATAGCTGATGAGTCTGGAGTGCATGGATCTTGTAAGGAATTGCCTGACCTGTGTATACAAAAAAGAAATTCTGGTGAACAGGGTCTGAAAACTTTTACTAGCGGCTCAAAGTGAGTTTCTTTTGATCTGGCCTTTGAAGCTATGCGTTCCGTTTTCACATTTAACATCTGTTAAATCTTACCAAGCTGCATCATTGGCTAGAGTTTTGAGGCAACTGGGGTTTCGTATCAGCTTGTCAAGAATGTTCACTATCTGACCGAACTTGGGTCTGTCTCCACGTGCTTTCTGCCAGCAGTCTAGCATCAGCTGATGAAGGACAGCAGGACAATCCATTGGTGCTGGCAAGCGATATCCCTCATCAATTGCTTTAATCACCTGCAGAAAATGCAAGAGTTTTACCCTGGCTTTCACTGATTTACATGTTTGTTACCTACAGTCTCTGGTCCTTGCAGTAATGTCCAATGGACTGCTTTATATTAATGGTTCAATGACTCATTGGCCACACATACAGCTAAGTAAAACTAACAGACAATAGCACAGGCCTGAATTCTGTGTAAGATGAAGAATTGAGGTATTTTTCTGATTTTGAAATAAATTATTACCCATGTTAAATATTCTAGTCAGCACTTGGGGACAGTCAGTTAGCTTTCAGTGAGCGTGTACAGGTTAACCTTCAATTGTAATTCGGAGTAATGCATATATTTAGGCTGGATTGTGATGAATAGCTAGATTGTGAATTAAAATACATCTTCTCAGAGTGACTAACAATGATGCACTGAAACCATCTCAATCACTGACCGTTTGAACATTATTCACAAATTATTTTACAAACATGGACTGAGGGGAAGAAATAGATCAGCCTATGCAAATCGTTTGGCACAGCTTTAGAAGGAAACTCTCTTTGGAATGAAGTAAAAATAGAAAGTGCTGGAGAAACTCAGGTCTGGTAGCATCCATGGAAAGAGAAACAGCCAACAGATATTTACACCATTCCAGAGATGCTGTCTAATCTGCTGAGTTTTCACTTCCAGTATTTGCAATATTTTGTTTTAAATCTTTGGAATTATTTCAGGTTATAACAATGTAGTGTGAACATTGGTAACCATCAGTTGTTCAATTGTTGCACCTGTTCACAGGTATATAAAATAATAAGACAACACAGTTGACAAGTTCATGGGGTTTTGTTGCTTACATCTTGATTGGACATTTCCCAATAAGGCCTCTCTCCGTAAGACATAACTTCCCACATAACAATCCCGTAACTCCATACATCACTGGCTGATGTGAATTTACGGTAGGCAATGGCCTCTGGGGCTGTCCATCGGATGGGGATCTTTCCTCCCTGAAAGCACATTACAAGCATAAGTGAGATACAGTGATAAATTTGGAAGCAAAGATACATGTAAAATGATTATCTGTGCGTGTATATAATTTCATAATTAGACAGGGAAATCTGGGAATATTGACTCAGTGGCAATGAAGAAATGGTGCTAAGGTAGTTAAAGGGGTGATTCGGATATTTGGCATTGTCAGTGGGGGGCTTATTAAAAACAAGGAAATTGTGTTTAAACCATTGTAACTTGTTGTTTGGGCCTCATCTGAAGTATTGTGTACAATTCCGGGAGTCCCACCTTTTGGAAATGATTTCAAGAACTTGGAGAGAACTCTTACCAGAATGTTACCAGGAGCTGAGAGCCTTCAGTTACGCAGAAGGATTGCTGAAGGTGAATTCGTCTCCCTGGGTTTGATCTTAACCTTTTGTCTGTACTAATAGATTATGAAAATGAGGGGTTTTGATTGAAGGAGGGGAAATTGTTTTGTCTGACAAGTTGATCAGTAAGGACAACTCTGATAAAATAATTTGTCTAAAGAAGTGGAAGAATAATTGGGAGATTTGCCAGTTGAAAGAGTGAGGGAAGTGGGTTCCATAGTGATTGAAGGAATCGGATTCTGAGGATTCTACACTGAAATGTGAAAAGTTTTCACACTTGATGAACTAGCTTTCCAGCTGAAACCCAGTGGGAGGAACAGATAAGGGTTTTCAAAATAAGGGAGTTTAAGCCAGCTAGCTATTTCCCCACTAAAGCATGCAACATAAGCAGAAAGGAGCTGTGCGCTGCTAAAGGGTAACGTGATCTGACAAGCGACGGAATGAATAATAATGAAACAACAGCAGGTATGCAACAGCAGTGCTACTTCATCCCTGCTGTTACTTCAGTTTTAACTTGAATGGTGGACAGTGGAGGAATAAGTACATTCCTTTTGCCACAGCTATGTATTTACATTTAGAAGACGGGGAAAAAAAAATCTGGAACAGCTTCACTTTGAGTTGGTAACCCAATTGCACAAAAGGCAATTTGACATGTGGGGAGTTAGACGAAACTGGACAGCTCTTTTAACCAGTCTGTACCAGTGTACTGTCAGCAGAATGACCTCCTTCCCTCCTGTAAAGTTCTCTGATTCCATGTCCACATCAGTTTACTAGATATGAATAATTAAAAGTTCAAAGAATTAAATATTTATAAAAAGTTTGTAATTAATCGGAGGTTCTTACTTTCAAACTCCAGATTGACCACAAGTCTCATGGGTACTTTTTTCTTAGATTGCTAAAACCAGGCAGAGAGCTTTTGAGGTGACCAGGCCAATCCAGATATCGTAGCTTCCAAATTAAAGGTAACTTTATTCAATTTCCACCACCAGGAAGAAAGAATTGTACACCTATTGTCTTTGACTGTGTCTCACATCTGCACACACACAACCTGGGTGCTGGGGAAAAATATAAGCACTACCACAGTTTGGTGGTAGGGCAGGGTTTTTTTTAAGAGGAAAAAAAAAGAAAAAAAATATAACCAGGAGCTTAGAATCTCCTCAGTTGAGAATGGACCCTGAGCTGGCTGGCTACAAAAAAAAATTAGATACTTTGCAGGGAGGGAATTCAAATGAAAGATAGAAAGGTCTTGCATTAATGTAGCACCTTTCACAACCTTGGTTTAACCCAAAATGCTTTACAGAGATCTACTGTTCTTCAAACAGCACTAACCCCCATATGAACAACTGAGAGGGAAGATGGGGCTTTCTGTCTAATGTTATCTCTAAAAGAAGGGACCATCAAAGCTGCTGCCTATTTTGTCCTATGGCTCCTGCTCTAATGGTCACATGCCTATGTTATTCCATCCTCATGGATTCTGCCTACCATGAGGCCTTGAGGTTTTGGATGTCTACAGTCCATTCCTGAGGCTACTCTAGTTAGCCAGAGTCTCCGTACTTGAAATCTACTGCATCTCCATTTCTATGTTACCAAAGAATGACTGGTTCCAGATATTCAGAGGTTTCTGTAGACATTTAAATTGCATTCTATTGTATAACATGTTAGTTACAGCTGTCTGGTACTGTTCTCTCATTCCTTTCTTAGAGTTCTGATAGCGTGAGACTATTGATGACCGAATTTTAACATGTTCACCATTATCATTTTCATTCCAAATTCACTATGCAGTTGCCCTCAGTGCTGCATTTGGAGAAGCAACCAAGATTTTGATTCTCAGCAGGGGCTTGAATCCAGCACCTTCCAAGTGAGAGTGTTTATCACTGAGCCATGGTTAGCTCTATCCGTTAAAATAGTGTTGAAGTGCCAGTAAATGTTGCTTGATGTGTCCACTCACCCTAGTTGTATAGGCAGCCTCTGGGTCATCCTCCAGAACTCTTGACAGCCCGAAATCTGAGACCTTGCAGACAAAATTGCCGTTCACAAGAATGTTCCTTGCTGCAAGGTCTCGATGTATGTAGTTCATGTCTGAAAGATATTTCATTCCTGACGCAATTCCTCTGAGCATTCCAACTAGCTGGATGACTGTGAATTGTCCGTCACGTTTCTAAATATAAATATAAAATATCATTATCAATTTTTTGTTCAATTAAGTAATAATCCTGAGAGGAATAACTCCACATTAAAGCTGAGTTAAATATAGACATAGTCTGAACAACAAATGTCTACAGACGTGAAAACAGCAGGAATTCTTCTCCATTAGCTCTGAGCTGACTTCCTATTATATCCTAAGAGAATCTCACACCACATCTATTTATAACAGGAGTTTCACTTTAAACAGAATATAGCATTGCTGCAAAACCATAAAGTGAGTCTCTGAGGGAATGAAGTCTTGCACGGTCGTCCATTTTCAAAAGAGTTTCTTCACCCCACCTTAATTTGTGACAAGAGTATTTGAGCTCTCAATTGCTTCTCTTAATATTCAGAAGAAAATGGAACGAGGTGAAATGAGCATCACCATGGAATGCCAGGAAGTTTGCAGTTAGCTTGAATTAGAGGATAATTTTACCATCTTGGGTGTAATTTACATTTATCCCTGTTAGAGCCAGACCCTCTCTTCAACCCCCTTGATGGGTGCAACAAAGATGTTTAGTTCTTTTTAGCAAGTAGCTGTGACACACTTAAAAGATAGCCTGGTCAAAATTAAGGAGCAAATTATCAGGCTTTCTTCAGTGAAAGAGGAATTTTACCACGTGCTACCATCAAGAAAAGATAATAAAAAGCAAAACCAAACAGATTTACAAAGGTAAAAATGGCATAGTGTCTAGTCTAAAAAGAAAAAAATCAAGAACATATGTATAGTTGCAACATTTTAAAAGATATTTGGACAGGGACATGAGTAGGAAAGGTTTAGAGGGAGGTGGGTCAAACACAGGCAAGTGGCACTCGTTTAGTCTGGGAAACCTGGTAGGCATGGACAGGTTGGACCAAAGGGTCTGTCTCTACGCTGTGTGACTAAGTCTACAATATATAGTATTAAGAATTTCTTGGGCCCTTGAAGTGTTAGATTTTAGCCTGAGACCGCAATTATTTACTTGATTTTTAAAAATCTTTTGCAGCGTAAAATTTATTGGTATCCTTGAGTTCTCCACAAATGCATACTACCCCAAATTGATGTTTTGTGAGTTTCAGAGAATCTGAGAGAAAGAGGGAGCAAACCTTTCAAACCTCATCTACAAATCTATTTTCTTCTCTCTCTCTCACTTGCACCCTCTCTGCTGAAAATCTGTCATCTGTGTACTCTTCCATATGGTTTGTTTTTCCAAAAAACTGGATAATCCTCAGGCAGCTTTTGTCCCAAGATATGAAATTTTCAGAAGGTTGTCAATCCAGTAGTGGACACAGATCTGAGTGACTGGTTTCAGTCATTTTGATGCATATTAATTTCAGTTCAGATTGAATGTTGGTTATGTGTAATGGTGCAACCTATAGTTAGAGGATCACTGCAGCCACCTTTAAGCTGGGATGTTTCTCCCTTAGACTAAAATTGTTTCAATGAAAAGTCGGAGCTATAGGAAAATCAAAAATTAATCATTCATTGTTACCATTATCAAACAAGACTGCACAGGGCAATTTTAATTTAACTCATGATCTGCAATTTTTTTCAACTTTATCCTCTTATGTAAACTTGATCTCTGGACATGACTCTTGTCAGTCAAGTCTCTTTTCTTGTCACCTGAAGTCTGCTTTCTAGAATCCTGTTTTCAGACTCCTCTGTTTCACCACCATTTACAGAAGCCATCTCTTCAACAAAATTTGGCTCCCTCCAGATCTCTCCTTCTCCAGCTCCATTTCTCATATGGCTATTTGGTGCGCGATACATTCCTTCACTTTAACATAGTCGTCAAACTGAGTAAATGACAGATCTCTCTCTGCTTGCTTACAAGTTAGAGAGATGGCCTTAATAGAACTTCATTCATAATCTGATTTTTCCTCAGCAGAGTGGCCGAGCAAAGACTGATAGCCAAGTTTGGTACCAATGGGTATGGCCTCAACCGGGATCTTGGATTCATGTCACACTACAGGTGACCCCACTACACTACACACTCTCGCATGCACATACACACACACTCTCTCTCACGTTCTTACATACTCTCTCTCTCTCTCTCTCTCTCTCTCTCTCTCTCTCTCTCTCTCTCCCTCCCCCTGCCCCCCCCCCCCCCCCCCTTCTCTTGTGCTCTCGTTCTCTCCCTCCATCCCACATACACATACAAGTCTATGGAGTGAATTTGTAATTGCAGATACATTCTATTTAATTCCAAAAAGCACAAAATGTGCAGGCAGTCAATCTATGTAACTTTTTATAAATCCCTGCTTTGGAAATAGAATCAGTCTGGCCCAAGATTAGGATACAGACAGTCTGTAACCTCACAGCTTTAATGAATTGTCTGAGCTGAGAGGTTTTTTTTCCATAAAACTTTAAGTTATCTCAGGAATGTGACTTGAAAGAAGTTCTGGGATTTACATACTAATGAACCAAAACCTGCAACCCATTCTAAAAGATGAAAAACTTAACAGCAATCTAGGTTTGATCAATATATCATTTCTGCTGCATGACCCTGAGATCTTTTGCTATAAATTCTATGTCTTATGATCCTGCTCCACTAGCTACCTGATGAAGGAGCGGCGCCCTGAATGCTAGTACTTCCAAATAAACCTGTTGGACTATAACCTGATGTTGTGTGATTTTTAACTTTGTCCTACAGCGGCACCTCCACCATCGTAATAATCAAAGAGCATTCAGATAACAAACCAAGAAAGCTCAAAAAGAAATCTACCCTATTGGGAATGAATAAATAATGAAATGTTATGCATTAGAAAATATCAGGTAGAATTTAATATGCTGATTTCACAAGACTTGGTTTGAGTTCTCATACACTTCAAATATTATTACACACACCTCTGGAGCAGGTGGGACTTAAACCTGGGATTCCTGCCTCAAAGATTACCACTGCATCACAAGAAGGCCTTTTTATATACTTTTAGAATGGATGATCTGTAGACCAGCCAAGATATAGTTAACTTCACAGGCCGATACAAGTGCTATTTACTGGCTTATTCTTTTCATTTACTTGCTCAATGACTCGTTAGCAAGAAGGTAAAGGTCAAGTTGCCACAATCCTGATGGACCTTAGGGTTGTTTTCTCACCACGTGGAGGCAACTGGTGGTGGTTTCAACACATCTCTGGCGAGAGGAAAGATTGAGAAGGAGAATCCTTCATGGCAACCTCAGGTGGTGCAGGAATGAAACCCACACTGTTGACGTCATTCTGCATTGCAAACCAGCTGTCCAGCCAACTGAGCTCACTGCCCCATGCTGGCAAGAACAGCATGTGTTGGCAACTGACTAATTGGCAACTGAATAATTAAAAATTAGTGATTTATATTCCCAGCTTTTTAATGACACCTCCAAAGTAAACAGTTTTTAATTGTCGCATTACGCTTTTTATACAATACCCACCATTTTTATCAGAAGCCTATCACCATTCTGACATCCTATGGATGCAGAGCATTGATTCTTCATACTCAATTATTTGTATAATCACTAATTATAAACCTTCACAACTGGTATTACTGGGAACTCCCATCCAATATCATTTAGCTGAACCAAGTGAAACTTGAGGGTAATGTCTTGCCCTCTTATGAAATGCCCCAGTTGAGCTATGGGAATTATGGCAGCTACCAGACCTGGAGGACCCATGCCCTAGCCCCCAGTCCCAACTGAATCATGCCAGAAATCAGTCCCTTAGCCATCAAAATATTTATCTTGCTTTCTATATCACCAAGTAAATGAGAGGGTCAAAGCACTTGAATAGTCACAAGTACAAACTTAGGAAAATATGGGTTTTACTAAATTGATGTGAACCAGCTAATTTCTTCTGATGTTACTGAATCAATTATCAATTGCCAATGATCAATTTCCACTCGTGAATATATTAAAAAATTAATAATCATTACTCACCCAATAATGCAGTCTTACTATATTGTTCTGAATTACACTGAGTAAATTTCAAAAGCATATGATCTTGAGTTATTTAACTTGCAATCCTGCTTATACATCTTAAAATAGCCAACTTAGCTTCCTGCATTATTTTCCAAATGGAAGAAGTCCATTCTTTCTCAGAGATGTCTAAAGCTCCATTAAAGCAACAGCCTGCCTAAGGTAAACCAAGAACCCAGGAAATCCCACATCTTCCCCAAATGAAACAAGAAGGTTTTGAATGAGCAACAAACTGGGATGGTTCATCAACCAATTCCCAAACTGCTCGTTTAGTTGAGTGACTTTAACTATTCTCTCTGGAACTGTCTTCACTCCCAAATTGAGATAGGTAGGTTTCAGACCTTATGCAGTACCCCTGAAATTACTGAAATAATATTATTCAATTCAGCATCTGCTCTGGCTGTCTGATGTTATGAATTCAGAGAATGAAGATTGATTTCCAAATTCACTGACGAAATTTCCCAACTGGATCTGAGTCTAACAGTTAAGTGCCACTAAAAAGTACATGGGTCTTGTATCTGGATTGTGATGCTTCAAATCTCCTTCCTGTCTTTGAAAGTTTACACTCTCCTATGATATAGACAGCATTTGGTAGGTGCAGTGAAGTGGGGTTTTTCTACACTGTACAAAATCTGCTGAAATATTTTTTCATGAAGCCACATCATTTGACAGGGCAGTTTAAACAGTGTACCTTTCATATTAAGGGAAGTGGCAAAGAAGTAATAAATTATTCAAAATGGCAGAAGAAACATGATAGGATTATTAATCTGGACCAAGTATGAAGTATTGTTGTGCAGCCAAGCTGTCTGTTGCCGCTGTGAAATTGTGCTCCATGGAAAAGCTGCACACCGTGTATGAAGAAACCTGAAGCAAATCACACTGGACCTGGCTCTCTAATGAAGGTGGCACACAAAGTTATTGCTGAAGAATTGTGAGGCAGCAATTATCATATGACTAAAATTAACTACCATTTTTGCCAGAAGAAACAGAGGCTGAACTAACTTCATACTGCATTCTAGATAATGACACCACCTGCAACGATGAAGGGCAACAGTTAACAATTGCAATGATATCGATAGTAGCATTCATGAAAGCAACTAGGCAGAAGGGAGAGTAATGTGTATATACATCCAAACATGTTCTTGATGAGCAAACTAATCTAGAAATAAATCTGCTCATAACAATTCGCCTCCATGTGTTTGAAGGACGTAGGCAGAGTCTCTCCTTTGGGTGAGTCATTATCACTTCAATAATAACAAATTACCAGAGTATTAATTAGAAAGCAGGCCATACCCTCAGAAATGAGTCGAGAGATCCATTCTCCATGTACTCCGTTATTATCATTACAGGCTTGCCTAAAGGAAGGAGAGAAGATCAGTGAATATAAAGTAGTACAAAATGAGTGTTTGGGGCTAGTTTTATTGCAAGTCCAATAGCGTAATCACATTCAATCACCCCAGTACTCGCAGATTACATACAGAACTGATAATGTTGAATGAAGATTTTTGAAGGGATAAAGTTCCCAGTGGCATTGTGATCACATAAACCTCAAGCTGATGGAATAATAGCCTTTAACTGCAGAAGCCAAAAGCAGGACCAATTTTTTTTCAGATACTCGTGCATTCAAAATTTATACTTACCTAATTCTGGTTTGAAACAACAGTCAATGGTCAAGTTGCTGTGGTGTTAATGGCTCTAACCAATACATGACAGAAGGCCTCACCAAATCATCTTGGATGACAAGTATAAACTGATCAGTGGAGAACCTCCTGTATTAGTACCTGACACAACTTCAGTAAATATAAATGTTGTAGTCCTGAGTAACAATTATTTTTCTATGTTAAATATTAGTTTGGGGGGGGGGGGGTGGCTAAACATTTATGTTCAAATTACTCTTGACATGGGAGTTAACTGTATCAGCATTAAGCACTTCACTTCATGTTATTATCTGAGCTCTATGTCTGAGAATATTTAATCTAGTTCAGATCAGAACCTATAGAAAATTTTCCCAGGCAAGTGAAGATGTGAGCTTGAGTTTCATTTGTTGTTGTCGTCACATGTACTGAAATACAATGCAAAGTATTGTTTTATGTGTTATACAGGCAGATTTTACCATTCAAGTGCATCAGGATAGCAGAACAGAATACAGTGTTATAGCAGAGAAGGTGCAGGAAGAGAGATCAGAATTAACATTTGAGAGGTCTATTCAAAAGTCTAATAACTGCAGGGGGAAAAGCTGTTCTCGAATCTATTCACATGTGTATTCAAACTTTTATATCCTTCTGCCTGATGGAAAAGTGTATAACTAGGGTGGGAGGACTTAGATATCTCATGCAAAATTAATATTGTTTACACAATACCATGCAAGAGCTATAAAAAAACACTATATTGGACAAACTAGCAGGAAACCTGCCACCAGGATATATGAACACCAGCCGGCCACCAAAAGACACGACCCATTCTCACTAGTTTCTATACATACAGACAAAGAAGGACACCACTTTGACCGGGACAACACACACATCCTAGGACAAAGACACGAGCATTCTTTAGAGGCATGGCATTCTAACCAGAACTCTATCAATAAACATCAATTTAGACCCTGTTTACCTTCTCTTGAAGAAAAGAACCAAAAATGATATCACCCACCTTAAGAAACCAAGAGCTACAGACAGAGAGGCAGGTAATATCACCAGCGCTTCACCAGAGACTCTCGCTGATGATGTTACCTAGTCATGGTGACAAAACATCCGAAAACAAACCTTCAAGCTCAGCAAGCTAACTTACATACTTATGTTGGTTGCTTTCCTGAGGCAACAGGAAGTATAGATGGAGTCAGCAGATGGAAGGCTGGTTTGCGTGGTGGACTGAGCTATGTTTCTTGTGATCTTGGACAGAGCAGCTACCATACCTCGCTGTGATGCATCCAGGTAGATACACCAAAGAAAGCATCCTATAAAAATTAGAGTCTTTCTGAGTGCACTGAACTTCCTTAACCTTCCTCAGGAAGTAGAGACTTTGATGTTCTTTCTTGGGTGGTCCAGCACAGCTTGCTGGTGATTCTCACTCCCAGAAACCTGATACTCTCGACCATCTCCACCTCAGCCCCATTGATGCAGACAGGGATGTGTCCTCCACTCTGCTTCCTGAAGTCAATGACCAGTTCCTTTATTTTGTTGATGTTGTTCGAGAGATAGTTGACTTTACACCATGTTGCTAAGCATTCAATTTCTTTGTTATGTTCTGTGGTGGTGTGGTCAGCAAGTTTGTAAATGGAGTTGGTGGAATTTGGCCACACAGTGGTGTGGTATAGTAGTATAGTAGAGGGGTGAGTGCACAGCTTTGCGGGGTATCGGTATTGAGGATTATGGTGGAGGAGGCGTTGTCATCTATTCTTACTGATTGTGGTCTATGGGTCAGGAACTCCAGGATTCAGTTAGAGTGGGGGGAACTGAGACCGAAATCTCAGAGTTTGGAGATGAGGTTGTTTGGAATTATGATGAAGGTGGAACTGTAGTCAATAAGTAGGAGCCTGACGTAGGTATTCTTGTTGCCAGGTGTTCCATGGATGCGTGTAGGTCCACGTACTGGTGTCCGCCGTGAACTCTTTACGCCTTGGCAAAATGCAAAGGATAAAGAAGAATTGGTTGAGCCATGACTAGCTTCTCATAATTATGGAAGTCTAAGCTACTGGGCAGTAATGATTGAGGCACACTGCATGGTTTTTCTTTGACATCAGGATAATGATGCTCTTCTTGAAGCAGGTGGGGACTTCAGATGCTAGTAAGGGGTGATGAAAGATGTCTGTGACTACTCTCGCTAGCTGGTCTGAACAGGATCTGAATGCGTGGCTGGGGACTCCATCCAGACCAGTGCTTTCCAAAGGTTCACTCGCAAGAAGACCAATCTAACGTCTGCGGTGGTGACCATGGATAGGTGTGCATCCGAGGCTGATGGGACAGGTGATGCACTCACTTTGAAAAGAAGGGAAGGTATGATGCATTGAGCTCCTTGGGTAGAAATGTACTTGTTACCTGCGATTCTGAAGTTTTGTCTTCACTTTGTAGCTCATTACTTTTTGTAGGCCTTGCCATGAGTGACCAGTATCTGTGTGGTTGGTCTGGGTCTGAAGCTTAGTTCAGTATTGCCTCTTGATGTCTCTGATGGCCTAATAAACGTTGTATCCATATTCCCAGTACAGGAAATGTGCGGAGGGAGTTAAATGCCCTTAAGATGACATTATGTTGGGATCTCAACATCATCCCTCCTTTTTACTGGCTTTCACTGAGGTGAGACTCTGGCGAAGTTGCTTAAAGAACAATGAAGTAACTCTTTAACCCATAATCCCTAATTTCATTCCTTTCCATTTTTAAGGTACAGTCAGTGAAACTGACAAGACAGTAAGGTTTTGATCGGTGAAACTGAAGGGCTTTAGTCATGACCAGATGAGAGGATGCTGCTTACAGATTTGAGTGTTTTCATTGCTTAGAAGTGATTTGATATTCCATGGAAGCCTTAATCTCCCCTGTCCAGGATGTCCTGTACTTGCAAAGGCATGTAGATATGGTGGCAGGTATTACAATCACATTGGAGCTCATTGTACTGCTCTAGCTTACTTCCATGCTGATGGGCACGAGTGGAAACATCGCTAAGATCTCTAGCACCACTCATCAATGGCAGGAACAACAGCTCCATCTGCTCAGCCACATGTCCCTCCACAAGCCAGCAATGAGATCCAGTTGCAAGGAGACCAGATTTCCCCACACATGTCATCTCTTTTGGGAGTCTGCAAACATTGGCTGTGAAGGCTGAAGCTTTCAGAGTTTGCTGCTGACCTTTTTGACCTCCTGGGCCAAAGCCTCCTTTTTGACCTCCTGGGCCAAAGCCCAGAGTACATGTATTGCCAGTGAGTCATAAGATGTCAATCACTGGAGGACCATCCACCATCCCTGCGTCCCTGTCTTGCTCTATTCACTTACATTGGCAGAAAGTAGAAAAATGTGAATATTCATACGTCTTCTGTAGAGAGAATGGAAAAAGAATTTAGTGCAAGGATAGTATGAAGAATGGCTACGAGAGCAAAAGGACGAAAGTGAGCGCTGTCTGTTCAGCTGGAAATATGAGGTGCTTGTCCAGAGAGGAGTGAAGTGCAAGGTTTGTTGTCTTGAGGATAGTGATGGTGAAGTGAGTGTGTAGGGTTTGGCACCCACAGTACAATGTCACTTATCTTTCCCATCCTCCTCAGGCTCTGGTTCCCTTTGATGTACTATATGCAGGATAAAGAAACCGCAATTTGCTGATTTCTTCCATCACATCCAATAATAGCTGCTTGCTTGGAAGAGTTGTCATCTTCCTCCTGCACTTGGAAGAGCTCACAGTCACCCTCCATAAATGTTGAGGTGGAGGTCTTGGGTTTGATGTCGAAGGATCCTTACGTTGCTGTGATGCAACAGATAGATGTTGAAAGTGTTGGATGGGGTATCAATCAAGTAAGCTGCATTGTCCTGGACGATGTTAAGCTTCTTGAGTGTCATTGCAGCTCTACTTATACAGGCAAATAGCAGTATGTCATTCACATTCCTCACTTATGCCTTGCAAATGATGGACAGGCTTTAGGAATTGGTTCAGTTCAGTTTCTATGTAAAAATTAAAAATCAATATTTTGTTATTGGGAGAATTAAGCAATGATAATGTCACTGAGTGTCAAAGGGTGATGGTTATATTTCTCTTGCTGGAGATCATCATTGTCTATTGTCAATTGTCACAGTCATTTTTAGTCAAAGATTCTATAAGAAATTAAATTTCTATAGATGGCTTCCTGATAATTCACTGCAGCTTTTTAAAGAGACATTGAAAACCTGGCCAAATTGAATAAAAATTTCCATGGATCTTTTGTGAAAGTGATTAGCAGAAGTCCATTGCAATTCATCCCTTTGATCAAAAGTTCAAGAATCTAAGGTTTAGATTCAAGAAGCTAATATTGGGGATTTTTGAAAATTCACTTGTGGGATGTGAGTGTCACTGGCTAGGCCAGCAGTTACTATCCATCACTAATTGGCCTTGCAAAGATGGTGGTGATCTGTCTTATTGAATCGCTGCAGTTCCTGAAGAAGGGCTTATGCCCGAAATGTCGATTCTCCTGCTCCTTGGATGCTGCCTGACCTGCTGCGCTTTTCCAGCAACACATTTTTAAGCTCTCATCTCCAGCAGGTGCAGTCCTCACTTTCTCCTCGCTGCAGTTCATGTACTGTAGGTTGACCCACAATGCAGTTAGGGAAGGAATTCCAGGATTTTGACCCAGCAATAGTAAAGGAACGGCAATATACTTTCAAGTCAAAATGGTGAGTCGCTTGGAGGGGAACATGCAGGCGTTATTTCCATGTATCTGCTGCCTTTGTTCTTCTAAGTGGGAGTGGTTATAGGTTTAAAACATGCTGCTTCAGGATTTTCTGTGATTTCTGCAATGCATCTTCTAGATAGTACACACTGCTGCTACTGACAGTCAGTAGTGAAGTGACTGTTTGTTTGTTTGATTGTATGGGATGTTTTGTCCTGAATGATATCAAGCTACTTAAGTATGTTGGAGTTCCGCTCATCCGGCCAAGTGGGGAATATTCTATCACACTCCTGACTTGGACCTTGTAGATGCTTGAAAGACTTTAGGAATCAGATAAGTGAATTATTTACAAGATTCCGAGACTCTGATCTGCTCTTGTAGCCACTATATTCATATGGTGAGTCCAGTCCAATTTCTGGTCAATGGTAACCCCAATGATGTTGATAGGAATTCAGAGATTGTAAACTACTGAATGTCAGAGGGCGGTGGTTACATCCTCTCACATATTTGTGTAGTATGAATATTTCTTGCCACTTTTAAAAGCTAAACCTGAATATTGTCCAGGTCATCTTTCATTTGGCAATTGACTGACCTGACTGAGAGACTGACTGCTTCAGTATCTGAGGAGTTAGAAATGGTGTGCGTATGCCAAGGATTGCACTTCCTGACTTCTGAACTTTAGCTGTTCCCTCCACCACCCCCCCCCACCCCCACCAATCATAATGATGGATTTGGTGATTTTTTTTGTTAAAGCAAAGCATCCCTGTTTAAAAAAAGTATATTATTTTTGCCATCTGCAGGTTGGGTAGTGGGTAATATACCAGTTAAATGGATATCAGACAAACCATTAAAGCTGTCAATATTGTAAAGCTTGCTAAGAGGCTTTTATAATCTATTGGGATATTGATGTTCTGCCACTACATGCCTCTAATAATCCCTTGCATTAGAAAGAAAATGTATTATAATGGGAGACCAGCTATCATTACTTGATTAACAAAGCCCCTCAGAAATGGCCATTGCTGGAGATGCAAGGGGAATGGCAGGATGCCTTCATTCTGAAGTGCACTGAGGAGGGTAACAGTAATTGTGCTGCAGGACTTTTCTGGTGACTGGAGGGGTGAAGCTCCATTGCTATTGTCGCAGTTCTGAGAGCATCTATTACTTTTCAAGACTCTTGAGGCTTATGGGATTTCCTGTTCAAGATGCTGCTTGCAGCCATCTCACATTGCTGGGCTCCTTTCCATCACCATCCAGATGTTGGGAACGAGCTGTTAATTGACCATTTAATCATTTCAAATTGCAACCTTTGTCCCTAATGACTGAGTCTCTGCCCTTCCAGTCACTGGACCCAGCAACATGACTCCATCTGGGGTTTACAAAACACCCCCTGTGAGTCCAGCATCTGGGGAAGGTTAAAATGTGGAAGCTCGAGTGAAGCAAAGTTGCAAATGGAAATAGGAATGTTGGACTCGATGACCCTTGCTTATTCCACATTGAATAACTTTGTAGTAATTAATTGTTTTTGCTTCATCAGTGTTTGGATCCAACGAAGCAACAGATGGCACTGCCACATCCCCACCCCAACAAATTGTCTAAAAATCTGATCTCCTGAGTGAACAGTCTCTGGATCACTACAGAAATAAGCACTTGGTTCAGAAAGGTGCACAAGGACTGAGTATACTGAATATAAGGTGACATGCAGAGATTGGTATTATTCAAAGCCCTTGCCCACTTGCCTGGCATATTTTCACACACCCGCTCTAGTTTGTTATCAGTTACCATGCAGAACAGTATTAAGAAATTTGAGAAACTAGCTTAAACATGCAAGCATCAGGTTTTGGTACAAAAGTCAAGGATCACATTTCAACAATGTCTCTAGAATAAAATTTAAGATCATACAGCACAGATGTAAAAATTATTGATTTCAGGCTGAGAGATATTTTCTTGCTGGAATAGGACTTGAATCCGATTAGGGATTGTGCTTTCACATGTTGTAATTCAGATGGTTCAAATTCAAAGCTCGAAAACCAAAATAGCAACTGTGTGTAACTGGGAAAAAAAGCTTCTTTTTAGCCTGACCAGGGAATGAATGTCTTGGTTAGACTGGCAGGAAAACAGTCAACTCCAGGGGGAACTCTCGTTAGACTCCAAAGGAAAGACAACTCTTGGATGTATCGACCCTGGGAGTGCTAGGAAAACTGTTTCGTTTTTGTGCTGTTTAAAAATTGAAAAAGCTACTTTGGAAGGATTCCTGAATATATAATCATTGGATTTCTAGAAAAATAAAGACCTTGGGTAAGCAGGTACTATTACCACGTAACCTAGATACAGCAAACAAAAAGTCAAGTGCATGGATAAATTTTATTTAAATACCCTGTCAGTCATTCCTCCACGGTTGCTGTCAGAAAGTACTGATCTATCTACTGCTGCTGAGCAGATGTCATGCAATTGTAGGAGGCAAAAAAAAATTAAGATCCCACTGAATACGTATGGCATTATTTCTTTAACGTCCGTCTCCATGTAATTTGGAGAAAGTATTGCCTTTTTGTGCAAATCCTGACTGTTGAACACAGTTGCAATAAACTCAGATTCCGAATGCAAGCCAAAGTTCATTGCAGGCAACTTAGAAAAGGCTGGGTGCATTTAAGTACCAGCTACCGGCCACCAATTTAGCCTCTCTGGCTAACTGAACTTGTCAGTGTTTTTGTATGTATTTATGAAACAAGTGAATTTTCAATCAACAGTTCATAACAATTCTCCTCAGCAGCTTAAGAACAAAGAACAGCACAGCACAAGAACAGTCCCCTCAGCTCACTAAGGCTGTGTCAAAACAATATGTCTTTTTAAACTCACAACTTTTTGCCTCTATACAGTCTCTTTCCCTCCACTTGCTGCCTGTTTATATCTATCAAGATGTCTCTTAAGCATTGCTACTGTGTTGCCTCTCTGGCACTGCATTCCAGGCACTTACCACCCTCTGTGTTTAAAAACAAACTACCTCTCTCATCTCTTTTAAACATAGCCATTTTTACCTTAAGCCTATGTCCCCAAATAACTGACATTTCAACCCTGGGGTAAAAAAGACTTTACGTGCCTCATTATTGTGTAAATTTGTATCGGGTCACCCTTCATTTTTTAACGTTCAAATGAAAACAAACCAAATTTGTCCAATCTCTCCTCATAGCTAACGCTCTCCAAACCAGGCAACGTCCCGACACACCATCTCTGTACCCTCCCTATACACGCACATTTTTCTAGTAATATGGCAACCAGAACTGTGCAAAATATTCCAAATGTGGCTTAAATAAAGTTCTTTACAGCTGCAATATGACTTGTCAATTGTTATACCCTTTGCCCAGTGATAAAAGCAAGTATGTTATATGCTTTTTTGACCACCTTATCCACTTGTGTTGCCACTTTCAGGGAACAGTGCACTGCATGTCTAGATCACTCTGTAGGTTGATTCCATTGAAGGTTCTGCCATTTACTGTGTGCTTCTCTCCTGCATTTGATCTCTTAAAATGCATCACATCGCATTTGATTTGATGACACTCCATCTGCCATTGCTCCCCCAAGTCTCCAGCCTGTCTATTCGTAAGAATCTTCTTCAATAATTTCCCTATTACTGATTTTCTTAAATAAAGGAACAAGGTTAGCTATTATCCAGTCCTGTGGGATCTCTGCTATAACTAAAGAGATCACAGCAATTTCGTACAAGACCCCAGCAATTCCTCACCTGTCCCCCTCAGCATCCTGGGGAGTAGTCTACTTTAATCCTTTGCAAAACACCCAACATCTCCACCTTTTGTATATTGACATCAATGTGCCCCTCCTGAGACTCATCATCCACCATGTCCTTTTCCTTCTTAACGAATACTCTGCATCAGAATTTAAAAGACTTCCTCAGGCTTCGGGTATATATTCCCTTTGTTTGTCCTTGAATGAACTTACCCGTTTCCTAGCTACCCTCTTGCTTGTTACTTATGGATAAAACTCCACAGAGTTTTTCTTTAATCCTATTTGCCAACCATACTCATGGCTCATTTAGGCCCTCCTAACTCCTTGTTTGAGTTCTTTCCCGTTATCTTTGTATTTCTTTAAGGCTCGGTCTGTCTTCAGTTTCTTAAACCTTACACATGCTTCGTTTGTCTTTTTGACTAAGCTCTCAATTTCTCTTGTCATCCAAGTTTCCTGAATCTTGCTATCTTTTTCCATGTTTTTCACAGGAACATGCTGGCCCTAAAGACTAACCAACACACCTTTAAGCAATGTGGACTGACATTCAAACTACATTCCCTAGTTCCCAACTAATGCTTTGGTATTTAGCCTTCCCCCAATTTAATACTTTCACCCGAGGACTACTCATGTCCTTACACATAAGTTAATTAAAATACGCAGAATTATGGTCACCTTTTCCCAAAATACTCTCCACTGAAACGTCCATCACCTGGTCCAGTTCATTTCCCCAATTTTCCACGTATGGAGTCAGATATTATGAGGGGGCATAGCTTTAAATTAAGGGGTGGTAGGTATAGGACAGATGTTAGGGGTAGATTCTTTACTCAGCGAGTCATGAGTTCATGGAATGCCCTGCCAGTAACAGTGGTGGACTCTCCCTCTTTATGGGCATTTAAACGGGCATTGGATAGGCATATGGAGGAAAGTGGACTAGTGTAGGTTAGGTGGGCTTGGATTGGCGCAACATCGAGGGCCGAAGGGCCTGTACTGCGCAGTATTTTTCTATGTTCTATGTTCTATGTTCTAATACCGGATCTGATATGGCCCCTTCCTGAGTTGGATTACTTATATGTTTCAAAACATTGCACTGGATGCACCTATTAAATGCTACCCTGTCCAAGCCACTGGCACTAAGTGAGTCCAATCAATATAACAGAAGTTAAAATCACCCACCCCAATGACCCTGTTGTTTTTAGGTTTTTCTATAAGCCGTCCACATATCTGGTCCTCTACCCACTGGCTGCAGGGAGGCCTGTTTACAATCCCATCAAAGTGATTGCACCCTTCTTATTCCTCACTGGATGAGCTCTCCCAGGTGTCCTCCTCCATACAACAGTGATATTCTCCCTTATCAGGAATGCAAATCCCCCACCTCTTTTATGACCCTCACTGTCTCACCCAGAACATTAGGCTATCAATCTTATCCCCTCTCTAAACCAAATCTCTGTAATAGCTGCAACATTGTTATATGTATTAATCCATGCTCTAAGTTCATCAGCCTCATCTGTCATAATCCTCACATTAAAAGAAATACACTTCAGACTGTCAGTACTGCCATGTTCAGTACCTCCCCCTGTCTGTTCTTCCACTGGGCCTTACTGGCTTTGATCTCTGGCTTCTCCTCGGTAATTTTACTCGGGTTCCCATCCCCCATAAGACTAGTTTAACCCCTCATGAGTGGCACTATTAAACCTCCCTGCCAGGATACTGGTGCCTCTCCAGTTCAGTTGCAACTCATCCTCCTTGGACAGGTCCTACCTGGCCCAGAAGAGATCCCAATGATCCATGTACCTGAAGCCCTCTCTCCTACACCAGCTCTTGAGCCACATATTTAATTGTAATATTTTCTTATTCCTAACCTCACTGGTCTGTGGCACACGGAGTAATCCCAAAATTACAATTCAAAAGGTCTTACTTTTCTGCTTTCTTCCCAAAACCCCAAACTCCATTTGCAGGGCCTCATTTCTCTTTCTGCCTACGACCAAAATGGGCTGCTTCCCTCCCCTCCCTGTGGCTGCGCAGAAACATCCTAAGCCTGGGCATCAGGGAGGCAACACACCATCCTGGAGTCTCTCTCGCTGTCACGGAAACACCTATTTGCAATGTTTATGGGAGGATTACTGCAGCTATCTTACAACTACCAAGACAAAGATGAATTAAAAGCAAATCATTTCTGCCTTTCATTCATATGCCATCTGACTTTCATCAAGACAATAACAAATACTGATGAAGTTGCCTGCATTCATTCTGTGACAACATCCTACAAAGAAAAACCGTGCAACTTGGCTTCCTTTCCTGTCGTCCGACACACACTTTCTATTCATTACATTGTGCACTAATCAAAGCTTTCAATAAATGTCAGCAGATAATTAGACTTGACAATCTACTGAGAATTCTTATGTCCATAACATCATGAATGTTAATGAGCTCTTGTCTAAGTTATTTGTGGGCCTGTGGAAGATGGGCTTGATGGATCGGTCCAATCATAAGCAGAAGCAGTGCAGGGAGGCCCAGATGAGAGCTGTTACCTCATTTCAATATGTCAGCTGCTATGCAAAGGCTGCAGAGCACCTGCACTTACAAATTATTAAAATACCCAAATGACTTAACAGTGAGAAAACACAATGTCAACGTATCAACCACAGGTGTCAGGAAACCGTGGAAACGGAGCCTCTGACTTCTTTATTATTCTTCAGGCATCTTTTATCTGCTGCAGGATATAGAGCGAAGAGTACAATGGTTGATTTATCTGTGCCATATACTGTCCTTGGCCAACTAATCCTATCTTCACTCATTTCACATTCAAGAGAAGTGTGAAAAGAACATAAAATAAATACATCAAGGTTTTCGAAGGGCTGTAAATATTTATAGGGTTATTAAATAGCCCAGTGCTTTCTTACTAACAGTACATCAGAAAGAGGCATTGCTCATGAAGCCAACTCAAGGTCAGAGGATCCTGTACTAAAATTAATAATCGAGCCAACTCCTTAACTGAATTTCTAAAAATTCCTCGAGGCTGATGCCACGGGTGAGAGGCCACCAGCGGGGGAGCTATATTTGCCAGAAGCACACCACAAATTTTCTGACTTCCTCCCACTGTTTTGCCATTGACGGAAATTAATGGAGGACAAATTGAAAGACCCTTTTTTGCCAGAAAACTAGGCTCTCTGCTGGAAGGCTGCACCTTTTTTCAAAATTGCCACTCTTTCTTAAAGCATTAGATTTGACTTTATTCTGTTGCTGCTACCTAAGTATTTCTTTTATTGCTTATCAAGTAAGAACTTAAGAGCAGGATTGGATAATGCACTCCCTTCGGCTTGTTCTGCCATTCAATAAGATCATGGTTGATCTTCTGTTCAGCTCCACTTTCTGTCTTTTATTCCTTGAGAGATCAAAGATCTGATCATCCTAATCTCAACTACACTTGATGGGGTATTGAAAGCTGCTTCACAAACTTTTTGAGTGAAGCGATCATGCCTTATCGCTGTCTTAAATTATTGGCCCCTTATTCTGTGATTGTTACCACATATTCTGAATTCCTCAGCCCGAGGAAACAACCTCTCAGTGCCTACCCTGACAAGCCCTTCATTATCTCGCACGTAACAATGTGATGACTTCTAATTCTTCTAAACTCTGGATGTCCAGACCTAACTTACTCAGTCTCTTCTTCCTTCCCTTGTCTTGCATACCCAAGTGTTGGGTGCTGCCATCTAATCACGAGTGGAAGTCAGCAACTACTTCCAGGTCCCTGGTTAGCCTGTGAGGAAAGGTAAGAGTAGGTAGCAGTTCTTCCCTCTAGCTGAAGCCCTTTCTTCTACTTCTCACCAGTAGGTCTACACGTACTTCCTGCTCAGTAAGTCACAAAATATGGGAAACCAGTATCAGGGTTAAAGCAGTAATGACATCTGAGGTATATCACATTTGGGCTACACAAGCAGTGTTACTCTGAAGTTACAGCATGAGAAAATACTTGAGGGAAGCACATTATGTTGAATTACTCCAATCATTGTTTTCATAAATAGTGAGCAACTTGAGTAAGGTCATGTTATAATAAAAGGTATGATGGGGGAAAATGCATTTGGGAGTAGGGGCTTCAGTTCCATTTATTAGTAATAATGTCTTTGTATGAGAATTCTTACATGTCAGAATCAGAATTTTGTTAAACTAGTGCTTATCTTGGACAAAGAGAAAAAAAAGTGAACACCAAACAGCAGTTGTAAGGCCGCGGTATATCAGGTGCTTTGCTGCTTTTGCTATTAGTGAGGTAATGTGCATTATATCAGGCAGAGTTATAGCGAGGACCATTACCTTAAGATTATTATTGTTCGAACGGTGAAAACAGAATCTGAATCTAGAGTAATAAATAATATAACCAATTATCTAATGCTTCAGCAAAATAAATAAATCAGTTTTGCCGTCATCATTAAAATGAAAAATAGTAAACATTGATAGAGTGCTTCGCCTAATGCCCTGCCAGAAATTGCATTTTAAATCTTAATGTCCTGCTGGCTTTGCTTAACAATAAATACCAAATAAATAGTGACACGATGAGCATAAATGATGGTGGCATCTACGTGAGCACCGAGCTAAACCTTTGTTTGAAGATGATCTGAATGTTCCTTATCATCACACTGTGAGGTTGAACTGTGTGCATGGTATCTCTAATTTGTTCCCTTTGATCAATAACCAGAGAACACTGATTTCAGGTATTTGGCTAAACAACCAGGAGTATTCTTTTACACAGCAAGTTATTCCAATCTGGAATGTGCTACCTGGAGTGCTGATGGAAGGAGGCTCAAAAATAGACTTCCAGTGCAATTGGATAAAATATCAGGAAAGGACAAAACTGTCAGGCTACAGAGAGAGTTTGACTAACTGGATAGTTCTTCCAAAGAGTTGGCACAGGCACATGGAGCTGAATGGCCTCCTCCTGTGTTGCTGTTCTGTTCAATCTTAATTATAAGATCGAGATTTAATCAAGAGCTGGAATTGTACAACTAGAACAAATGGTTAATTTTAACCCCTTGGGCATGCTGCATCCTTGGAACAGTTTTCACCCGAAACCCTAATTCCTTTGTGGTCTGTTGGGTGCAGCAGAAAATAATTTTGTCGTTTGCTCACCATTGAGAATACAACCCGAGTTGATATATAATATAAAATACTTTTGTAGGAGAAATTAATCAATACCTTATCTCCTCTAGGATCTTTACTCATACATCTCTAGAGAAGCAGGTGCAGGAATCTAAGCACAAAGTTACAGCTAAATTTACAATAAATAGTTGTCTAACTATGTCTCTGATAAATCAAGAATCTGTCAGCCAAGATAGATCACTCTCATTTCCTGAATCTTGGCCAATATCACTAGGTTGATACCAGAAACATGGACAGTCAATAAGTTTAGAGCCAGTCTGCAGGAATTTGAAGTTTAGGCTCACATTGTACATAATAGAAGGTATGCATCACACGAAGTGAATCATCAGTTTTAAATGATTTCTTCATTTTAAAAGAAGAACCAAATCTGCTGCTTCGCCCTATAAATTAAATATCCATTAGCTTCTTACCCAGCTCACTTGCAAAGGAGGAAATGATTGAAAGGTTCGATGCTTGAGGTTAGATTCTGTGACATAGTTATCAGGGTGATTGATGAAACAGTCGATCGAATTTATGCATGCTTGAGGCCTGCCCGCTGCCCTCAGTATGAGTGGTGCTCTAAGTGTGGAGCTGTGAGATTGATCTGGCATCTCCAAGATGGTGTAAGGTCAGGCAGTCATCGCAAGTTCACTCCAAGGGAAACTGCTGGCAAATCAGTTAGTGCCAGCAGCCGGTGTGATGGGAATAACTCCCAGCTTGACAATGCCTGCACTCTTGGCTTGCTGAAATTCAATTGAATTTCTCATCAGTCAAGATTATATGCACCACCAAACAGCAGAGCCAGCACTTCTGAGCTGGATTCATATTTCTACAGAGGAAGCGATTCATTCAAAAGCTGCTGATACAGTAGATTGCCCTGCACTGTATTGCTAATACAACTTTACGATATGGATAAAGTGTTTCAAAGTGACTTAATCCACTGATTAAATTATGCTAACTCTGTACTGTTAGTTATTCTTTGCCTCTTTCTGCATGGATTCAAATTACATCTTGGATAGGTGATCGGTTCCATGAGGGCACATCACCACTGGTGGCAGTGATATTGCCAACAAAACAGAAAATACAATTGATTGTCTGTCTCCATCCTGAAAGTGTGTTGTCACGGGCCTGTTCTATTTAGGGTGATCAGGAAAATCGTGCACACTTTGGTGGTACAATGTAGGCAGACACTGTCTTACATTCATAGAGGTGAATACATCTCCGGGACCTGATCGGGTACACCCTAGAACTCTATGGGAAACTAGGGAAGTGATTGTTGGGCCCCTTGCTGAGATATTTGTATCATCGATAGCCACAGGAAAGGTGCCAGAAGACTGGAGTTTGGCTAACGTGGTGCCACTGTTTAAGAAAGGTGGTAATGAAAAGCCAGGGAACTATAGACTGCTGAGCCTGACATTAGTGTTGGGCAAGCTTTTGGAGGGAATCCTGAGGCACAGGAATCACATGCATTTGGAAAGGCAAGGACTGGTTAGGGACAGTCAATGTGACTTTGTGTGTGGGAAATATATTTCACTGACTTGATTGAGCTTTTTGAAGAAGTGACAAAGAGGATTGATGAGGGCAGAGCAGTGGATGTGATCTATATGGACTTCAGTAAGCTGTTCGACAAGGTTCCTCACAATAGACTGGTGAGCAAGATTAAATCACATGAAATAGAAGGTGAACTACCTGTTTGGATACAGAGCTGGCTTGAAGGTAGAAGACAGAGGGTGGTGGTGGAGGGTTGCCTTTCAGACTAGAGGCCTGTGACCAATGGTGTGCCACAAGGACTGGTGCTGGGTCCACTGCTTTTTGTCTTTTATATAAATGATTTGGATGTGAATATAGGAGGTATAGTTAGTAAGTTTGTAGATCACACCAAAATTGGAGGACTCATAAGAATGTTATCTCAGAGTACAGCAGGACCTTGATCGAATGGGCCAATGGGCTGAGGAGTAGCAGATGGAGTTTAATTTAAATAAATGTGAGGTGCTGCATTTTGGAAAGGCAAATCAGGGCAGGACTTGAACATTTAATGGTATGGTCCTCGGGAGTGTTGCTGAACAGAGCGACGTTGGAGTGCAGGTTCATAGCTCCTTGAAAGTAGAGTCACATGTAGACAGGATAGTGAAGAAGGTGTTTGATATGCTTTTCTTTATCGGTCAGACAATTGAGTATTTGAGTATAGGAGTTGGGAGGTCATGTTGTATGACATTGGTTAGGCCACTTTTGGGATATTGTGTGCAGTTCTGATCTCCTTTCTATAGGATGGATGTTGGGAAACTTGAAGGGGTTCAGAAAAGATTTATAAGGATGTTGCCATGGTTGGAGTGTTCAAGCTATAGGGAGAGGCTGAATAGACTGGGGCTGTGATCCCTGGAGCATCGGAGGCTGAGGGGTGACCTAGTTTGAGGTTTATAAAATCATGGGGAGCACGGATAGGGTGAATAGACAAGATCTTTTTCCCTGGGGTGGGAGAGTCCAAAACTAGAGGGCATAGGTTTAGGGTGACAGGGGACAGGTTTGCAAGAGATCTACGGGGCAATATTTTCATACGGTGGCAGTGCATGTATGGAACGAGCTGCAAGAGAATTGGTGGAGGCTGGTACAATTACAGCATTTAAAACACATCTGGATGGGCATATGAATGGGAAGGGTTTATAGGGATATGGGTCAAGTACTGGAAAATGGGACTAGATTAGTGTAGGATATCTGGTCGGCATTGACAAGTTGGACTGAAGGGTCTGTTTCCATGCTGTACATCCCTAAGACTCCATAGCTGGATATGAAAAAAGGAGAAACCAGGCTTGATAATTTCATATGACTGCATGCTTTTCTCCATGTACTTATGTGAACAGCTTTGTAAAGCATTTGTATATGCTCTGATTTAGGATACTGCGTGGGTGATTTTCTGAGCTTCTGCTTCTTGCAGGGAGGTTGAGCCATTGGCTGCACCGGTGCATTGCCCACGATGCACCAGTCTTAGATTTGAATGAATGAGAAGCTGGTGGTCCATGCTTGAGGTTTTCTGGCAGACTTGGCCCTGGTTGCAGCTCCCCACCAGCAATGCCCGATCTGGAAAGTACCTCCCAAATGTCAAGCTCAGTTGGTAGCGGTCTCCTCTGTCAAAATCCCGCTCTGGGATTTGAGCACAAAAGTCATGGCTGACCATCTAGTGCACCCTTGAGGGACTACTGCACCGAAGACTGTGCCCTTTCTGTGCTCCCAGGTGGTTGTGTAAAGGTTCCAATAGCACTATTCTGAAGAAGGGCAATCAGATATCCTGGGTATCCAGGCCAATACTCATCCTATCATTAACATAATAGAAACGGATGGTTGGATTGTTGGCACTTCAGTTTTTGTGGGGTGAAATTGCTGTGCTGAAAATTGTCTGCCGTATCTCCACCATTACAGCAATGACTGCACTTCAAAACAGAAGAACAGTATTTGATCAGGTCAAAAGCATTTTAGGACTTATTGTTGTCAACAAAAGGTGTTATGTCAATGCAAGTCTTTCATTTTCTCTTAAAATTTGCCCATGTTTTTATTTGTACTTGATTGAGTATTTACCAATCTTTATCAAGCAACGTCGCTAGAACATTGCTGTTTGTATGTTTGTTGTGGGAGCTGGCTATGTGCAAATTAGTTGCTGTGTTTTCTTCATTACCATTGTGGCTACACTTAAAACCAAAAGATGATGCAGTCAAGTGAAGCTTTGTTTAAGGTATCCTCCAGTTGTAAAAGGCGCCATATAAATGAAAGCCTTTTTTTTCACCTCCGTATCACCTCTGGTATAGAAAATGGTGTGAAATTGGCAAAACTGGATACTGAATAAATAGCATTCATGGCAGGGAAAATATTCAGTTAAGATTGTGGTGAAGTATATACGTAATACGAATAGAACAACTCCTTTTAGAGATTACATAGGTCTCTCATACAAGTGGTGTGCATGTTGTGTAATGTCAATGTGAATCCTGTATAGTGATTGTGGTCCCTTGCTGCAATGTCCTTTTGTGTAGCAGGAAATCTGTCTAACTTTGAATATAAACTTCAGATTTTAGGTCACTGTTGAGGAATTGTCTAGTTCAGAGCAATATATGTTTGGCCTTCAAAAAAGCGCCTCAAAGTTGAAATACAAAATGGATGACTAAACATGACAGGAAACTCCTCGTTTTTATTTGATACAAAGCAAACCAAATTCTTTAATATTCCTGAGCCAGAGGACCATAATCAGAAACTGCCCTTTAACTTACCTCCATTAAATGGCACTTCCACATTTTGACCCAAAATGATGCCATAAGAAAGTGAAGGTTCCTTACTCAGCTGTTACAGGGTTGAAAAGGGGTTGACCAAACAAGAAGTCTGCGTTAGCTCAGTTGGCTGGATGGCAGTGCAGTATGCTTTGTAATACCGTGGGTGCGAAGGCAGACAGGAGGTTGAAAATTCTTTGGCAAGTCATTCACTACTCGCCTCCTCAAGATCTGCCCCCATCTATAAAGCTGGAATGTGTGGGTCCTGAAGGAATACTTTCAGTTGCCTGGATGGGTGTAATTCAGAACTGAACACCATCCAAAATCAGCAATGCCTTTTTTGAATACCCATCCATCATCTTAATCACTGACTCGCTCCACCACCATTGGCAGCCATATGCACCATCCACAAGATGCACTGCAAGAACTCTCAAAGACTCCTTCAGCAGCACCTTCAAAACCTAGGACCTCCTACCATCTGGAAGGACAAGGGCTGCAGATGCATAGAAGCACCACCAACAGCAAGGTCAACTCCACGCCAATTATTCACATAATCCTCCCTTGGAACTATACTGTGACCCCTTCACTGTCATTGGATCAAAATCCTGGAGCTCATTTTAAGTGAGCATCATGCTACAACAAATCACAATTGCTTGCCCAATGGAAAAGGTGCTCCAGTTGGCGGAGATGAGGAGGCTCCAGCCTGAGTTCCTCTACTCTGCCCTTTCTTTTCCTTCCTTTTCCTTTTTCTTTCTTTCCTGTTTTCTCTTTTCTGCAGTTTTTTTTTCTCTCAAACTTTCAACTACTTCAACTTACCCTGAGAGAATGGAAGAGGTGACTCCCGCACTGGCGGCCGTCATGGCAAGTCAGAGACCAGCCTGATGTGGGAGGCCGGCACAGGAGGAGAGTCCTGGACAGGAGGCTGGAACAGGGAGGAGGAGAGTCCTGGACCGGCGGTTGGTGCGGGGGGAGGTGAAGCCTTGTCTTTTGATGCCAAGCGTGGTCTGGAGACTCAGCCTGGTGCGGTCACGATACTAGGTGCTGGCACAGACTTGGTTTAAATTGAGTACCCCTTTAAAACTTTTTATTCTTATACTGGTGCTCTTGGGTAATTTGAAGGTTATCTCAGTATAACAGGATCTTGATCAGATTGGCCTACTGGCTGATGCGTGACAGATGGAGTTTAATTTGGATACATGGGAGGTTGTTCCATTTTGATAAAGGAAATCGGGGCAGGACTGGCGTGTTGGCAAATAAAGAGACCTGGGATGCAGGGTCACAGTTCTTTGAAAGTGGAGTCACAAATAGACAGAGTAATGAAGGCGGTGTTTGGTATGCTTTCCTTCATTGGTCAGTGCATTGAGTACAGGAGTTGGGATGTCATGTTGCCACTGTACAGGACTTTGGTCAGGGCACTTTTAGAATACTGAGTTCAATTCTGGTCTCCTACTTTGGGGAAGATGTTGTTAAATTTGAAAGGATGCAGAAAAGACTTACAAGGATGTTGCCAGGGTTGGCTTCACAGGGAGAGGTTGAAGAAGTTGGTGTTATTTTCCCTGAACAGTCGGAGGCTGAGGGGTTATCTTTACAGAGGTTTATAAAATCATGAAGGGCATGGATATAGTGAATAGCCAAGGTCTTTTTTTCTCAGGGTAAGGGAAGGTAAAACTCGAGGGCATTGGTTTAAGGTGAGACGGGAAAGATATAAAAGAGACTTAAGGTGCAACCTTTTCATGCAGAGGATGGTGCGTGTATGGAATGAGCTGCCAGAGGAAGTGGTGGAGGCTGGTACAATTGCAACATTAAAAAGGCATCTGGGTGGGTATATGAATAGGAAGGGCTTGGAGGGATATGGGCCAAGTGCTGGCAAATGGGGCTAGATTAATTTAAGATGTCTGGTCCACGTGGATGAGTTGGACTAATGGGTCTAATTGGATGGCTTTTTGGCACAGGAACGATGCACTGAACGGTCTTTCACTGTGCTGTATTCTTTGTACAATGATGTAATGTGCTTTGGCATTGTTTTACATTTGAATTATTTGAAGGGCTTTGAAAGAGCAGTGTCTCTCTGACAAAGCACAATTTGATAAGTCACGTTCTGCTTTTAGTTCACCATAATCAGCTTCTCTTTGCAAGAAAATAAAACATCAGAAATGGCAGTGGAATCTGGAAACTTTACAAGTTATAGGCAAACCTCCAACAGACAATGCCCTCAGCTATTGCCTACATCCTAAATCTGGCTAGAATGGTCTTGATCAATCAATATATTTAGGTGACACAGCCCTTTATTTGAAAGAAAATAATAGACTAATATTAATTCTTATTGAGAGAGTAAATGCCAAATTGCATTTAAACCAGTGAGTGAGACAGCAACCAAGACACTTTCCTTTGTGAATATTATCTACTCATTCTTACAGCTGCTTGCACACACCAGATCCATCTGGTCCCACTTGTTTTAAATTGAACTTCAAGTTTCTTATGACATGTCTCTATTAACAATGTATTCAGAGATGAGACTTGATCCTTTTGACCCAGAGGTAGAGATACATCACTTGCCTCAAGACATTTGGATTATTCCCTCCTTTTTATCTACCCAGTCAATAAATGAATCCATTAGTTCCAATCATCAGCTTAACTACTGGGTGTAGTAACAGTCAACTGGAAATTCACATAGAGGTGTATGTAAATTTACTGAACTCTGATCTCGGTGAAAGTAGCAGTCTGTTTGTATATTCCCACATAAATCTTAACCAATGGGCAAGACCGTATTTGGAACTTGTGTAGAATGGCAAGCAAACTTGCATGAAGAGCTTTCCAAGTGAATTTTATACGGGCTGGATTGCCATTATACAGGCTAGATTGCTGGTTTTATTATTGTAGTTAATATGAAGTGTCACATGTGCCTGCCTATTACACCATCTTCAATTATTCACTGAAGGCCGAAATTACTTTTGACATACTTGGCATTGGGCATTAAATTTTCAAATTATTCCTTGGTAAACTACATGGACCTAATTTGAAATTTCTAATATTAAATAAAAGGAACTGAGCCTCTTAGATATTATATCAATCTAGGTCACTACATACAATCAGAAGTCAATCTACATCTGTTGGTATAACATTATTGGTCACGTTTTTTTCTCAGCAGATTGGGTAAAATTCACCACTGCCAACAGTGCAATGAGAGGTGACACTGAAATACCATCAGCTGTTACACTATCTGATTGTCTCTTTGAACAGAAAATTGGATATTGCCTAAAACAGCCTGCTGTTTCAGCGGATCAACTACAGAAAGTAATGGAACAGAATCTAACTATTTTCTAATCAGCCTGTCCAGAAAGGTCATTGCACAGCATTAGAGTAGGTGGGACATGAACCCAAGTCTGAGAGGTTGGCTCAGAGGTAAGGACACTACTACTACACCGCGGGATCCCTGCCAGGCTGTTGCTTCATTGTCAACCGGCCTCAGTCAACTGGTGTTGACCAATTCCACCCCCTCATTTCCCCATCACTCAGTTTGCAGTGCTTCTTTCAAAAGGGGGCATATATTTGGCAAAGAGTTCATCTTTGCAGATGGCCTCAATGACCTCTGGGTAAAGAGTGGAAAAAAAATGCAAGGAATGCTGTCACTGATCATCATCACTCCTGAAAAGAAAGTGCATTTTGTGCAAGGGCAGGATGAGATTTGGATTTGATAACCTAGAGTCAAATGGCCTGTTGATGCCTTGGGTTCACACATCTGCAATAAATACTTTGACATGGTTCTCGGTGCCTGATCAACTATATGCCAGCATGAGTCAATACATCCAGCAAGTTTTGTTCTCAAAAAAGTGGTATCTCTTTGTCTGGTAACAGGACATTGACTTGAAAAGTTAACTCTGTTTCTCTCCTGTTGGGAGCTGCCTGCCTTGTTGATTATTTCCTGCCGCTTTAGTTTTTATCCAATTGACAAGATTTAAGAGATGCTGTAGCTATAGCTTCTTGCAAACAGACGACATTGAAAACTGCGATTGCAACTGAGAATAAAGTACAATAAAGTTCACTTTTTAGACAACTTTGTGAATTGATAATACTGAGTATGAAATGTTTTTCACAATATTGAGTATCGGGCAAGAGCCTGAAATATGTCACTGGAATATCACATTATGGCCTTTAGCAGTGTAGAATCGAAATGTTCATACCTACTGTGAATGATTTCATGCTCTGAAGCTTCATGGGGCTACCAAGCACAAACATCCTGAAATCATTAGCAACAGAAGCACTGTTGATGTCCAAGGGGGTGGACTGCAGGCGAATTTCTCTCTATTAGTAAATGTGCTCTAAAACCAAAATGTCTGTAGTTTTGTTAGAAACAGCAAGTCAAAAGCAATTACCCTACAATGAACACTTAGCATTCAAAATAAGTCTTACCCACCACACATGAAGGATCGATTTATTAAAATATATATCTTTCTCCTCCTTCTGGCTGCAGTTGCACAGGCTAGATTATTCTATCTTGCCCAGGTAGTTATTCTTCATGCTTTTATCTATGTAAGGGGTTTGGTCATCCACTTGCCACCTGGATGTTGAACTGCAACTGAGGGTTATTGCACCGAATAGAAACTGCTCATGTTCACTGACATGACTGCCTCAGTGTCAAATCCCTAAATCCAAACAAGCATAAACATGATGGCTGATCACGGATATTGCTCACAGCTGATGTGCACATTGTCTTTTCATGGGGTGGCAATCCTGGGATCCAAATATCTGCCTTTTCACCTCCTCATGTCTGTACACGATTGCTCAGCATGAAATCTGAGCAATAGATTAGCTCCTCTGGGTAGTTATCATTGAATTCTGTGTAAATGAAAAAATATTTTGCAAGGCCTCTTGAAAATCATGGGCAGGTTGTGGCAGGCCAGGGCCCTAATGGCGGAGTCATAGAAATGTACAAAACTGGAGTAGGCCATTCAGCCCATTTCGGCCTGCTCTGCTGTTCAATACAATTGTGGTTAATCAGCCAAAATATGGTCACAGTCCTGCACTGTTTGGCCACAATCACTTGGCAGTGATTCTCCCTGGTATGGCTGACTGGGGGACACCGAGCTATAGCAGGGTTGCCAGTAGACGAATCAGCTCAGAAAGGGCAACAGCATACAATTCAGAAAAGTAACAGAGAGAAAGGAGGCATCTCCAACTTTAGATGCTCTATCTCCAATTTCTTAAACTTTCAATGGTAAGAAGCACCAACCATGCAGGAAAAACATCAAGGCCTGTGTGTAGCATTGACCTTTCACTTGGCTGTCATGAGGTTACATCTAGACAGGAGATTAAGTTGCCAATATCTCAGTGGGACCTATAGACGGTAGCCTGTATCAAGTCATTTGCCCTGTTTATTTGGCTAGCTGGTGATTGCACACCAGTCACCTTGATGTTTTTGGGGAAAAGGCCTGGCAGAAGTGGGAAGAGATGCTGTCCCACTGACGTACACACTTGTTGTGGGAATGCTCAAGTATGCCTCCTCCTTATCTGCTGAAGCAAAAATCTTGTCAAAGAAAACACATTCTGGTTTTTGGTCTCTCTCTGAAGCTTACAATACTCAATAAGTAAGGTACTTTATACAGAAATTAATTTTCCATTTTCCTCTCCCATGGCCATTTGCATCTCTTGAGTCAACATGATTCAGATCAGCCTTTTGTTATGAAGTCGAAAGAGTGAATGTTCACTTTTAGATAGAAAGTGTTTTATGAATTATGAAGTAAATTTTAAAAGTACAGCTACAACTGCCAGAACAGAACAGCTAAGAGACTGGCTGTTCGAAAATAGATAAATGGATACCTGAATTTTGGTTGCTATTTTGACAATTCAAATGTAATCAATTAATTTAAATTATGCCCAGGACAATAAACCCAATTGAGTTTGAATTAATTGTATTGACAGCATCAGACTAATTAGAGAGAATGATGTTGGGGGTATAACAATGCAGGGCATTTTGAAAATTGGTCAGAGCAACTGCTGTAGAGCTAGAGTGCAAGGGCCATCTGGAGAAAAATACTTCTTGCTCTCGAAGAAATTTCAGGAGAAGCTATCAAAAAGTACCTTTTCCTGTAAAAGCAGTAAAACATAAGAAGACTACTCAGGGAGAAGACAGCAGAGTCGGAAGGACAGAAGGAAGTAACAGAGTCAGAAAACTGAAAGGAAGACGGCATAACAGACTGTTTAGACTTGAGATTAAGTAACTGTAATATTTAATAGTAGTGTTATTGGAGCAGCATTTTTATACAGTTGGGGTTAATAAGTAATTATTTAAGAAGGGGGCTTGGATTTTTAATAGTTTTTATTTAGTGTTCATGATCAGAGTTAGGAAAATAAATGGTTGTTTTTCTTTAAATACCGGAAATTAGGAGGTCTCTTTCACACACACTCTCACTTTTAGCATTTTGCAAATTGAGGTGAGCTTTTCTAGGTTTTAATTTTCAAAGGGGTTTGACCTCCATATCATAGAACTCTAGACAAGTATTGTCTCTGATACTGTCCAAAAGGTATCCCTCCGTCAAATCCCAGAGCTCCAGTCACATTGTAAAAGATTAACCTGCCTTTTACATTGCAAAAAAAAAGTCAGAATGTTGGTTATTCTGTTTACCTTAACAAAGTCGAAATTACCTTCTCAGATGTCCAGTCAATTTATCAGGTGCAGAACATGAACAAGGTAACTTAACAGTAATCATACCTGTGGTCTTATTTGGTTTTTGTTGTGTGGTATAAAGAAAAAAATAATAATTTCCAGTTCATATGGAATAAAAATTGTTTTTCTGAATGAATTTTCAAAAATGGATGATGTTTGAGTTATCTATGAGCTTCAGAGGTTTGTTGAAGCTTCTCTGAAGGAAAGTGTCTAGCAATGCTACCCACGTTCTTCACCATAATGGATACAACGTTGTGGAGTTTTGGAGCAAGGAGGGAAGGTGTCAGCTCGAGCAGGAATTTGATTTCTTCACCATTTTCCAAGATCTAAAACCAACATTGTTGATGAACTGTCAAAGAACCTGCCTTAAATCACTGGGTTTGAAAATGAGTTTCTTTCTACTGTGGGCTTCCTGCCCTGTGTTACATGAAAATCTACCTTTGGGGCAATCTTCCAACAGAAGATTGACGAAAACAGTGCTCCCTGGGCAAAAAGAAAACAAGCAATCCATTCTTGCTACAGGGAAATATGCTCAGAAGAACTAGTTGTGAATTACAATGTATGTTTGTGTGCTTATGGCTGGATGAGTTTTTTTTTTAACTGATTCTGGGATGTCGCGGTTCTAAAGAAAGTGAAGTGTGTTAAAGGGCAAATAGATCACAATGGTTCCTGGTTGAAATGGTGGAGACATTAGCAGAAATTGGAGAGCTGAGGAGAGGGCAGTGTTGCAGTACAGTGGTCACACTCCCTCCGAGCAAAGTTGGCCAAGTTACTAAGTCAGTCGGTCCTAAACCTATCTGGAAATAGTTCACTCTGGTAGACTGCTTATTGTCCAACATAATGGCAACATGGAAATGGAGGATGTTGCTATTGCTGTTCGGTGCCAAGTTGATCAAATCTGGGCTTTCTGTTTCACATTCACACCCATAACACTCACTGACCCTTGCCAAACTCATCTACCTAATTCCAACTACTCCTGGACTATATACCCATGAAATCTGGAGCAATCAACCAATCAGTGTTAAATTGTGGAACTTTATTTAAAAAAAGCATGAGAAATCTGAAAGGTAAAAACCAGGAAATGCTTAAAAACATTGATATCCCAAAGAAAAGAAGGTTAGTGTTTCTGTTGGAATTGATCAAAGCCATTAACCTGCCTCTTTCAGTTATGTGTGCTATATAATTCCAGGGTTCTTTGTTTCTTAAGGTAGTCAGGCGGGCTGGTATTGATATTTTGGAGCCTTGGTTGGTTTAGTATTTTGGAAAGAGAATTTGTAGAGGCTTGTCTTCAGAGCTTCAGTCCATCGAGGGATAGGTTGTTCTTCATGGGAGAAGGGGTCATGACAGATCAATTAATCTCTCCTTGTTGCTTTGATGCATGTCAATGTCCTGGAAACCAATGAGAACTCCTTTTCAAAGTGCTTTTAGCTTCTTTTCCCTCTTCAAACTTTGCACGGGACAGAGGGCCTGGACTTTGAATCAAGTGATTTTATGATTTTATTAATTGCTGATAACCCTGCTCTGTCACTTTGAATGCGTCAGATATCCTAATTGTGCAAAAGACTGTCTAACTTTATTGCTTGATCACAGTAACCTTTCTGTGGCACGTTTATAATATTTTCATATGATGTATGTCTTTTCATCCTTTTAAATGCGCTTCCTCAATTGAATATTCATGATATCGTGACAAAGTTCAATCCATTTAATTAGCTATGTTTGTTTGAATTGTTAATATTAATCAGAATCACAGATTCACAGCCGAGCCTGAATGACGATTGTTTGGATCCACATGCCAAAAGGTCTCGGAGATCGGCCCCGTAATCTGTTTACAGTTCATTAATCAGCACACAAAAAATAAATATTCAGCAACAGACAAACTAAACAAGCTGAAAAAATAAGAGATTGAAGTGCAATATTAATTCATTCTGACTAATTGTTTGGTGTCACTAGAGGATTTTGTTTTTCCGAGATAGTGGGAGGTTGTCTGAGGAATCTAATTGAAGGGACACTTGAAAAAATATTTTTGGGCAGTTTGGAATTTGTAACTATCTGCACTATGCATTCAGATAAAGTTGTACAATAATTTTTGATGCCTTATTTTGTGCATTTATGCTTGTCTTGTGGCAGAGTGTACAAGTTTACAGGGTGTGAATACGATGGGATAAAACCATCACGAGGCATCGATAGTGGGACAATAACCAAAGTGGCCGCATTGCGGCTAGATGTGGCATTGGGAAGTCTGAAGAGTTAGATTTTCATATCCTCCTTGAGAACGAGAAGGTTTGTCATGTGTCTGGACACTGATAACCAAATTTAGGGAGGATATTCGACATCTGCAGCTTGGTGGCACAGTTGGTGTGAGGGGTACTTTGATGTAGAGTTGACTGAGTATCCAGGGGCTGGGTTATCAGTGGAGTCACAAATGGCCAGCAACTGATTTCAAATGGTTGAAAGGTTAGATTCTCTGGGTAGGAATTTCCCTCGGTGCTACTGGACACTGCCTCAGGTTCAAATGGTGACTTCAAAGCCAACACTGGGTGTCTCTTTGCAAGCTCCGTACAGCAGATCTTATTCTCACAGTTCTTTATAACTGCACTTTTAAACCTAAATTCTACATCTTTATGCCCTTGTTTGTTATGATCTGCCTGTACTACAGAATTAGAGTCCCTGCAGTGTGGAAACAGGCCATTTGCCCAATAAGTCCACATCGAGCCAGAAGATTACTCCTGACTAAAGCACTAACCTACACATTCCTGTGACACTATGAACAATTTAGCATGGCCAATTCACCTGACCTGCACATCTTTGGACTGTCGGAGGAAACCGGAGCACCCAGAGGAAGCCCTTGCAGACACTGGGAGAAAGTGCAAACTCCACACAGACAGTCGTCCAAGGCTGGAATCGAACCCAGGTCCCTGGTGCTGTGAGGCATCAGTGCTAATCACTGAGCCAACTGCTCAAAGAACAAAGCTTTTCACTGTATTTATATACACTTGACTGCAATAAAACAAATCAAGGATTTTTTCTCCCCAGAACAGCTCATTAATGTCCAATGGGCCGGTTTGCTGTACAATTAGTAATGGGAGCCCTGTTCTGAATGCAGGACCAATTAGAAGCCATTCATCTTGAAAGCAGTAGCAAGATGTAGTGGCAGCTCAGTGAGAGAGAATGAGCCCTTTTCTTTGACCTCTTCAAAGGTTAAATGGGAATGACCTACTGATGCAATGTAGATGGGATGCTCATTAAGAGCGAAGCCTATGATTGCTGCAGTACCTGGTGAAGTGTGAACGGTTAATGCTAAATATGTCAATAGTCAGAGTCTGTCATCCATCTCATGACCAGTCTCTCCAGAGAGACAGTTGTGTGTTTAATCCTCTTGTGAAGCCGAGCAGACCCCTAACTTGCCTCATGCACTTTCCTTTCCCCCGTGATTGTAACAGCATTTACCACGGTCTGCTGTCATGATGTCACCTCCAGGATGTTGGAGATTGTCTGAAAAATCCCACTCTTTTAGAGGCAAAAACTGGAGGTGCTGTAATCCAAAATAGACGGGCAGGAGGCTGGAAGAACACAGCAAGCAAGACAGCACTAGGAGGTGGAGAAGTCGACGTTTCGGGTGTAACTCTTCTTCAGGACTGGAGGTGGGTGTAGAGGGAGCTGCAGATAAAGGGGTTAAGGGTGGTGAGGTGGATAGGTGAAGACAGGCAGAGGGTATGACCTGGTTGGTCATTGGGGGAATGAATCTGGGAAGTGACTAGGAAGGGTGGAAGGGAGAGGGAGCGGCTGGGAAGGGAGTCAGGGGGATGGGAAGGGCCTCCAATTTGTGGTTTGATTTGTTGTTGCAATGGAGGAGGCCAAAGATGGTTATGTCAGAAAGGGAGTGGGAAGGGGAATTAAAATGGTTGGTGACTTGGAGGTCCAGTCAGCCCCTGTAGCCCCGGCTGTGTTGCACCGTGAACCGTTCCCTAAGTTTATGTTTGGTTTCCCTGATGTAGCGAAAACCATATCAGGAGCATCTGATGCAGTAAACTAGGTTGGAGGAGAGGCAGGTGAACATCTGTCTCACCTGGAAAGACTGTTTGGGGCCCTTGATGGACGTGAGGCGGGGAGAGGCTGGTGTACCTGCATAGTTCTGCATCATTCTTAAGCTCTTCTGCCAACTCCAACTAGATCCACTACCAAGAACATCTTCCCCTCCCCATCCCTCTCTGCTTTCCACAAGGACCATTGTCTTCCATGGTGCTTGGTTTGCGTCACTCTCTCCACCATACCCCTTGAACCCTGAAGGACCTTCCCCTCAAACAGAAAAGATGCAAAACCTGCCAATGCAGCACCCCATCACCTCCATCCAGGGCCCGAAACAATCCATCCAGGTGAGACAGAGGTTCACCTGCCTCTCTTCCAACCTAGTTTACTGCATCAGGTGCTCCCGTTATGGTCTTCTCTACATCGGGGAGACCAAACATGAACTTTGGGAACGGTTCACCGAGCATTGCGCTCAGATCCACAGGGGCCCCCAGATCTCCCCAGTTACCACCTATTTTAATACACCTTCCCACTCCCTTTCTGACATGGCTATCCTTGGCTCCTCCATTGCCATGATGAACCAAACCACAAATTGGAGGAACAACACCTCATCTTCTGCCTGGGCAGCCTACAGGCTGGAGCACTCAACACTGAGTTCTCCAATTTCAAACAGACTCCCTTACCAGCCCCTTCCCCTCTCTTCCACTCCTCCCCGCCACCTACTGGATTCATTCCTCCCATTGACCAACCAAGTCATACCCTCTGCCTGTCTTCACCTATCCTCGCTTTACCACCTGCCCCCACCACCCCTTTATCTGCGGCTTCCCCTACAACCACCCCCAGTCCTGAAGAAGGGTTACACCCGAAACGTCGACTTCACTTCCTGATGCTGTCTGGCTTCCTGTGTTCTTCCAGCCTACTGCCTGTCTACTTTGGAAAAATCCCACTCGGCATCTTTTAAATTAGCATTCAGTAGCTATTAACTGTGGTTGAATCAGCTCTCTGTGACTTGTAGAGCAAGGTTGACCAATCATCCCCCGTCTTTTTGCAGAAAAGTGGTCCAGGGGCACGTAAGAGCCAATGACCAATGAAGCAGTACAGTGACCTCTGGCAATATTTTTCCTGCTGACTCAACTTTATTCCCAACTCCAGCAAGGGCTCAAAATTCAGCCTTCTCAATCTGAGATCCAAAGTTACTCAATTCGCTTTAATTCACACATCAGATGTTGGTGTCGTTAGCTGGGCCAACATTAATTCCCCATTGCACGTTGCTCTTCTGAATGGTGCTGAGTTGCTTTCTGGATCACAACAAACTACTTGGTGTGGGTTCATTCCAGGGGGATTTATGAAGATTTTAAGAAAATAGTTTAGTCTAAAAAAATTGAAAGCCCATGTCTAAAATGCAATACTAACATCTAATTTTAGTCTAATGTAACACAAGATTCCTGGTATGTACCATGTTAGCAGAATGTAACTTGAACAGACATATTACCACTGACCTTAGAGCTACCAAGCTAAGTTAAGGACAGTTGGTTATGTTTGCTAACTTGGGTGCCTTGCTGGGAGTGTGTACGTGTGGAGTTTAGGTAAGGACTTTGCTGAGATGCTCATCCTCAAAACTGAATGTCCCTCACTGACCTTCAGCATTTATAATCATGTACAAAGGCTGTCCTCTTGTCTGAGATACCAGAATCTAACCTGTCCTGATTAAGGCTCACATCACAATGTGGAGCTATGGCCACAAATTGGTAGGGTTTCCAAGTATGATATTCATGCCCAAAACATTTCATCCCAAAATCGTCCACTTCTAACTGTCTTATCCATTTAAACAACTTAATTTCCTTCTCTTACTTTATTTTTCACAGCAAAGCAATCAAAAAGAATATATCTATGAAAACCTTTCTTCACACAACATATTGTCTCTTCAGTTTTTCTCCTGAGCAACTTGCAGATTAATCTTTTAATTCCTAGAGTCTCGGAATACTGTTGCAAGGTAAGAAACCCATTGGAGTAACAGAGGACATGAAAGTGACAGAAAAAAGAACAAAACTGATCTGGCACGCGACAGATGGAGGTTGGAAAGTGCAGCTGCTAACACTGGTGGGGGGTTTGACAGCACAGTGTATACAGCAGGTGGTTTCTGGATATCCCAAATAGTCCCAAAAGATATGGTAATCCCCCTTTAAGTGAGTGCTATGTAGCACGCAGTACTCAAATGCAAGTAAATTACGTGAAGTCAGGGGGTTGCACTGACATGATTACAGCCACAATTCATCTCCATTAAAAGAAGCCTGTTCCATGCAGCAAATCAACTCTCACTTCCTGGTTGTATCACAATCCTTCAACTTTGTGAAAACAATCTCTGGCTAACTGTTGAACGGCCAACCCTTGAAACTGGGGGATTAATATTCTGAGTTGTGATTCAGTTAGAAGTACTTACATTTTGTAACCACCCCTTCCAAGCGGATTATGTTGGGGTTGTCAAACTGTCCCATGATGCTTGCTTCACTCAGGAAGTCTCTGCGTTGTTTCTCCGAATAGCCAGCTTTGAGGCTCTTGATGGCCACGTAGATTTCTCTCTTCCCTGGTAACTTTAGACGTCCACTGCAAACCTCGCCGAATTCACCTGGCCAGAAAGGAAAAAGAGAATGACATTTCTGTCACATTTGTAAAAATGTACTTTGCCAAACAGTAAAGCCAATGAATACCAATGCCCTTTCGGGAGCAAAGTGGATCTGAACTGTTTTCTGAGCAATTAGGGATAGATAATAAATTGCTAAGATAGCCATCAATGAAATATATTCAGAAATCAGCAAAACCTCTATAATATTCACTCCCTAAGGATGTAGATGGTATCCACATGGGAACTGAATATCATGTGACACGTTGTCAATCTATGAACTCATCGTGAAGATAGATCGAATTGAGGTTTGCATTTTGGTAGGCCTTTTAAAGTAGATCTTTTGAGGTAAATCAAGTCTTTAAAACTTTACTCATTGTGCCTCTTCTCCCTCAATCAATCTCTGCCCAGTTATTACAATGTCTGTAGAATCCTCAGCTTTGACAATGCAGCAGAAATTGGGGCACAGGCATTCAAAGAAGGGTGCCAATGAGCTGAATAAATTCCAATCCATCCAAGCCAGGCTAGGTTGTAAAATTAATCTCTTCAGTAAAGTCAGTTGGTATCAGCCACGGCAGCAGATGGGCCACTTAAGTTTATTTCAGTATCACTGGAGCAAGGATGGGAAGATCAGAGAAGATAGCAGTTTCCATTGTCTGTCTAGCCACTTCTACCAAATCTCTCACACGTGTGTGTTCATGCTGAGTAAGGACAAGATCAAAATGGCACAACTCAAAATGTTAAAGAAACTGGGCTTTAGTGAAACATGGGTTCATGATTATGGAATTGTTAGGGTGCAGAAGGAGGCCATTCGGCACTTTGTGTCACCACTGGACAAGGATGGTACAAACTATGGCACTGAGCAGGACAGGATGATGGTATTGACTTGCCACCAAGTAAGAATGTGGAGTTGCACAAGCTTTGCATTGAGCAAGGCAAGAGGTGCGGGTTTGGTACTGACCTAGATAGATAGAAGCCGCCACTTTGTATTCAACACCTTTAAACAATTAAGTAAAAGAGCTGCCCTTTCTCCTCACTAGATTCTCGCTTTTATCTGTTGTGTAGTTTACTTACCGGCCCCTATAACTCTTTCAATCCTAATGCAGGATGCATCAATTTCCTTTGCAAAGTCCCGAACAGCTTGATTAGGGTCTTCATAGGTGTGTGGATGAACATAAGTTCTGCTCCCAGGTAACCTGACTGTTGAAGGCAAAAACACTGGTGGTCAAAACCATTGTGCTGTTCATAATGAGACCTCTTTTTGCAAAGTATTCAGCTAATAAAACAGAGACGTACACATGTCTCATCAAAATTACAAGATTCAAAAGATGCATTTCATAATCTGGCTGTATCATTTAAATTAAATGGCTTTATTAACTGATGTAGAGGCTTTATCATCAAAACAACATGCAGATTGTGAGAAAGGATCTGTAATAATGTATTTTGGAGCAGTTGCAATTATACCTCAGTTGTAATTTATTTTACTTTTTGGATATTTCATGAGAACAATGTTAACCTCACTATTTAGACAAAAAATGATTGGATTATGTTGAAAACTGGAGTTATGATGCATACTTTAGATTAAAAATGATTTTGTTTTCTTTATTGGCTGAAAATACTTGCTCACTGTTAAAAAGATTGAACAATAGCACTTTTTAGAAAAACAATTACTTAGATAGCAGCTTTGAAGATAACCACACATTGGCATAACTGTAGCTGGCAAATTCCAAAGCCATTAAATTAGAATTTGACTGTCCAGAAGAACTAATCAAAGACAAACAGCTAGGAGGAGTGTGGATGGGTGCTCTCCATGAATTCATTCACAGAACATGCAGAAAGTACCAGTGTATTCAACTGGGTTAGGTGTAATCTCTTAGGATAATGGATCCTGACTGGGAAGAGAACTCTTCGAGGCATAATCTAGTCACTCTCAACTACGGACCTAGATTCAACTTGCTGTAACCATATTTGGTAACTAGTCAGCTGATGAGAAAAAAATGTATGAACCAACTTAGCCCTGCTTGGAGTTTATCTTTTATTTTCAGGCCAAGTAGAAGAGGAGGAATAGAAAGGTGGGAGGACAGACACTTTCCTCTCTCCCTCTATCTTTCCATTCATCCTTCTAGCCTGAGACCTGCCTGTTTTTTGAAGAGCATTCCACTATGGGCATTGTCTAAACAAATCAACCCAGCAGGTGTTGACTCTGAAAGACCAAACATAAAATACTCGTCAATGTCTTAAAATCATGGCATCATAGAATTTGTGTTCAACTGATGTTTTAGACATTTTAATCTACCTAACCTATCCCTACACTCAGTACGTTCTGTGTGTGAGCTGTTGAATGCATGTGGATCTGAGGGTGCAAGGATTTTTTTATTTTTTTAGGTTGTTAAGTACCAGGGATATGAAATATACAAAAGTCTCTTTTTAACAATATCATAAAAGAAACCTTGTGTGTGAATTTCACAGGCAAAGCTGTTAAATTCACAATAAACTAGTAAGTCAATTCTTCACTTAAAATAAAAACCTGTCATAGTCAAATGATGATTGACAAAAGAAGGAAAAGTCAAGAAAAATTCTAGCCTTTATGACTTGACCATTAAATTGGATTCACACCCTGACCAAGTATGTGGATGTTCTGACTAGAGAAGGTGCAAAACTTGGGAAATAAGGCAGGGCAGGTGAATGAAGTATCAGTGGGGGAGCGCTTTGGAGCCAAAACTTAATTCTATTAGTTTTAAAATAGTAATGGAAAAGGATAGACCAGATCTAAAAGTTGAAGTTCTACATTGGAAGAAGGCTAATTTTGATGGTATTAGCAAGAACTTTCAAAAGCTGATTGGAGCAGAGGTTCGCAAGTGAAGAGACAGCTGGAAAATGGGAAGCCTTCAGAAATGAAATAACGAGAGTCTAGAGACAGTGTATTCCTATTAGGGTGAAAGGAAAGGCTAATAAGTATAGGAAAAGCTGGGATGATGAGATAAATTGGTGTTTTGGTTAACAAAATGAAGATAGCAAATGTCAGATATAGACAGGAGAGATCAAATGAATCCTTAGAGTATACAGGCATTCGGAGTACACTTAAGAGGGAAATCAGGAGCGCAGAAAGGGGACATGAAATAGCTTTGGCAAATAAGGTTAAGAGAATCCAAAGGGTTTTTATAAATACACTTAAGGACAAAAGGATAACTAGGGGCAGAATAGGGTCCCTCAAAGATCAGCAAGGCGGCCTTTATGTGGAGCCGCAGGAGATGGGGAAGATACAAAACAAGTATTTTGCATCAGTGTTTACTGTGGAGAAGGATATTGAAGATATAGAATGTGGGGAAATAGATGGTGACATTTGAAAAATGTCCATATTTCAAAGGAAGAAGTGTTGGATTTTGTGAAACAAATAAAAGTGGATATATCCTCAGGACCTGATCAGGTGTACCCTCGAACTCAGTGGGAAGCTAGGGAAGTGACTGTTGGGCCCCATACTGAGATATTTGTATCGCTGATAGTCACAGGTGAGGTGCCAGAAGACTGGAGGTTGACTAACGTGTTGCCCCTATTTAAGAAGGCTGGTAAGGACAAGCCAGGGAACTACAGATCAGTGAACCTGATATCGGTGGTGGGCAAGTTGTTGGAGGGAATCCTAAGGGACAGGATTTGTGTGTGTTTGGAAAGGCAAGGACTGATTAGGGATAGTCAACATGGCTTTGTGTACGGGAAATCATGTCTCACAAACTTGATTTGAGCTTTTTGAAGAAGTAACAAAGAGGATTGATGAGGGCAGAGCAGTAGATGTGATCTATATGGACTTTAGTAAGGCATTTGATAAGGTTCCTCATGAGACTGGTTAGCAAGGCTAGATTTCATGGAATATAGGGAGAACTAGCCATTTGGATACAGAACTGGCTCAAAGGTAGAAGACAGAGGGTGGTGGTGGAGGGTTGTTTTTCAGACTGGAGGCCTGTGACCATTGGAGTGCCACAAGGATCGGTGCTGGGTCCACTGCTTTTCATCATTTTATATAAATGATTTGGATGTGTACATAGGAGGTATAGTTAGTAAGTTTGCACACACCAAAATTGGAGGTGTTGTGGACAGCAAAGAAGGTTACCTCAGATTACAATGGGATCTTGATCAGATGGGCCAATGGGCTGAGGAGTGGCAGATGGAATTTAATTTAGATAAATGTGGGGTGCTGCATTTTGGAAAAGCAAATCAGAGCATCAGACCTCACTTCATGGTAAGGTCCTAGGGAGTTTGCTGAACAAAGAGACCTTGGAGTGCAGGTTCATAGTTCCTTGAAAGTACACACACAGGTAGATAGGATAGTGAAGAACACATTTGGTATGCTTTCCTTTATTGGTCAGAGTATTGAGTTTAGGAATTGAGAGCTCATGTTGCAGCTGGACAGGACATTGGTTCGGCCACTTTTGGAATATTGTGTGCAATTCTGGTTTCCTTCCTATTGGAAGGATATTGTGAAATTTGAAAGGGTTCAGAAAAGATTTACAAGGATGTTGCTCGGTTTGGAGGATTTGAGCTACTGGGAGAGGCTGAACAGGCTGGGGCTGTTTTCCCAAGATCGTCAGAGGGGTGACTTTCTAGAGGTTTTAAAATCATTAGTGGAATGAATAAGATAAACAAAGTCTCTTCCCTGGGGTGTGGGAGCCAGAACTAGAGGGCATAGTTTTATGTGAGAGGGGAAAGATTTAAAAGACATCTAAGCGGCAATTTTTTTATGCAGAGGATTGTGCGTGTATGGAATGAGCTGCCAGAGGAAGTAGTGAAGGCTGGTACAATTACAACATTTAAAAGGCATCTGGATAGGTATATGAATAGGAAAGGTTTAGAGGGATATGGGCCAAGTTCTAGCAAATGGGATTAGATTAGGTTAGCATTTCTTGTCTGCACAGACAAGTTGGTCCTAAGGGTCTGTTTCTGTGCTGCACATCTCTGACTTTATGACTTCAATTGGATCAGTTCTTATGTATTGTGATCAGACAAAGTATGACCTCATTTGAACTAACTATTATAATCTTACCTTGACCATGATGGAACTGCATTTTTTCCTCATCTGGGTCCTGCTTCGCTTTGATGTAGCCACAGTGCCTTCGGAACAAATGCAAGAGGACATTGTTTAGTGACAGAAGGAGCAAATACAGAGGATAAGCAAAGATTGCCATGTTAATTGGCTGTACAGCAAACACACTCAGTAGAATGTACAAGTTTAATGCACTAAGTATTTTCCATTTTTCCAGTATTTTACCAGTGTTTGTCAAAAAGCAGAAAACCTTAGAGCAAGCTGAATTTGATTACCTGTAAGTAAGTTTAAATTGTACAATCTAGGACCTTCATGGATATTATTTTGCTAAATTGTTTACATAAGCTGAATAAATCAATTGGTTAATACAAACTAAAAATAAACCAGGTGAGCCAATTGTGTAAGACTAGTGAATTAAGTATACAGAATAAGGTTTGATAGAGAGCATTGCAGGAGGTGTGCTGTACCAACTGCTTCTAGAAGTTTATTACACAATCTGCAATTTTTGCATGTTCAGGAACTGAAGCTCAGATTTGTTGATCCGGGTACAAATATTCATGTGCATTCAGGACAGTGAGAATTACCTGGCCCTTTATGGACTGGGGAAGTTACAACCCTTATGTTAGGTATATTTTATGTAGTTAATGGTTAAGGTCAGGTGGCTGCAACTATAACCCTGGTAGAAATTAGATGTGAAATGCAATGATGGAGGATCCTTTGCCATTGTCCAACAAGTACTGACTTGTTGCTACTAGTGTCAATAAAAATGAAGACTGCGAGGTATTTGGGCAAATTGACCATAGCACCAAGAGATGAGAGGCCAGAAACTGATAAGAAATGTGGTAATTATAACGGAAACTATAGTCAGTAAGATAGATGCTGTTCTCTGTGACTGTGAATGAGGGATCTGAAGGATACGCTGCCTTTCCATTTTCAGGGTGGAGACATCTCCATTGTTTCGTACTTGGAGAAGGAAGAGGAAGATCTCACTGTTGTGGTCCACATAGGAATCAATGACATTGGCAAAACAAAAAATAAGATTCTACTGAAGGATTTTGATAACGTTCAGGTACAAACTTAAAAGCAGAACCTTAAAAGGTGATAATCTCTGCAATAATAACCAAAGTATGTGCAAATTTGAATAGGTGCAAACAGATTAGAGTTTAAATACATTGCTGAAAGTCAAGTGTGGAAAGGCTAGTTAGAAGTCACAAAGCAATGGCACAAGCACTGAGCAAAGAAGGAACTACAGTATTCTTTGAAAACATATATGACTCCAACCACATTGGGATCAATGTCCTGATGGATTGAATAGACATGGTTTTATATAAGGCTTTGATCTAAAAGGAAAGAAGTAGGGTTCAGATTCCGATTAAAATTATAATGTTGATGGAAAATGTTAAATATGCAGAATAGAGCAGTGATTTTGGTGAAATCTAGATAATTGTATCAGGACAATGGTACATTAGCATCAAACATCACAGGATTAAAACATTAACAAATTAAAATTAAAGTTGTACATGAATACATAAAGCATTTGCAATGAAGTGGATACATTAAAGACACAAATTGCTCTGAACTTGTCACTGTGAGATATGGCAAGGTGACCAAGAACTAAATATTCCAACGTTGTTGACTTCCAAAAAAGTTAGGCAAATTGGACATGACAGTCGGGTAGTCCTGGAAATAAGATATGGGGTACAGACAGGCATGAGAACAAATCTTAGCCTAATAAGATGTTGAATCCATGTGGGTGTAGTTAGGAATTAATAAAGGACAGAAAACTCTGGAAGGCACAGGTTGCATGCTTGCTAACAGTAACTGCTGTTCATGAGAGTGTGCAGCAATAAAGCGGAGGAGAATACAACAATATTATTGCAAATCCTGGGACACTTTAAATTTTTAAATGAAATTTGCAAAAGTAAGGGGCGGCACAATGGCTCAGTGGTTAGCACTGCTACCTCACTGCACCAGGGGCCCGAGTTCGATTTCAGCCTCATGCGACAACCTGCGTGGAGTTTGCACATTCTCCCCGTATCTGCGAGGGTTTCCTCCGGCTGCTCAGGTTTCCTCCCACAGTTCAAAGATGTGCAGGTTAGGTGAGTTGGCCATGGGAAATTGCCCAAAGTGTTCAGGGATGTGTAGGTTAGGTACATTAGTCAGGGGTAAATGGAGAGTAGTGGGGAATGGGTTGGTTAGATTACTCTTTGGAGGGTCGGTGTGGACTTGTTGGCCAAATGGCCTGCTTCCACACTGTAAGGATTCTATTCTATTCTGGTGGAAGAGTTCATGAAATGAATTTCAGATCTAGCAAGGGCCATATATTGAAACAATTAGGGTATAGGCTAGTTCATATCTACCATTGTATTTTCATGATCTTAGAGTAGGAAATGCTCTGGGGAAGAGCGATCATAATATGGGAGGATTCTACATTGAATTTAGGAGTGAAATGATTAAGTTTTGTACAAAACCACTTCAATGAGCTGTAAAGATAAACTGGTTGTGGTAGATTGACAAATCAAAGTACACAACAGAAGCTAACTGTCAAAAGTTTAAAGAAATTGTTCATGATACTCTAGTTCCATAAATTTCTTTTAGGGAAAAATAAAATTTTGGGAAAATGGTAGAACCATGGCCAATTCAAGCACTTTATGATGGCATCAAATTAATAGAAGAGGTTTACCACATTTTCAACAAGTGGTAGTAAACCTGAGTTTTGCAGGGTTGTAAAAATTGGTGAGGGGTGACCAAGATAAATAAGAAAAAAAGTATTATGAGAGTAAGTGAGCAAGAAACATTAATAGAGTTTAAAAACCAATACAATCACACCAGAATGAGGAGAATGACCGTAGTAAATTGATCTCTTTGAAGTGGAATCAGGTAAAATTATATAGATAATTAAGAACTGGCAGATACACTTTTTTAAACAAAAATTGCTAAGCTTGTTATGTTAGTAGAAAGCACAAAGTCCAAAAATGCTCCCAGTGTTTATCAGGCCGATTTTAGCCTTTACATTGGAGTCCAGAAGAATGATATGTGATCTTATTGCAATGCTTAAAATTCTGGAAAACTAGAAGGTTCGGGATTAGAGGGCATGAAATCAAAATAAGGGGTCAACTTTTTTAGGACTGAAATGAGGAGAAATCTCTTCAGTTAAGAGAGTCATTGTTTTCATTTTAGAATTTCTGACTCCAGAAAGCTACAGATCCTCAGTCTTTGAGTACATTCAAGACAAAGATTGATTGAGTTTCAAACACTAAAGGAATTTTTGAATGTATGAGAACAGGGTGGGAAAGTGGAATCGATGTACAAGTTCAGTTTTAACTTGTTGTATAGTGAAATAGACTCACTTTGCCATTTGGCCCACTCCAGTCCTTATTTCCCTCAGGTGATGAATTTGGTTTAATAGATGTAGCGGATAGGCAATTCTCTGCCAGTGCCTGTGTTTTGCAATCTATGTAACAGCATATCTCAACTGGGGTGGCCCAGGTAGAATCCAGAAGAACCAACCCACTGCTAATTCCTGTACCCTCCTATACCCAGGTGGGTGATCACTGGTTGGTTTCCTTCCTCTCCTGGATAAAAATGCACTGAGGTCAATTATTGCATCCTTGCTGTTATCCAATAGAGTACCAGAATGTGTTTGGAAGTATCCTTTTACAGCCTTCCATTGAAAATTTGCACAGGTCTGTGTTCTCATTATCATTCCAAACCTTACTCAACTTGAAGAATGCCATATCTGAATAAGCAGGAGCTAAAGCATTACTTTTCTCAATTCTATTAAGGTTTTAAGTGTTTTTTATAGATAGCGAGCATGGGTAACATTATCAGAAGAACAGGCAAGGAAGATTCATTCAACCCTGCAGTGTCAGGAAATCAAATATCAGTAGTCATTACCCAATGTGATTGTATTATTTCTCTAGCCCATGTGTATGTATGCATTAGCTTCAATTGAATTCAGCTCTGATAAAAACCAATCTCCCCAATAGTGTCATCAACACACTTCAGAATGAGCTGTCTCTTTACAATGCATTAATGTGAAAGTTACCAAATCAGCCCTTAAATGAAGCCACAGTATAATTTCAGGTATTGTTTGACAAGTTTTCTTCAACAAAATGAAATTCTGTTACTTGTGAATGAATAAATATCAATTCACTTCAATGTATTTCCATCCACCCTTTGCACTGTAATACAGATTTTGTAAAGGTATTGAGGAAGATAGCTCAAAGCTATGCTTATTTTGTCATTGAGATGACGACAAAGACTGCTTTTGGGTCGCAAGGTGGGTAAGATAATGTCACATTGCTGCAGGACATTGTCAACGAATGAAAGATATTTAGGATTTTGAAGTTTCTGATAACTGCATTGTGACACATTGGGATATGTAAGATCCTTTACTTTGTTAATCTTCTACAGTAAAATTGAAAATCATTAACTCATTAATACGAAGTACTTCAATTTCAATCAATTCCTCATCCCAGGAGATCTATACTGCAAATTGCGAAATTGTCTTTCTGGCAATACACTCTGTATCATATTTATGAAATTTCTTTGTGGACTACTTTCAAAATAGCCATTAATTTGTTTCAAATAAATGCACTGATAACATTTTAAATAGTGCTTGCACAATATGTTAACTGGTGGGCAACTAGGAGAGATTAAATCCCTATGTACACTAACTTAAATTCTGCCAATTACTTCAAAATCTTGGCTAAGCCATCACCCCTTCATTATTTTTTTCCACACACCCATCTGCCATGTTGTCAACTAGGAGTAAGTAAATAATGCAGCCAGATTGAGACAGCTGGAAGGGAGTAAATAATGTAGCAGAAAATGCTGCCAGTCCATTCCTAATGCTTTCTTTATTTTTTACTCTGCCCATTGCTAGGAGCAGAATATTCACTGCCGAATCGGAGACGGTTCTTTCTGAAATTGCGGGATAAGGATGAATTACACAAAGGACTTTGGAGAAACCCATTTCAGACATACTGAATATAAATAAATAACTCCTTTATGTAATACATTCCACAACCACAGGAGATCCCAAAATGCTCTCTCACCAACTTGTGGAGAGCATTTACTTTTGTAATGTTTGGGGATAAAAATAATGAGCTAGTGATCAAGTAATCCTTTTTTTCGTATTTTGGCATTAGATTCCATGAGATCCAGGACATGTGAGGGAATTTCCCCTCCCCCCCACTCTTGGAATACTGCCATTAAATCATTTACGTGCATCAAATACAGCACAAGGGGGTGTGGTTTCATGTTTTATTCAAAAGACAGTAAACAGTAAATTGGTTGAGACATAAAAATCATTGCGGGAGCACAATGAGTATTTAATCCACATTCATGCTTCCAACAATTTTGTCTGGCTTGTTAATTTTTATGATTTCATCCCTGCAACCAGCACTTTTGAATGGCTGTGCACCTCAGCATAGTGACTGAGTTTATACTTACATTTATTTTTACACATGTTTATATATGGGAGCCTGTGCTACGTTAATCTAGATTGATCCTTTTTAAAAGGGAGCTACATTCCAGCTGTTGCAAGTGCACGAATTGTCTGAGGAAGAAAATGACCAGGAAGAACAGTTAATCATGGTAGAGCAGGAGGGAAAGAGAACATAGTCTGACACTGTTTGCAATGGATGCCTCTACGTAGGAGGTTGACAACACAAACATAGCCTATCCAAAGGGGGCCAAGAGACCTTTGATCTGACATTGTGAAAACTTTGGCAGCAAACAGAATTATCAACAGCAGGAACGAAAGTCTGGAAGCTGTGGCTGCAGGACAGTAAAAGGTTTACTGGCCTTAAGTGGAATTGTCAAAGTCAGGGAGTGCATCTTTCAACACTATATTGTATGACCTGCAGCACTAGCCTCCCATATTGTTCAATAGTATTACTCATCTATCAACAAGCTACTGATTATGATTTATACTTAACATTGATAACTTTATCACCACTCTTTCACACCCTTAAAACATCTGCTAGTCTCAGATTCATGTCTTTCAGCTTGGTCATGCTCCTAGCTAGAGAAACGTTGGGATGGAAACTTGTTTAGCCTGCGCAACTCTACTTTGAGATGGGGTGGTGATGGGTGACCCCCTTCTTAAACCGACAGAAAGAAATAATTTAATCAATTACCTAATAAAGAATAAGAAATTCTTGGAATTAGCAATAAAAATTGGAAACGCAAAGTCTTTGACATGGAAGACTTACGTAGAGAAGCCATAGTAATACTGAGACACTGTTCAATGTTACACATCTTCACAGGTGACAGAAAAATTGCCCGTGCTGGCAACATTCAAGAAATCCTGCCTGGACCTTTTAAGGATCAGGGATTTGTATGTGGTCACCACTGTTCATTTACTAAATAGCTTTAAAATCTTTTCAACAAATTCTACTTGATTCACAAATAGTGATTATTAGTATCTTATTAGTTCAGGTACAACTGTAGACTCTATTGTTATATTGTTAAGAATTCTTATGTTTAGAAACCTTAGGAATTCCTATGTCAAATCATATCCTAGCTTCTCCTCCAACCACTCTTTGCTTTCATATCTACCATTGCCAATGGACCCAGTATATACTGTGGGCTGTTCTCAGGACATAGAAAATTAGCTGAGTGATAGCAAACAGAGAGCAAGGCTACTCAATATGTTTGAGGCTGGAGGAAGGCTTGTTGTGAAGTTCTCCAAGGTTGATATTGAGACCCTTGGTTTTCCTGCAATATACTGATTACCTAGATTTTGGGGTGCAGGTGACAAATTCATTTTTTTTTCTGGATGATGTGAAACTTGGAAATATTGTGAACTATGAGGAGAGTAGTATAGAATTTCAAAAAGATATGGACGGTTTGGTGGAATGGGTGGATAGGTTGCAGATGAGGTTCAATACAGTGAAGTGGGAGGTGGGTATATTTCAGTGTGAAGAACAAGGACAGACTGTACAAAATAACAATTCAAAAGGGGATGCAAGATCAGAGGGGTCTGGTGGTTATTGTGCAGATGATTGTAAGTGGCAGTACAGGCAAAGAGAACAGTTAATAAAATATGTATTGTTTGAGTTTTATTAATAGCAGCACAGAGTACAAGGTTTTGAACTTGGTAGAACTCAGCTGAAGTATCAAGAACAGTTCTGGACACCATACGATAGGAAGGATTTCAACACATTAGAGAAAACACGGGAGGGAACCACAAGTATATTTCCAGGAAGAACAAATTTCAGTTATGAGGACATATTGGAGATATTGACACTAGTCTCTTTGGAGAGAAGGAAGCTAAGAGGGGAACTGGTAGAAGTTTACAATGTCATGATGGGGCTAAATTACAGATAAGGAGCAACTGTTCCCACTCGTAAAAATGAGAGGGCAGAGATTTAAAATGATTTGTAAATGAAGCAAATGTGATACGAGTGTGTGAGATGTATGCTCCATAGAGCAGTTAGGGCTTTGGATGACTGAAATGCTCAAGAGTTTGAGGGAGAAGGCAGTCAGAATGACACTAAATCATAATGTTTTTTCAGACAGCTGGTGCAGACACAATGAGCCAAGAGGTTGCCTTATGCACCATAACACTACTGTGATTCATCCTGAAAGGTGTCCAAAGCTCTCATCAAAAGATTGTGTCTTACAACGCTTAGCATTCGCCTGTACCTGAGTTTTTGTTTTTGTCGCTGTTTACCTAGTATTTACTTATCTATGCTACTTGACTCTGGGATCTGCCTGTTTTGCTCGCAGGACAAAGCTTTTCACTGTGCCTCAGTACACGTGACAATAAATTCAATTCAATTCAATTCAAGGCTTTACCTGGCTATGCAAAGAAATGCATAACATTCAAACTCACTCCTACTGGGTCTACTGTACACACGTCAGGTTTCACACATCTAGGCTATCAAAATCCAACTTGTGAAGGCAGCTGTTGAACTAAATGACCAGCTGCCTCAGAAGTGCAGAAGCAAGAAATGTGAGTCACTGCACAAAAAATGGGAGGTGCTGGGTTTGGGGTGACACTTCCGATGCTTGAGCAGTTCTGTTATTTCCCTATGATGGAAAAGCCCTACGTTACTGTTAATATTTGCATCATTGATGCTAAAAAATGGGACAGTCATCCACAATGAATGGATACCAAAGAAGGTGTTTAGCACACTTGTCTTTAATGGTCAATGCACTAAGTATAGGAGTTAATAGGTCATGTTGCAACTGTACTTTGGTTAGTCTACTTTTGGAATTCCCATCTCCCTGCTGGAGGAAAGATATCATTAAACTTGAAAGAATGCAAAAAAAAATTACAAGGATGTTGCTGGAATTGAAGGGTTTGAGCTAAAGGGAGAGGATAATTAGGCAGGTGTTATTTTATCTGGAGCATTGGAGGCTGTGGGGTGACCTTGAGGAGGTTTTATAACATTATGAAAGGCATGAATAAGGTGAATACCCAAAGTGTGTTCCCCAGATTAGGGAAGTCCAAAACTAGACAACATAGGTTTAAAATGAGGGGATAGATTTGAAAGGAGTCTGAAGGACTTGCAGAGGGTGGTGCATGTATGGAGTGAGCTGCCAGAGAAAATGGTGAAGGCAGGTAAAATTACAATTTTAAAAGGCATCCGGATGGGTGTATGAATAGGAAGGATTTTGCTGGCAAATGGGACTAGATTAACTTAGGATATCTGGTTGGTGTGGTTAATTTGGACTGAAAGGTCTGTTTTCACACTGTGTAACTCTTTGACTCCAAATAGGCATTGTGCAGAAGTGTAAATACACAAAGACTTTCAAGTTTCTATGTGCACTTTCACTGAGTTAGGTCACTCTTCTAATCTTTAAGCTTTGCATACCTGTTGTTGACAATCACATCATCAAGTTTGCTAAAATTGCTGTCCAGATCAGAAATTCTTACCACCGTGGGTGGCACGGTGGTTAGCATTGCTACCTCACAGCGCCAGAGACCCAGGTTCAATTCCCGCCTCAGACGACTGACTGTGTGGAGTTTGCACGTTCTCCCCGTGTCTGCGTGGGTTTCCTCCCGGTGCTCCGGTTTCCTCCCACAGTCCAAAGATGTGCAGGTCAGGTGAATTGGCCATGCTAAATTGCCCGTAGTGTTAGGTAAGGGGTAAATGTAGGGGCATGGGTGGGTTGCGCTTCGGCGGGTCGGTGTGGACGTGTTGGGCCGAAGGACCTGTTTCCACACTGTAATGTAATCTAATCCAACCAACTTTATAGATTTTCATCATCTTCAGTGGCTTAGGTTGATGAGCTCAAATGTTTTGTGACTTTTGAAAGCGAGCTCTTTTCAACAGAATTCTTAATTAAATCAAGTTTAGAAATGTTAACTTTGGCAATGATTGCTCTTAGTCACCTTCCGTTCTTGTACATATGTCTCATGTCAGCCGAATCTTCTGCGTCTGTCCCAAGTCTTTAAATACACCAGCCTATTTCAACATCATTTTTAGGCACTTACAGTTTGTGACTCTTTTTTATTGCCTATCAACTTTAGCATGCTTGAAGTTCAAGAGGTGGTTGTGCTCCCTATTGCAACATTTACATTTATTTACACTCTCCTATCAGTTTGTGACTTTGGCCAGCATACAAGACCATCTTTACTTTAAAATTGTTCAATGTTGAAATTGGCATTGTACAAATTGACTATAGCAAGCTCCTGTGTAAGGTTATGAATAAACAGCTATGAATAAAGTCATCTTAAAAGCTCAAACACATCTCTAGCCTCATTATAGCCTTAGAGACATCATTTTAAATCCTGAAACTAAGTACTTTTCATTTTGATCATTTTCTTGCCTAATTAGAGTGGACTTGCTGAGGCTGTGTTCCCACATTAGCAAGTTTGTTCTTCCATTTGTACATCTTTTTCCAGATGTTGAATATTTATACCTCTGATTATTTCACATGATTTGAGAACTGTTGCTCAATGGATTGATGCAATTTTTGTCATTGCATGACAATTACACTGCTGTTTCATTTGCATTCTTTACTGCATTGTGATGTATTTAGTTGTTTTTATTGTGCTTACTTTTGTTTTCTTTTGACTTCAATTTTTTATTTTCTATTATTAATTAAGCTCTGATTTGTTCATCTGCGACAATGAATATAATTTTCCTTATGATGTGGTCAAATAAGAGATCCATACAAGAACTGGCCTATTTCAAATGCATTAAGCACTTACTTAAAAACTGGTATTCAGCAAATGCATGCTTAATATACTTCTGCGATAATGACGCTTATAATTTATTTATTCACACCATCTTATCCCATTTACTGTATGTATTTATTGCTCACATGCAAAAATATGTTGATTAGCATTTCTTGATCAGGTTACTGTTGCACAAGGTTTCAAGGTGCATTTCCTTCTGGTGTCAAATAGCCGGGCCAATTTTAAACCATTCATTTCCATTTCAGTTCTGACACTATGTAATAGTTTGCTGTCAATTTTTACAACACTCATGATACCATCTGCACTGTGTATCGAACTTTATTCTGAAGGTTATTTCACTTGTTCATATGCACAATTTAAAAGGAGGTTCTCTGACCCCACGCTATTGTGTCTTTTCAATTTTATACGTAGCGCGACGAGCTTGGCTGATGGATACAGTGATTCAATGTAACCGAATGGAAACACTGTCACCTCCATTTGTACAAACTATCAAATGTCCTCGTCTATATTGTAGCAGCGATTTTGAGAAATAATCAAGTACTTGTGACTGTAGTAACTTGATAAGGAATCTATATTTGTTTTCATTTTAGATTACTTACAGTGTGGAAACAGGCCCTTCGGCCCAACAAGTCCACACTGACCCACATATTTACCCCTTCACATAACACTACGGGCAATTTAGCATGGCCAATTCACCTGACCTGCACATCTTTGGACTGTGGGAGGAAACCGGAGCACCGGGAGGAAACCCACGCAGATACAGGGAGAATGTACAAGCTCCACCCAGTCAGTCGCCTGAGGTGGGAATTGAACCCGGTTATGTTAGCATCAGTGAGGCTTCTGAAAGTAAATGCTCCAAACTCCGAAGAATTTCTATTAAGTACGCAAAAAGCATCTCCAGACTTTCTAATCACCTGTAAAGTTATTTCACTTTAAGAATTTTTGGTAGTTGCTTGAAGGAAGGTACTTGAGCCAAGAGTTACATGCTAGTGACACACCAATTGCTGTTTTTCGATGTGTTTGCAATATAGACACGATGGGTTGGATGGCTGCCTTCTGTGCTGTTAAATTTATATAATTTGATGAAATTGTTGATTCCAGTCTGTATGATTAGAACAATTCTCTAATTGAAATTGCTGCTGCTATAGTGTTATTTATGGATGATCTGTAGGGTTTGTTGGAAGCATACTTACTTTGATACCCTATATCACAGAGTTGGACAAAAAAAGCTGACATCCCAGAACAGAGGGAGTTTTCTGAGTGGGATATTAAACTTGCTGCCTGCTCTCTACGGAGGATTTCAAGAAGTGCAAGGAAATTTCACCTAGTATCCTTGCCAATATTTTTGTTTAAATCTCAACAAACATCACTGACAAAAACACATTATCTTGCCATTATACCCCATTATATCTTGCTGTGTGCAAACTGTATGGTGCATTTTCTGTAGCTGGACTTGAAAAACACAATGATTATATTACTAGACCTGCACTTCAGTCCAGCTTAGTGCTATGGAGACATGGGTACAAACACTGGCATGGCAGACTCTGAATTCAAATAATATTGGAACTAAAAGCTAGTTGCAGTAATGGTGACTATGCTATTGGTGTTTTAAAAAGCCACCTGGCTCTCAACTGACCTTTTAGGAAAGAAAAACTGTTGTTGTTACCCAGTCTAGCCTACATGTGAGTCCAGACTCAGAGCAAAATAGATAATTCTTAACTGTCCTCTGAAATGGCCTAGGCAGACATTTAGTTCAAGGACAATTTGGGATGGGAATCAGATGCTGCATTTGCAGCCACATCCACATCCCTTGAAAATTACCATTTTAAGTAGCTGGAATAGCTGCAAGCTGCAAATTGTTTATTTTACCCTCTCAGAGCAAAGGTAAAGAAGGTTACCTCAGTAAAGGATTCATGGATGCATGTTTTGTGGAACTGAAATCAACAACCAGAAGCAAGCATGCATTTTTTATACTCGTGCTGACCTCCAAGATGAAACTCTGGTGCTGCAGACAACGTGCAAGCAAAGAGAGGAGGTTGCTGCCACAAGCAATTAAACCTCCAGATTTCCTTTCTGTGCGCTCTCTCTGCCAGAGATTTTTTTTCCCCTTCTTAAGAGACTTGTTGTTTCCAAGACTGAGTTTGCATACTATCACCTCCATGACCTGGCCTGCGTCCACCTCTCAGGCTGAAGAGATGAGAGAATCTTTGCTGGCTGGAACAGTCAGTGCAAAATGCACTGAATTTGTAATGTCCAGTATATTGCTAGATACTGATCTCCCTTACCATTTGGACCTCTTGCTTTGTAAAGTTTTTTGGTGTGCTGATGCTGAAAGGGTCGCATTAGATTACCTACATTGGGTAGTGTATTTTGTTGATTTTCTCCTTATTCATTACTGTGATTTTTTGCTGTGTGGTCATATGATTTGTGCTACCAGCATAATTTCTATAATTCAGCAAGATTCTAACTGCCATTGAGTTTTTCACTTGTAAAAATACAAAGTGCCATTTCAGGAGAGTATGCGGGCGCACTGAGTACTCTCTCCTAACTTCCAACTCAGTCCACCGGGGTCCTGCTCTGCAGCCAGTCTGCAAGTTTGCCCGCTTTGGATCTGTATCATATTCAACCGTTTCCATAGTAACTTAACCAGTATCACCTTTGGAGAGTAAAATTATTTGCAAGCATTAAACTTTGTGCCCTCAAGGACATAGCTCCTCACATTCACAGTTTTTAACTGGCTGCTCAAACTCTCACTGACTGCAGTCTGTGTAGAGTGGAAGTCTGCCAAATCTGTTTGGCAAAAGTTTCTCGTAGTTTCACTGGGATTTGAAGAAGCTCAGTTTAGAAGAAAATGCTGTGGAAGGGCAAGTCTCTGCCAGAAGATCGTACCGCTGCTTTACATATTACTGACTTCGATATGGGTATAAAGTTTGTAAGTGGTTCAGACGGCCAAGAAATTGAAAACATAGCATATTGTGAGGTGGATATTTGCAGATTTCAAGAGGATAAAGATTGATGGAATGAGTATGCAGACTGCAGATGAAATTTTAAAGCACAGAAGTCAAAAGTTATGCATATTAATAGAAAGAATGAGGAGAGGTAATATAAAATTAAATGGTACAACTTTTAAACACGTAAAGGGAGAGGCCAGTGAAGATGAAGGGCAATGCTGGTGAAAGAAACCGCTTAGTTCATGAGCTTTATGGATAGAAGCAGAGAGTGAAAAAGCAAGGAAATTATGCTGAACCTTCAGAAATTGCTGGCATGTCTCAAATAGAGTATTAAGTCCAGTTTACATCATATGTTTGAAAGGAGATCAATGCTTTCGACATGGAGATTTATCAGAATGTATCAGAACTGAGGAATCACGCAAATAGGAACTGTTCTTCATGTCAAAAGGTTAAACAGAAAGTTATAAAACCATTTCAAAATTGAGTGCCTTCGTTGGAGTAAAGAAAAAGAAAAATCGATTCCATGCAAAGGTGAATCAGCAACTAATGAACACAAATTTAAGATATTTGACCAAAGAGCTAGAGGAAGATTTTTTTTAAGTAATGAAGTATTATAATTTGGAATGCACTGTTTAAAAGGTGCTGGCAGCAATAATTGTCTGTAAAGAACTCAATATTTCCTAAAAAAAAATCAATCTGGAAGACCATGTGGAAAGACTGGGGAATGGGTCTAATTAGGTAACACGTTCAAACAGGTGGACTGGGCAGGATGGACCGAATGGCATCCCCTGTTAAATGATACCATGGAAAGCTTCTGTTGAAAATGACCATTTCAAGTATTTGGAAAAGGCAGAACTTATCTGCTCATGACTCACTCTTGAATTGCTGAACAGAGATGAAGGTTTTCAAGAACTGAGATAATTTTAGTGAAATCCACACCATCCCCACTAGTGATATCCACATGCCAAGAATGAATTTTTCACGAGAGATTCTGCCCCATGACCCCAGGGACAGGAAGAACAATTTTCTTAGATTCCATGATTGATGATGAACCTTTTATAACTGGCAGTAAATGCTAAACAGCTACATTCAATATCATGAGCAATGTCTTTTGGCATGAATGTTAAAACATTAAGTTCTTGGACTGTAATATTCCTCATAAAGCCAACTTGTGTTGTTCATTCCTCTGATTGATGAGTTACCTGGGTGGTCATCTTTCCATGTTGTCATTTTGTTTGAGCCCTTTGTAATTAATAAGTCACCTGCCACACTACTAAGTAAAAAATGAGGTCTGCAGATGCTGGAGATCACAGCTGCAAATGTGTTGCTGGTCAAAGCACAGCAGGTTAGGCAGCATCTCAGGAATAGAGAATTCGACGTTTCGAGCATAAGCCCTTCATCAGGAATGGAAGGGCTTATGCTCGAAACGTCGAATTCTCTATTCCTGAGATGCTGCCTAACCTGCTGTGCTTTGACCAGCAACACATTTGCAGCTGCCACACTACTAAGTAAGCTTTCAGTGTATCTGCTCTTTTAAAATGAATGTTCATACCAGTGGCTTTCATATTACAGTGTGTGTGAAGCCAAGTAGCTGGAGAGGAAAACAAGTAGCTGGTGAGTGGGGTGGTTGTGGAAAACAAACCCCTTCACCTGGTGATGCCGTACTTGCTAATGGAATCGAAAAGAAGCACTTGATTCTGAGCAGTACCCTCCCTCAGCTCTTGAAACATAAACTTAAAGTAAAAGCTGTTGCTGGTTTCTGTTTCTTGCTCTGAAGAAGCAGTGTCATGTGAACAATTGGGACTTTCAAACAGCCAGTGCGAGGCTGATCTGCTGAATGGCTTCCTCCTCCTCTGCTGTCAGATCCTGGAGCTGTAAGGATGCTTGTTGAAGATCTTGTGTTTCCTGGACTTCTTTCAAACTGTCTGAGTTGAAAAAAAAGCCCAGTTTCTCTCTGTAGTGTTGAATGCCACTTTTTCAATATATTCCCTAAATAGGAATTTAGTCATCCTGGTGGTGCTAGAAGCTAACTTTGCACCAAAATGCCTGCAGTTGAAGATGCACAGCAAAGAAGAAGACATCCAAAGTCCATTTTGGGTCAATTTGCACAAACTAATATTGTTCTCTGCTCTGTCGATGGCTACACTGTTTCCAGAATGGGATAATTCCATAGTGACAGTGAAAGAGGCAAGCAGCTGTACCTGAGCTTAAGTTTCAGAAGTTATGACTTCTTAGAAAATGTGGCACAAAAGGAGGCCACATGTCGTTCATGTCAGTGCTGGCTGGAAAAGAACCATTCGGATTCAACCCACACTGCAGTTCTTGATTAAGAGCTCTGCGGGTTATTGCACTTCAAGTGCACATTCAAATCCTTTACAAATGTAATGAGGGTTTCCGCCTGTACTGTCCTTTCAGACAGTGTGTTTCACACCTTCAACAAGGTTTCCTCAATTTCTCTCCAAGTCTTTTGCCTATTATTTCAAATCTTTGTCCCCTGTTACTCTTGTCTGGCTGTAATACCTTTCCCATTGGCGGGCGTTTGTTTTTGTGAAACTTCATTCATAAAATACCTTGATATAAGTAGTCATTTAAGCAGTTCTGTTCTGTACAGTGGCATATGAAGCAAGCAACAAATACTGGAGTATGACTCCATCCTTCAAACAAAGCAAAGGCATTTCTTTGTTGTACTAGATTATATTTACATACATTTGAGGCACCGGGGATGTCCGATAATTGAACAGACCCTCCATTTAACTTCGGCAGGAAGACCTCAGACAGTGGTCTTTCCCCACTGCACCTTGGCAGCAAACTTTAGTGCATCCCTCAGCATGTAGTCCCGGACATTGGAATGTGCCAATGTGCAACACTCAGTCGGGTCAACTCCTTGCTTTGGAAGAAGAACCAATTTGAAAGACCAAACAGTGTCTTTCACCAGGTTAATGGTCTTCTAGGCACAATTGATATATGTCACTGTGTGCATCCCAGGGAACAGACCATGGAACACAGAGTCCTGCGTCATGGAGTTGCCGGAAATGAACCTCGATAAAAACACTGTGCCTCTCTTCATACTTCCTTTGTAATGGCACATAAGTATTGTATACAGACAATGGTCAGCAAGTTGAACGGCTGACTCTTCGTCCTTTCCCCAACCAGCAGATGTAGCCATTGTCACTTTTAGTGATAGTGTTTATATCTGTGGCATTTGCTTTCTCTATATTCTATATTCCAAGGTGGGTTTCAACATCCTCCCAATCTCAGTATCTCCATGCCATTTACTTGACATTCCTGCTGTCAAGGGGTATCATCTGCAGCAGGAGCTAAGCGTATATTTTGTTCGGAACAGAAAAATATACAGGTGCAGATGAGGCTGGGACAGACTGTGTTGCTGAGAACAGCAGCGAATAATTCTCTTTAATTTCAGCTCTACAGTTTAGCCAGCAGTTGTAAACAACATGTGTCTTGTTAGCTAATGCATTCTGCTCCAGAGCTAGAAGATTACAGTGACTACTGTAACAGTAAAGTAGAACTGAGCAGAAATGCACTGGCAAACCTTTTCACTTCTTCACAATTGCCTAAGAATGAGATGAGAGAATAAAACTAAATTGAAAAGATTTCAAGTTGCAAACTATGTTTATAAACAGATTTAATTGTAGATTGTAATGTTACATTCCCAGGCTTATATTTAGACTGTAGCCTCACTCATGCTCATAGCCCAAGGAGGGAATTATGATTTCAGACAAGGGAAGCAGAGAAAATCACTAGTGTCGCTTCTCTGGGATAACAAAGTGATTTGTGTTAAGGGTAAGACAAATGTTAACAGATATTGCCTAATACAAGCCATTAAAAAGGATTGGTATCAGGGAACTGTCAGTTTGTCGTAAAAACTCACCTGATTTACTGATGTCCTTAAGAAAAGGAAATGTAATGTCCTTATCAATTTGTGACTCTCTTCTCGAGTCAACATGACTGACTGACTGACCGATTCTTAACCATTCTCTGAAACAGCCGAGCAAGCCACTCGTTTGTTAAAAATAAAGCTCCTGAAATTCATGAGGCACTCTCACATGACCAGACGATGACCCAAATATTGAATGAGGACATAAGAATGGCATGTCTAACCCAGTCGACTGTGCGAAGACCCCATTCCCCCCCCCCCACCCACTCCCTCACTGATATTTGCAAGGTTGGAAGATCTGTCTCACAGACTAGACAAATAATAGTCTGACATAAACACAGAAATTGCTGGAGGAATTCCAGAGCATCAGAGAAAGCAAAGTTAACATTTCAGGTGCAATGACCATTCTGATGGTCCGTTCTGATGAAGGGTCCTCTACATCAGAAACCAACTGCCCAGCCAATTGAGGGAAAGAGCTGCCCTCATTCAAGTTCAACATGAGCATGGAATCTTCTTAATTTTCACGCTATGACCATCCTTTATTTCTTTATTTTTCTAATTTATATGATAAACTGTAATGTAGAGCTTTTAGCTTTTTTTTATTTCTCTACCCAATTAATGTTAGCACGTAACATTTGTAACTAGGTACGTTGTACCTAAGGTGGAGCTGTGTGTGGTGCCATAATACAGGTTTCACTGTCCTCCTGTACCTTTGTACTTGAGTACATGTTACATCAAAACCTCATTCTAATTGTATCACCCTCTGCCAGTTGATGAATGGATACTCTGCTGGGCTGAACAAGACTGGGATGTAAAATTGAAAAGGTAATTTAGCGAGGTCACCAACAGGAGGATGAGCACACAGATGGTAAGTGGGGTCCACCTTACAAAAAGCATAGTCTTTGGCAAGGTGGGGTGTGGAGCCGGGTGAAGTGAGCTGAATAGAAAAATAGGAAGGAACAGAAGTTGACAACTTGCAATCAAGTCAGCTGGAAGTCTCAGAAATGAAGAAAAAGGAATTGGAACAGCAGTTGGACACCCAGTCAGAGCACTGGGGCTGCAACTCTAAGTCTGAGAAGTCTTAAACTGAGCAAAGATCAGGCCCACAGCAAGGAGCTGAGGCACAGTCCAAGGCAGTCAGTTGCAATGTCAAAGAGCCAAGAGGTTGAATAGTGCAGAATGTAGCCCATGGTGATGGTTAGAGAGCTGGGAAGTGGAGTTGGAATGGGCGAACAGCTGCAGGAAATGGAAACCTAGGTTGAACCATCAAGGCAAAATCCCCAAGTTCAAGAGGCCTTGAGGAAAGGAAGGTCTTTTTTCTCTAAGAGATAAAACACAATGGCTTAGAGTGGTTGAGAGGTCAGGAATTCAGCTCCATAGCAGTATTCTGGCTCAATCTGCAACTTTGAGCAAAATCTATTCCAAACAGTTGTCTCCTAAAGTTATGGTGTTCAATTAACACTTATAATATTCATTGCCAATGGAATCAAGAATCTCTGTTTTGTAATCTCTGTCCAGATTGTGTTGGAAGCTGCCTATTACGGTACATACCACCTGTACCAGCGAAGGGGTTTCACTGTCCATCATAATGAAGGTCTTAGTAGACCAGCCTGACGCTTGAAGTACCTGCCTGCCAGCCTGGACTTGCAGCTAGTCACAAGAGAAACATTATAAGGGAGTACGCTAGCTGATTTACCTTCTGGAGCAATGCTCCTCTGTGAGCATGTGATAACACACGGTCACTCTTCAGTCCTTGTGAATACAAAGGCCTGTATCCTTGCTTTGTGCCTGAAAACTGGTATGCAGAGGAAGGAATGTGTGCTGCATCGCAATCGGCCCAAGGTCAGGGTCACAAAGGCCAGGATGAAGTCAGTTCGTTTTTCTCTCTTTATAAATGTCCTCACGACTGTCTGCATAACTCTTCCACATTCCCACCCAACGGAAGCGTGCATCCACAAAATATAGACGGAAACAACAAATAATGCTGATTTTGTCTCCATGAAATAGGGCCAATTTGTAAAGAAAACATTAAGTGGCCGTGTATGTCTTCAGCTACCAGTTATCACTCCTGCATCAGAATTCCTCCATATTTATTTCAAGAATTCATCCTGGATGCTGTCGTCATGTTCCTCGCAGAAAGTGAAAAAGGCCAGTTAGCTTTTAACCTGAATCTCAGCTCTTCATCGAGGGTCACTCGGCCATGGGATGCTCTATTTGACTGGGTGGAGTAAGGGGCCGCCCACACCAGTCAGATCTACTTCTCCGAGGTGTGGTGGGCAGTGTGGGGAAGCCTCTGCTCTCATTAGCTGTTTCCACAATGACTTAATTTAACTTCTCTAACTTGGCTGGATGTAGTAAGGTGGATGCAAGGCAATTTATTCTGTTTTGGAGCAAATATCAAAAGCAAAGCACCAGAACAAACTGAATTTATCAAATAGAAAATTAAAAATATTCTACATTCTGAAAAGAGAGGTTGGCTCTGCCATCTTTGCATGTAATGGAAGCAATGTACAGTTTTTGGTCTCTCTCAATTGAGATACGTGTGTATTTATATTCATTATGGCTTGGCTTGATACATTTTATATGCAGTGTTAAGTTGACACCTGTTTCTAGGAGTTTTCCAAGTTACAAATGTTGACACGATGCATCATCTGTGGTATACATTTTTTTGCAATGCTTCAATTTCATTCCAATCAATTACCACCTTTGTTCAACAAAATGTTTCAATGGAGTTCTGCCATTCACAACAACCCTACCAGGAATTCCTACAGTGTACTGCTGCTGTATATAAATCAATAAGGCATATTGGCCAAATGTGTGGAATTTAACACCCGACAGCTGAGGCATTGAATAAAAACTTTAGTCTAACATGAGAACGGGTATTTCTATGATTGGAGATGTTTGGTGATCAAGCAGCAACAAAATATCTAATCATTGGTCTATTAAACTGTAGCCTTTCTGATGCTATTAAATACTGGTCTTAATACTCCTCCTGTACTCTCCTTCCTGAATCTGTTTCTAGAAATGTAAGCTCATGTCTGATTAATTGCAATTATCTCCAAGATTCCATGACACAAAACAAAACTCCCCAGGTCAAGTAGCACTATGGAGGGAGAAACAGAGTTAATGTTTTGAGTGCAGTGACCAGTTCTGAAGAAGGGTCACTGGAGTCAAAGCTTTAACTGTCTCTCCTTCCACAGATTTGAGTTTCTCCAGCTATTTTTGTTTTAATTGATTCAGGATTACTGCTTTCCTTTCCATTGATATGCCAAGATTTGCCGATTTCCTCCCTCCACCCATCCTTCTCTCTTTCTCCTTTCTCTTGCTGGAGAGGTGGTTAAGCTTCAAACAAGTGTTTATGATCTCCATCTCAAACAAGCAGCAACATTTTACACATACTTGTATGTGTGAATCTTGCAGTTATCATAAATGCTGTGATCCTGATCCCTTGTATTATACGTAAACTGTACAGAAATAAAAGTTTCATTGAGTCAGTGTGTAACCAATTGTTCAAGAAGGTCCATAATATCTACAGGTACTAAGGGAGAGCAATAAGTGGTTGCATTAATTGCTACGTCTACATTCACTGTATAATGATTTTCTTTTAAAAAGCATTAACTTATGAGAATAAATTTTATTCATGATTCTTAAAAGATGTTGGTTGCTTGAATATCTTCAGAGCACAAAGTTGAATGAGAGGGGAAAAATATGTTGACTGCTTGCAAATGGAGAATAATTTCAGTGGGACTGAAAGCTTCAGCTAAGTCCAGAAATGGGTACAATTCAGATTCACCACAATGATAACCAAGCTGAAAGAGTTTGTTGCGCAAACTACACTTGCTTCCTGTACAGAAGGTTGAAAGGTGTTCTAATCAAGGGTTCTAAAAGGATAAAGGGGTCAATGAGTGTGTCCACAATGAGACAAATTCCTTCAGTCCTGGAACCAGAACAAGGAAACGTAACTTTAAATTGACTTAGAGTTAAATTAATTAGTAATATTCCATACACAAGATGATGTGCAACAGTCTCCCTGAAAAGAACTCAGTGCTAGGGTGACTGAGGTTTTCAGATCTGATTTTGTTTTTTTTTCCTCATGTAAGATTAACAAATGATCTGGTGAATGCGAATACAAGTCAAAGTGGAATTCAGGTGCACATTTAGCCACAATCAAATTATCTGTCAGTGGTGATCCAGTTGATCACATTCTTGCCTCAAGTTTCCAGTTTCCAATCCCAATCTGGGACTCAAGTACAACCATTAAGGCTGATATTCCCTGGTACTGAGTGCCACACTGTTCAAGGTGCTATTTCTTGTACAGGTCTTAATTATATTCCAGACTGGCTTTTGGGTAAATGAGAAATATGGCATGACACTAGGGCAGTTATTTTTGGTCCCTTGACTGACATTTCTCCTTCAAAATTATAAAAACAGATTATCTAGTCATTTTTCACGTTGTAGCTTCTACCATCATACAATGTGCAAATCAGTTTATGCAATTCTCCAGTTGCACCAGTCCTTGCACTTTGAAAGTACTTCACTGGCTCTAAAGCATTTTGCAGTGTCTGTAGTTGTGGCAAGTGTGACATAAATGCAAGTGTTTTTTTATAACTGCATGGTAGAGCAAGCTGGAGAGGTTGAATGGCCTCCTCCCTGCTCCTGTCTTGCCATAGGGTTGAGAGTAATAGCTGGCATGGGCATCTCCTACAAAAAGGCTTAATTCTGTTCTGAAAAACAGATGATCCTATTATCTGCAGGACTGAAAACTCAGGAAGAATAGCCCCTCTCTCCTGCAATCTCTCCTGCGGTTTCAGGTTAATTTTTTTTTTCAAAACACAAGAAGTGAATAAATGGAGCTTGTGCATCAAAATGTGAAGCCTTCCTGTGTTTCCCTGAAGCAGAAGATAATTTGAAATTTGTAATAAGTGCCTTCATGTTTCCCCTTTTTAAACACAAGAGATATAGAGCAATGATTATCTAACAGACGTTGTTCATAGTGGTGTGGCAGTCATTCTATCATGTTAGAGCAGGCAGCTTGCCTTGTTTTGTTTCACTGAAAATACAACTGTAGTGAGATCCCATCCATCCAGGTGGAATTTGAAAGGCCATCCTTCACGATGGGCATTGGAACAGATTCAGAGCTATGGGGAAGGACCAGGGTGCGCTGAATATGAAGCTATTAACTAAGCGAACACTGCAGTATCTTAATAATTACTTAATTTGTCTTGCTGTCAATCTTTGTCTTGCCGTTAAAGGTCAAACAGAAAGCCACTGTTTTCTGTTATTGTACAACTGAAACTGGGATGATCTATAATGGTCATAATGTTTTTTTTAATGGAATTATGAATCTTAATGCTGCTGCATATTGTACCTCAGCTTTTTATTTTCTTCCCATCCTAAGAATTAAAGGCATATTTCGTGAGTAGCTGACTGATTCAGGAGGGTTGAATCTATGGATATGATTAGGAGTCTGGAGATTAATCAAACACAATAATTTTGTATCTATTTTCAGCATCTAAGAGTTATGATAACTGGTGTGCTATGAAATGAAACATCATGATTTAAAATAATTCAGATACTGTAAAATCCAATTTTAATCATTACTGACACATTGTGTGCTTTGTTAGTAGCTTTTGCAAGTTCCTCTCACAAAGCATTCTTATTGAAAGTAAGGCAGATTTGTGGAAAATCACAGAATCTTAAATTATGTCTTGTGCACTTCCAGTCATATAAACAACATTCATTTTTTTCTTTCACAGTAGGTTCCTATATATGAATGGAATATTGCAATGAGCAAAGTCATACCTCAGCCTGTAACAGAGCAGGGGACAATCAGAGGACAGATGAACCACGATGCTCTCGTTCATCTGTTGGCAAGCACTTCAAATGCAGAATTGAGAGAGTAGGTTCATGCTTCCAGCCATGGCTGGGTTGGGGAGGGAAGTGTTGCAATGGGATAATGTCTCAAGAGGAAAGGAATTAAACACAACACCAGAGTACGATGTGCTATTGGGTTTTGTTCCTTTCTTTACTGAGATTAAATTTGCAGTGACAGATGTGTGAGGCTGAGAAGCCTGGCTGTTTGATTTGTCAGACTTAGTCTTTTAAAAAAAATGTAATTTCTACCGAATTAAAAAAAACACAAGTCTTGGAATTAAATGAGTTGTCAGTGTTACCAAAATATTGGTATTGGATATATTTGTTTCCCAAGTTGGCACTGGAACTGATTGTGCAAAAATAATAATGAGGTATTACACATTGCATAATTTATGCAACATTTCATTTAGAATATTTTATTAAATGCATGTTTTATAAATAATATATTCCATGATAAACTGCAAAACAAACGGTGATTGTTATTCATTAGAATGATCCTTTATAACTGAGCATCCCCACTTGTGCTGCACATCCATAGTTATATATTCAACCTCTCTGTCTATGCAGATAGATCAATATATAGACTTTTAGTCGTGGGGTCTGAGCTTTTCTATGGAGCTGATGATACATCTCTATAATCTGCTGACAGAATTTATTAATCCCTGTGCTTTCTGACAGCTTTCCTTCCCCACTGTGATGGAAAGTTCTGCTTATACATGCAGTTCAAGTCGCACAAAGTGCTAAATCACCCAGCCGCGGCAATTAATTCCAGGGTATGGCCCATCTCTCCCTCCCGCTGATTTCCAATCAGTGAGTTTGGGAGAATGAAACTCCCAAGAGATTCCGGATCGTCTGATCGAAATCTAGACCAAGTTGAAATGTTCCTTCAGTAACAGGAATCAATTTTGGGAACCGTTTCAATTTCCAGGCGCCGGATTCATTTGCTTGGCTTAAATCAGATGCTAGCATCAAGTCAGAAAGCACTTTGTGATGAAACCCAGCCCTGCTTCCTTGAAATAATAACAGTGCACATAGAATGTTGTGTTTGAAAGAATGATGTTTACAGTTAAGTTGAAACATTACATTTTTTTTTCCCCCTGTCTCCGAAGCTTGTTCCAGGCCCAAATCAACTTTTTCCTGGCTCAAGGTTATATCATCTGAATATGATTTTAGTTCTTCCAGTTTAGGTTTATGTTCAGGTTCCTCAAGCCCACTTTGCACCCCCTTTTCCCCCTACTAACCACATGCATGTGAGAAACCCAGCAAAGCTTCAAAAGTAACTTATTGTTTGGTTCCCAGTGAAAGAAACTATAGCCTGGCTTCTAAAAGCAAATAAAACCGATTTGATTGTTGGATGGGACAATGTTCAAGGAACAATGCTCTTGTGTCCGATTTCATGCTATAGCTCCATTGGGAATGACTGGGAAAGCATTTTGTACTTTCAGTTTGTACTTACACATCTGGCAACTGTCTTAGGTATGTTTCATGGATAGTGTGTTAGATGTTTACGCTGTAACTAACCAAACTCTCTTCAAAATCAGCAATACTGGTGACCATTGTTCAATGTTTGGGAGATCTGCCTCATTATCCTGACCTGTACTTTAGTGACAGGAAATTACAAATGTAGTCGACCAGATGATCTCCTTGCTCTTGGATCTGATCAAATGTGCTTATTTTTAAAAACGTGTTCACTGGATGTGAGCATCAGTGTCTGGGCCAGCATTAGCTCTCCATCTCTAACTGTCCTAGAGAAGGTGGTTGTAAACTACGCTCTTGAACTGCTGCAGTCCATTTGGTATAGTTACACCCGCGCTGCTGTTTGGAGCAAAATTCTGGAAGTCCTCCTCCTGTTACAATGAAGGAATGATCCTTTTTTTAAAGTAATGAATTAAAAATCAATTAATGTGAACCTGTGCATCTTTAAAATCAGGCACAGTGACTGAGCCTTGAAGGTTTGCATTCAGTCTGGAAACACCCATTTGAGACATGCCATAATGTTTTAAATGATGGTAGAAAGTCAAACTGAATCACTGCAAACTCATTCAGTCTCATCAATTCCTACTCCTGTCACAGCAGGCATCCTGACAGCAAGCTCCACAGGTTTAGTTAATGGGGCTACTAGCGAATTACTGGGCAGAACCGTTCTCAGGGTAGCGGTTCCATATTGCAAGGAATATAGAAACCTACTCCAGTTTGAAGTCAGTCAGTAACTTCACAATCCAAAATTGAGATCTGATCTGACAAATCCAGCCGAGGACATGTAATGCTGAAAATGTGTTGCTGGTCAAAGCACAGCAGGCCAGGCAGCATCTCAGGAATAGAGAATTCGACGTTTCGAGCATAAGCCCTTCATCAGGAATGAGAGAGAGTAGCCAAGCAGGCTAAGATAAAAGGTAGGGAGGAGGGACTTGGGGGAGGGGCGATGGAGGTGGGATAGGTGGAAGGAGGTCAAGGTGAGGGTGATAGGCCGGAGTGGGGTGGGGGCGGAGAGGTCAGGAAGAAGATTGCAGGTTAGGAGGGCGGTGCTGAGTTGAGGGAACCGACTGAGACAAGGTGGGGGGAAGGGAAATGAGGAAACTGGAGAAATCTGAATTCATACTTTGTGGTTGGAGGGTTCCCAGGCGGAAGATGAGGCACTCCTCCTCCAGCCGTCGTGTTGTTATGTTCTGCCGGTGGAGGAGTCCAAGGACCTGCATGTCCTCGGTGGAGTGGGAGGGAGAGTTAAAATGTTGAGCCACGGGGTGGTTGGGTTGGTTGGTCCGGGTGTCCCTGAGGTGTTCTCTGAAGCGTTCCGCAAGTAAGCGGCCTGTCTCACCAATATAGAGGAGGCCACATCGGGTGCAGCGGATGCAATAGATGATGTGTGTGGAGGTACAGGTGAACTTGTGGCGGATATGGAAGGATCCCTTGGGGCCTTGGAGGGAAGTGAGTGTGGAGGTGTGGGCGCAAGTTTTACATTTCCTGCGGTTGCAGGGGAAGGTGCCGGGGGTGGAGGTTGGGTTGGTGGGGGGTGTGGATCTGACGAGGGAGTCACGAAGGGAGTGGTCCTTGCGGAACGCTGATAGGGGAGGGGAGGGAAATATATCCTTGGTGGTGGGGTCCGTTTGGAGGTGGCGGAAATGACGGCGGATGATACGTTGTATGCGGAGGTTGGTGGGGTGGTAGGTGAGAACCAGTGGGGTTCTGTCTTGGTGGCGGTTGGAGGAGCGGGGCTCAAGGGCGGAGGAGCGGGAAGTGGAGGAGATGCGGTGGAGGGCATCGTCGATCACGTCTGGGGGGAATCTGCGGTCCTTAAAGAAGGAGGCCATCTGGCCTGTGCGGTGTTGGAACTGGTCCTCCTGGGAGCAGATGCGGCAGAGACGAAGGAATTGGGAATATGGGATGGCGTTTTTGCAGGGGGCAGGGTGGGAGGAGGTGTAGTCCAGGTAGCTGTGGGAGTCAGTCGGTTTATAATAGATGTCTGTGTTGAGTCGGTCGCCCGAGATAGAGATGGAAAGGTCTAGGAAGGGGAGGGAGGAGTCTGAGACAGTCCAGGTGAATTTCAGGTCGGGATGGAAGGTGTTAGTAAAGTTGATGAACTGTTCAACCTCCTCGTGGGAGCAGGAGGCAGTGGTGGTGCCAGTGTGGTTGCGGAAGATGGACTGTTCCACATATCCTACGAAGAGGCAGGCATAGCATAAGTGTTAAACAATGCTAACAGCTTGCACTTGTTTAGCAAGTTGTCTGCTCAGTTTGGTTCTGCCAAAGCCACTCAGGTCCTTAACTCATTTCAGTCTTGATCCAAAGATGCACAAAAGAGCTGAATACCAGAAGAGTAAGGAGATTGACTGCCTTTGATGTCAAGACAGCATCTGGCGCAGTGATGTCAAGGTGCCCTTGAAAAACCAGAGTCAATGGGAATTAAGGGAGAGCGCTGGAATGATACCTGGCATGTACAAAGATGGATTTGGTTGTCGAAAGTCTTATATCAGCCCAAGAACATCAATGGAATTCCTTAGGGAAAATGCCAAGGTCTGACCATCTTCAGTTTCATCAACCACCATCCCTCCATCATAAGGATGGAGACATGCAATCACCGGGAACATTTCAATATTCAGCAATGGTACATGATTACTTAGATCTCAAAGCAGGCTATGTGCACATGCAGTAAGATCTGGACAACATCCAGGCTTGAATCGATACACAGCAATTAACATTTATGCCATACGAATGCCAGACAATGATTAATTCCAACAAGAGAGAATCAAGCCATCTCTGCTTGATGTTTAATGGAAATACCATCATTGAGTTCCTGACTATCAATATCTTTGCGTCGTCATTGACCATTTCCTGAATCGGAGTATCCATCTAAATAATTTACAAGTGCAGTTCAGAGGACAACCATTCTACAGTGAGCAACTCACCTCCTGACCCTACAATGCCTGTCCGCCCTGTAGGAAGCACAAGTCAGCAGTATGATGAAACATTCTGTATATTCACCTGACGTCAGAAAAATCCTGCAAGTTCCATTAATGCTACCCATAGGTTACACTGTCTGGAATTGGGATATTAAGCAATATGGATTTGCTCCTGAATGTAAGACATTTAGATTAATGAAGGGAATGATCAGCACCACTTTACCTACCAAAGTGAACATCAAGCTTTAAGCGGGCTCCATGCACTCCAAGTAAAATTCTGTCCTAATGGGGTAGCTCCTAAGTCAATATGTTCCAACCCTCCATTATGGGGGTGACTGCTGAGAACTGGAGAAATGTTAGATCCCTGCCTAAAATAGGATACGGAGTAAGTAAGGCTGATAACTACAATCCTGTCGGTGTGAGATCATCAGTGGGGAAACTGTTGCTTGATATATTGCAGTTTAATGCCAGTGAATGCAGATTTGTTAAAAAGCAAATCATATTTGACTAGATTGATTTGAGTTTGTTCTGGTAATTGAGAGAGATGGTTGACATTGATATTCTGAATCCAGAATTTTAAAAGGTATTTGATGAAGTCCCAGACAAGAGACTTAGTAGCAAAACTGAAGTTCCTGGGATTAAAGGGATGCGTGCCATGTGGCTACAAAAAAATGTCAATGAGGTAGTACAGAGAGCAGTGCTGAATGGTTATTTTACTCTACCAGAGAGAAATGCATGGTCGTGTTTTTCGGCGTCAGTATTGTATCATTGCTGTGTTTGACTTGAGCAGTTCAAAATTTGAAGATGATGCAAAAATTGGAAATATAATTAACAGGGTTGAGCATAGTAACAGATTTCAGAAGTAACAATGCTGAAATGCACATATAAATCACAGATGCAACTTAAGAGAGTTAGGGTAACACATTTTCATAGGATTGGGAACTTTTATTTTTTCATCTAAATGTGGTGGCAGCAGTAAACATTGGCTGGTTCACCTGCCACCACAGCAAACGGAAATCCCACTGAATCTTGCATCTGTCTGGCCCTTGTAGTCACCCAGTGGACTTTCCATCGATTGTTTGCTGGGATGGTAATGGCCGGCAGCTTCACACAGAGTGGACCAACAGAGGCTTGACAAGGTAAATGCTGAGAGAGTGTTTCCCATCAGGAGAGTGTCTAGGGCCAGAGTGCATTGACTCCAAATCAAGGGGGTGCTAATTTGCAACTGAGATGAGGAGGAATTTCTTCTGAAGGTCGAGAGTCTTTGGAACTCTCTGCAACAGTGAGCTGTCCTCATTGTATATTTAAGCCTGAGATCCATAAGATAGATAATTGATCAGTTAGGGAATGAAGAGTTAAGGGGAAAAGGCAGGAAAGTGGGCATGGGGAATGCTGGATCAGCCATGATCCTATTGAATGGCAGAACAGGCTCACGGCACCATGTGACCTTCTGTTGCTATTTCTTATTGTTTTTATTTCACCAACGGGAAGATCCTGCTAATTCTGCTCTGTTTAGAACACAGAAGACCAACAGAAGTGGTGTACCGAATCACAAATAATTTTGTAAATACTATATAAAGAGAAACTACTTCCAGTGGTAGAGCACTGTGTACCAGATGAAGTGGTTTTGAAGTATATAACGAAAGACCAGAAGGCAACATGAGCAAATAATTGAGTTGTTGTGATTTGGAATGCACTGCTCCTAGGGTGATGGAAGCAACTTCAATAGTAACATTCGAAAGGGACTTGGATCAATGCTTGACTGGAAGAATGTGGGCAAGAGCAGGGGAATGGGATTAACCGGAAGCAGCAGCAACATGAATTGAATGGCCTCCGGTGCTGCATCTGTTAATGATGCTCAGTCCTGTAAATACATCTAATATCTAGGTTTCTAAATACTGTAGTTGTGTGTTTCGACTATGCAGTCATGTGCATATTTGCAAAGACTGAACCTCTTAGTGTCTCAATTCCAGCATATTGTGGATAATCAGAAATAATTAAGATTTTCCAAATGGCAAGATCGCAGGCACGGAATGAATGCAAGTGCAATAAAATTCACAAAAGAAATGTTTAACCAGTGTTACCAAAGTCTTTCCCTCTGGTTTTAAAAATGGCGTGTAATTGGAGATCATGTCAAAATTTCTTTCTAATTGGTGCACTGTTCTTCTCAGTGTATATAAAGGGTTGATGTGTTTAATGTGCATGAAACAGCTGTGAAAGTGTGATTTGTTCTGGATTTTACAGTTGCATATATTGAAAGGCAGAGTTTAGACCTACAGTGAGAAAGGACAACAGGTTGGTCAACCAGATCAGTCAAATTAACTTTGGAATTCAATATGGTGACATGTTCTAGCTAAATTAGTCATCAGTATTAAATTAAGATTAATACAGCAGGTATCCTTTGTTAGGTATACGTGTCATAAAAATAGCAACCTAGATTAGGAGTGGGGCAGTGGCACAGCAGTTAGCACTGCTGCCTAACCATGCCCGGCATCCAGATTCAATTACAGATGTGAGGAACTGTCTGCCTGCCTATGTGGAGTTTGTACACCCTCTCCCCAGTGTCTGCGTGGGTTTCCGCTGGGCCCTCTAGTTATCCCCTCTTAGTCCAATGATGTGTAGGTTAGGTGGATTGGCTATGCTCAAGTAAAATTTCCCTGTAGTATCCACGGATGTGTAGTCAGGTGGGTCAGCCATAGGTGGTCCCCACGTGATCAAGTGGGATCCTGGGCAGATGTCGGTTGAGACCCGTTTGGGCTGAGTGTATTTTTTACCAATGGAGAGATTCAGTGGTTATAGACTCATAGAATCATAAAGATGTACAGCATGGAAACAGACCCTTCGGTCCAACTCATCCATGCCGACCAGATATCCCAACCCAATCTCATCCCACCTGCCAGCACCTGACCCAGAGTAGCTTTGCCTTCTGCTTTTCTTCAATGGAATCATTAATTGCAATGACATTCGAGCTTATCTCTACTTACTGTAACCTCAAAATGATGTCTCTCTATTCCAATCCTAAATTCAATATTTGAATAACTCAAGGTAGATCATTTGAGATTTGCTTTTTTTCTCTCAATTGCCTTTCGCATCAGTTTAAAGCTCTTTTGTCCGAAATGCTTCATTGCTTTAACATAAAGAATACCAGTCTTTTCAAATAGTACAGCAGAATTATTGGCTATTGCTTTTCTTCCCTCATCAATGAGAATAATCTGCTCATTTAATATGATAATGAGTTCTGCAAAGACTTGCAGCGTAAGTGTGATTTATGCATGCGTCTCCCTGTCCACGTGTCTTTTGTACACCTCAACGAAAAATCCATGTAAAGACTGTAAACCATGGACATTGGATCTTTTACGTTTCCCTGTTCTCACTTTAATGGGACTTAACTGGTTCTCTGTGGCTGTATATGCAAGTAAGAAGTAGCAGCTAGACAGGATGTGACTGTTGCATCAATCTTTCAAAGCAACAGAACTAATACAGCAGATATCCCAAAGCTAACAACGTGGACACTAGGACACTTGAACTGCACCACTCGGAGGGAAAATATGACATTCTTCATGGTGTGAAAACTGCATTGATGCCTGTGGCACAATTGCACAGTGTTAGAATGAGAATTGTTGCTATCTTTAATGGCGACTAGAAATATGTAGATTTTTGTCTTGTTTTAGCCAACCAGCTAAATGGTATTTAACTGCCACAAGTGACTTTTCCATAACAATTGATGCCAGCCTGCCAAAAATAAACATTAGTATTATTTCCATGTTTTTATAAATTTGGAATTTCCTAAACTTTGACAGAACGTTGTCATATGTTATCAAGTTTTGTATCATTACATTGCCAACCCCACTGTTTGTAGCTTGAGGTTTGGGGTGGTTTAGGGTGAATGTGCTATCCAATAGAATACTGAGGTGGTTTTCAAAATTAAGAAGAATGGTCTGCTGTTATGGGGAATCTGAAATGCAGTTAAAAACATTGGTATTACGCTTTCCAAATTGTCATTTAACAGCAAATCTAGTTAATCCAAACAAAAAAATCTTTTTTGTAGGGTCCGTTCCTTATTTAACTCTTCAACATTGGTTCCCTCCAAGATAGAAGCAGATTGTGTGAGAGACCTAAAGAGGCAAACTATTATAGACGATACAATTGATGCAAAGTTTCACTTATTCTTACACTTAAATTGAAATTCTTAAATGAGACATCAGATGAAATAAAACACATGGAAAGAAAAAGATATTTCACAATCTATTATAGGCTAATTTTCGCTGGTCAGGGCGATGTCTGGCACAAAGGAAGATAGTTGAGATGGTAAGAGGTCAGTCATCTCGGCTCCAAGACATCACTCCCCAGATGAGCTTATGTAGAGTTCTCAGTCCAACCATTCTTAATCACTTTATGAATACTCTTTTTTTTGTCCACGACCGGGGTCCCCAATGGGGATGTTTACTGGTGGTAGTGCAACATTTACCATCATTTGAGAGTTGTCAGATACTGAGGCACTCTATGTCTAAATGTAGCAAGACTAGGAAAATTTTCTTCGGAGAAGGTGAGGACTGCAGATGCTGGACGTCAGAGTCGAGAGTGGGGTGCTGGAAAAGCACAGCAGGTCAGGCAGCCTCCGAGGAGCAGGAGAATAGATGTTTCAGGCATATGCCCTCATCAAGATTCCAAATGAAGGGCTTATGCCTGAAGTGTCAATTCTCCTGCTCCTCAGATGCTGCCTGATCAGCTGTGCTTTTTCAGCAACACTCTCTTGACTCGGAAAATATCCTACCTTGGCTGATAGTGGCAAGTAATATTCATGCCATACAAGTGCCACTAAGTACACATTCCCTATATAACTGAAGTTACCTGCTCTTGCATTTAATGCTTCTTGCAATAAAATCAAATATTCTATTAGCTTTCCTGATTGCTTGCTGTAATCATTGTACCTGCTGCTGTGATTACTGCACTAGCACACCCAGATCTGTCGATATCTTGGAGCTCTGTAACATCTCACCATTTTAGATAATGAGCTTTGTTTATTCTCTCTGCCAAAATAGATAGCTTCACACTTTTTTCCCCTGTTGTTCTCCATTTGCCCAATCTTTGCCATTCATTTAACTTATCTATATTCTCATGTATGCTCCCTATGTCCTCTTCACAACTCACTTTCTTAACTATCTTTGCATCATCAACAAATGTAACTGTCATACCTTTGATCCCTTCATTCAAATCATTGTTAATAAATTTTAAGGCGTCAAGGCCCTAGCAGTGACCCTGTGGAACTTCATTCATGATGTCATGACAGCCTCAAAAAGACACATCTTTTCTACACTCTGATTTCTGTCAGAGAGCCAGTTTTTTTAAATCCCTAACACTGTGACTTTTTGTTTTAAGTAACCTTTGACAAGGCCTCCTTACACAAGGTACAGTACAGAAACTCACCAAGGCTTCATAGATATCATATTCCATACCCATGAGCATTTGTGTCTAGAAAGACCACAGCAGCAGATGCACGTGACTCTCACTACTTGCAAGTTTCCCTTCAAGCCACTCGCATTCTGAGTTGGAAATATATCATTGATTCTTCAATACAGCTTGTTCAAAATCCTGGAACGTCATCTCTAGCAGTAATGGGGGTTAACCTACACAAAATGGACCGCAAAGGCTCAAGAAGGCAGCTCACCATCGCCATCACCACCACCACCAGCAGCTAGGGATAAGCAATAATTGTTGGACCAGCCAGCAATGCTCCCATGGCACAAATGAATAAGAGAAATCTATCATTAAGCAGCATTCTCTAGCTGCAAGGAAACTCTATCTTCATCTAAAGAATATGTAGCTCTGGAGGTAAAACCGTACACTTATAATCTGCCAGTCAAAAGGCTGGGACAGATCTCCCTTCACTAACTGAACAATGTGAGTTTGAACATTGAGGCATACTGGTAGTCACTTCCTGAACTCTTGTTTAGAGTCAAATATTGGAAAACTGGTTAAGTTTCACTCATTGAACTGTTGGAACAAAATGAACAGCAGTGTGGAACTCAGTAGCATCTATGGAGAGAGAAACACTATTAGGAGACTTAGTTGAACCAACAGAGCTGCCTCAGGTGCCTGAATAAAAAATAAATTACAAGTATCTTCCCTGAGAAATACATACTGTCAATTATTTAGAATAATTCAAATTCCATGTTCTGAGTTTGACTTGGTCATGTCATTTAAGCACTAACAACTTTAATCTGGAGGTATTTAATTTGTAACAAAGATAACCCTAAATATATGTGGCACAAGTGATGAATAGCTATGTTACATAGTTTTTTTTTCTCAAAACATTTACTGGAGAAGTATCCAGAAATTTCTAGCCACCTCATTAAATGTTTATCTTTTTTTCCTATTGAGGCACTTTAGGCACTTTCAGCTGTTCAACAATTGACTCTGTTTCTGTATTTGATTCCCAAAAGATGGATTGAATGCTCTTTGTCCTTCAAATTTTGTCAATTGCAATCGTGCGAGCCGATGTAAAGGTTTGCTTGCCTACAGATTCTGAACAACTGTCATCGACAATGATTTGCAATGGAATGAAGTTCAGTTCCTTGAAACTGATCAAATTGATAAACTAACTTCACTTTTCAAACTCAACTTGCTCACTTCTAACTTTCAGAATAAGACTACAAACTATCTTGGTATTTGTCTGTCATATTCTCTCTCTCTATCCATATCACGGTCTCTTCACCTGTACATTCACTTCAAAGGAAGGGTGCAGGACAGTCTCAATGGCCAGACCTGTGTCTCAGGGTCATGTCTTTCAAACAATTTCTGGAAAATAAATTCAGAAGTTCTGCTTCCAATTTCCTGAACAATTAAGAAGCATTTTTATCTGTAGTATGCTTTCTGACCATGGCGATTTCACTATTATAGCTTGACATAAAGACTGATTATAAATTCATCATCACTTTCACAGGGCTTAAAGTTTGTGTAAGAAACATATCTGCATGGTCTTTCACTCACACATTCTATGCTCTCAAGGAGAAAGCTTTATGATAAATCTTGTAACTCCCAGACATCTGTTCTAGTTAATAACCACCAGATCAACAAATGCAATTGATGCTGCCTTGTCATTGAAGTCCTATTCTGTGCCATGAGTTTGAGTTAGCAGCTGTTGCTATGACTTGACCTCAGTGACCTGAAAATCATGTGCTAGTGGAAAAGTGTCTGTGGGAACTGGATTGAAGTCCAAGTCTGACATGTTGAGCTCTTCTCTATGGTGAAATTCACGACAACGATGCGTGTACAGTTTACTTCTGATAACTGTTTAGGTGATGCCAGAAGACTAGGGAATAGCACAATCGTATTTCAGGATTTGGGTTGCATATGTCGCATTCTACATTGTTTGGATCTCTGCTCTTGCAGTTTACACAAATTGAATATTGTGTACAAGGTCTAATCTCAATGAAACAAGCAAAATAATTAGCAGCCAGTAGTTAAAATTTCCAAAAATAGGCTCAAGTTGGAAAATTGTGGGTACACACTATTCAAAGAGAAAACCTATGTTAGTAAGTCACAACTTAAGTTTATCAATGCGTAAAAATCACCACTGATTTGGCATGTGACTCCTCTATATGGAGCGTGTGAGCATGTTTAACCACAGTCACTCAACATGGGTATGAACAGGAGTTAAACAGCCTAGTTCAGTGTATTACGTTTCATAAAGGAAAGCAGGTACTAATTGTTGGGACAAAGCATATATAACTCAATAATTCCCCTTTGTTCAAAGAATTTTGATTGTAATCTGACAATGAAAATGCATACTGCAATTCCTTTTGCAGAGTGACAAGTCGATAACTGTCACAATAATCCCCAGCCCATTTTGGCCAAATCAATGCCAAATTGTTGCATATTCTTGGCAGTTTAGTCAAAGCATACATCTTGATCACAAACCATGTAGCAGAACATCTCTCCGCTTACACAAGTTGAAGATCAGTTAATTCAAGGCTAAACTTTGGGGGGAATTAGTGATGACAAGACTTTAAATATTAGGGATGGAAGAATGGATCAACTACAGTGGAATCTGTCACACTTATATTTTAGGCATTGAATAATCTTTTGATCATCTGCATCACGTTACACAATTCCATATTCTACTGATGGCCCATGTCAAGCTAGTTCATTGTACCTAAAATGCAGTGGAGTGGTTACAGGCAAACAACATTTTCATATTAGAAACACGAGTAAAGAATACAGTCCAGGTGAAACTGATGTGATAATGTAGTTTCAAATAAGTTAACATTCACTGTTGAACAAAGCACAAAATTGACAGGAGTCAAATATGACCTGTATTTAAAAATTGATACTGTCCCATTAGAAGTGGGACAGAAAATATTACTAGATTGGTTCCTGTGATGAGAGAGATGCTCTTCCATGTGAGGAAGAGTAAATTTAGTCTATATTGTCTAGAGTTTGAAAGAGTGCGAGGCAATATCATTGAAAAAAAATTCTGTCAAGGCTCCAATCTTTAGAATCCTCCATCATAGAAGATTGTGCATGATACACTATTGAGTTTATTTCAGGCTTGGACAGACATGGTGTCTCAGGGAATCAAGAAATATGTGAAACAAGTGAGAAAGGACAATCAAAACCCAAGCTCTACACGATAATCTTACACACTCAGATGGACTCAATGGGGCGTATGATTTTCTCCTGATGCTATTTGTTGTGTTCCTCTGGTGTTCATTGGCAATATTTGGACAAGATGAAAGACTAGATGGATATGGTGTGAACGAATGAAGGGAAGGAGTGAGCAAAGATATTCATTCAGAAATTGAGAATGCCAAGTCATTATCAGTGGAGCTAAGAAAGAACCAAGTGCTGAAAATTGGTCAGAATACTTTATAGTCTATGTCAGGAAAATAGGCACAGTGGTCTTAGGGAATTTTGTCTTGTCCACATGACATTGCAACAAAATTGTTAAAAGTAGATTGGAGGATGTGTTCATTTATTTATTTATTATAGTCTTCTGGGACAATATGATAAGAAACAAATTAGAAAACAGGGATTTTTATTGTATAATGTCAGATTGAATTAGAAGCTTAATTTATAATCAGTTCACAATTTGTCTGGCAAGCATAATGGGCAAAATGCTAGAATAATGTATTAAGGCAGTGATAATGTCTTTGCAAAATCTTGGATTGGTTGGCACGAGGGGAAGATAATTGCATGGATTGAGGGGCTGCATGGTTTGGCCAGGGATGTGGAGGCTAACTAGGTTAGGGAAACATGAATAGGCTCTGAGTGGGATGGTCTTCGGTGGGTCAGTATAGACTTCAAGCCTAATGGCGTCTTTCTGCACAGCAAACATTTCATGACTTGTCTGACTAATAATAGAAAACAATAGCAAATAATTGTCATCTTTCCAATGGCAGTGTGTCACGCGGCTGCAAGGATCAGTGTTTGGAGCTCAGCTATTTGTGAGTTATGTCAATGACTGAGATTAAGGAACTGCCTGTAATGTGTCCAAATTAGCTGATGACACAAAATTAGATCAGAACATAAACTCTCAGGAGGATAAAATGATGTTGTAAAAGCATACAAGACTGGTTGGCAAGAAAATGGAAGACAGAGCTTACTGTGGCTAAAAATAAAAGTATTCGCTTTGGGTAGATGACTGAAGAGACAGAACATTTTTAAAAGGTGAGGGCCTTGTAAATGTTGGAATACAAAGGAATGCAACACTGAATCATTGAGAGAGTCGCTGAGGTTGTTTTCCACCACCTGGAGATCAAGAACAGGGATTCTCGCTCTCAGCATACGGTGTTGCCATTTAAGTCTGACACTAGGAGAAATCTGTTCACTGAGGGTTATGTTATTTGAAATTCTACCCCTTGAAAGTGTTCGACCGGTGACTATGTTTAAGCGGGAGACCCATGGAGCTTTGTACAAATAATAAAGCAACATCAATGGAGAATGACAGGAGAGTAGCATGGAAGTCAGCCACGATTTTATGGACAGATGGATGAAGCTTGAGGAGCTGAATGGTCTACTCCTGCTCCCATTTCTCATGCTTGTCAGTATTTAAGCATAGCTTCTACATCCTAGAAGTCGAACCATATATACAAACTGCCTTCAGTAAAGGATGCCGGCATTGGAAGTGCAATTAGCAAAAACCTGGCATGCAGAATGCTTGACATTACATATTCATTACAACGGTTTAGAAGTTAACATTGAAGTACTCGTCATCTATTTATCCCAAGTCCAATTATGAAAATAAAGCTGTCTTTGGCACTTTATGCGGTATTCTCATTAACCAAACTCCCAGGAGTAGAAAGTGGGATTAGTATGCTAGTCACAATTTGCCTAAAGCACTTACTTTATGAATGATGTCAGAGAATAGGAGGCTATTTGTGGATACCACTCGGGGTTTGTCAGAAACGATACTGTTTAAAAAAACACTGAGATAATTTCAAACTCGGAATTAAGCTCAATTGCACCTGCTTGGTTACTTTTGAAATGAGCTCAATGGTTTAACCTTAATAGTTATATGTGGTGCTGCAGCAATGTGCCATAGCATGCAAAATGTGAATTTATATCTGTGTTATTAGATTTGTGATATTCTAGCAGTCCATGGCTAAGCTGCTGATGCAGAACTATCACAAGGCTGGTTCTGACAGTGTTAGACTGATGCAGACACATCATAGTAATGTGAATGAGTATCATTTATTAAACTAGGTGGACACAATACAGTCCTAGAATCAACAATCCTTTGATTGTAGTCTCATGTGATCTCATATCACTGGTGATCCAGTCTGGTTATTATAATCTGTCTGTTCACCCCACAGACTACAGCTACCAGGTGTGCTTGGAGCTGACAAAAATGTACAAGGAAGGAAAGGATCATTACACAAGTGCCAGATAGCCACAAGGTGTGCTGTGGCTGCAAGAACAGATCACTGGCTGGGAATGCTGCAAAAAATGATTCACGTGTTGACACCACCTTTGCAATTCCTGTTTTTTTTGCACAGGTCTGGACCAAAGCAGTTCTGAGATGTGAAGCCAAGTGAACCCCACTGATCCTAAGATTAGTATAAGTGAGCATGTTATTAAGTAGGTGCCTCTCGATAGCACTGTCACGTTTGAACACTTTGGGCATTCAGAATAGGCTGATGGGGCGGCAAATTGGTGTGGCTGCATTTCTGCTGCCGTGTGTGGGCAATGTTCCACAATTAGGAATCTGTCAATGTCAGAAGTGTACTGAAACAGCTTGCTAAAGGGTGCGAACAGCACACCAGTATTCAGGTGTGCAGCTAGGGATTTGTTAGGACTTATCCAGTTAGGGATGGCATATTCTGAGAGATTTGATCACCTGACAATTGAACACATACCAATCAATTGTGATACTGCATGATGTGATACGCAATCATATAATATTGGAGCATGGGACATTTTTTCCACTACTTGCAAGTGGCATTACATTCACAGCATGGAATACTAAATACTTACTAATGGTATTCTATGAATACTTAAGGCTGGTCTGGGAAAACATTGGATGGCTTTTAACAGTTTGGACATTTTCTGGAATGAAAATGGTTGATTATGTGATTTTGTAGAAATGAAGCCAACAGTTTAACGCATGCTGTAAATTACCCATTCTTTACTGACAACCAAGTTATTTTGGGGTAAAAATGAGAAACATTATGTAAAGTGCACTGATTTGGCCAAAACATCATCAATGTAAAAGAAATTCCAACTAAGGTTTGCATACAATTTTGTAACATGTTACAGTAAAAAGCAAGTACATAAATAAAAAATAAAAGTAAAAGTAACCTTAATTCATTGGGTCTCACACTCCATTGATGCAGCCCAATCTGGATGAGGTAAGGTCAATTGGTGTTGTGCATCAAAACTGCAGTAATGTAAATGCATTGTACAATAACACATGTTATAGGGCACACAGACAGGAAAAGGTAACCTATGGTGGTTTGTGAATTTATCATTGTGTGTGCAGTCAAGAACTATCCCCAATAATTTTCAGTGGACTGGCACTGTAAAGTTCAGTTGCTCAGCAACAGCTCAGAGACCCAGAGTGGAGAAGGTGAAGTGTTTCAAAACATTTATTTACATAACGGCATATGAATGAGGTGCAGGAGTAGGCCATGTAGCCCCTTGAGCTCAGTCTGCTATTCAATAGGTTCATGGTTGGATTACTTGCAATATCACATCGACATTCTCCCGCTAGCCCTTCACCCCTTACTTAATAACAAGTTATCCACGTCTGCTTCAAATGAATCAGAAGCTCTGTTTTCACATAAACACTGCAGGAAGAGAGTTCTGAAGACTCATGACTCTGAAAATTATTTTTGCCTCTGCCTGTTTTAACTGGGTGACCCCTGACGTTTTAGCCATAGTTCCCACAGTTCCACATTCTCCCTGTTATAGAAACCTTTTCTCCAGATCTGAAACTGTCATGACCCTTCGGGATCTGCTGTGTTTCAATCAGGTCAGCTGTCAGTCTTCTACAGTCCAGTGGACTGAAACCTCGCCAATCCAAACTTGATTCACCAGACAAGCCACCCACCCTCCTCCTCCTCCATTCCAGGTGCTGGTCTGGTAAGTCTCCCTGAACTATCTCCAATGCACATACATCATTCATTAATGATCTGACTGATATTGTACACTGTACTCAGCATATGATCTCATTAGTGTCCTGTTAAACAGGAGTGTAACCTCCCTACATTTCTTGTTTAATGACTCCTGATAAATGATAACATTCTATTAACTTGTCCGATTACCTGCAGTACCTACATGCTAACTTTTACTGATTCATGCACAGGGTTACCAGAACCCTATGCATCTGTAATCTCTCTTCATTTAGATATTATGGGCTGAATTTTATATTGTTTGGGCGATGTTGAAGTCATTTGAAGTTCAGTGCACTGATTTGAGATTGAGTAAGTTTTCTCGCTGTACTTATGAAGCGATAGTCTCAGAACAACTTGTCACTCAGGGTATTCCTCCTCAGACCATCATCTCTTGTGTCTCTGTGATCATTCACGGCTGATGGGGATCTGGAGGCAAACTGCAATGGAAGCTGCCCTATATATCCTTGTGGACTGTGTAGAGATGCCTCAGAAGGAGAAGTTGGCATTCTGGTTCTCTGACCTAGTCTAGTGTGTTTACTAGTCAGCTCCTGTTAGAAACATTCAGTGGATTCCTCATTTGGGTTCCTTTGTCCATCTGACTTTTCCAATTGCTATCTAGATTTATATCTTGGATGATTATTGTCGTGTCTTTGTTACAAGCTTCCATGATTACTTTCTTCATTACCCACCCTATGTTATGATCACTGTAAAAAAAATCTGTACACTATTCACACAAGTGACTTCATAATTTCTCTTTCCTGTGCAGATCGCGTCCATATCTTGTTTTCCTGAACTTTCCTTTCTCTTTGGCTAATAACATCATTATGTAACAGAGACTTCCCCCTCCTGCCCCCAACCACCAACAAGAAAACAAATTGTAGTTTCCTAACCTTCCTAAATATTCCATAACATTTCAAGCTCCAGGCTCCATTTCCTCCTGTAGCCATGTCTCTGCTTTGTAATGGCTAGCAGATGTATAGTCCTTCATTCTTGAATGTGCTCTCAATCCATCGGTTTTGTTTCACATGGTACATGCATTCAGATACAATGCCTTTGTAAATTATATCGGTTATCCATTGGTCGAGTTTGAGATTCGTACATTCCATCGTGCTTTAATTCTTACTGACTCTAATCTTGGATATGCCACTTATATCCCTTGCCTCACTATTTTGTTTTAAATTCTCTTTAATTCCTCAGTAATACAGTTGGTAAGAACATTGGCCCTCGCATTGTTCAGGTGCAGATTGTCTGAAAAATACAGAGTTCATTTTCCCAGTAACTTACCAGTGTCCCTCCAACTGGAATGGACTTCTGTATGAGTGACACACTATCTTTAAGTGACACATTCATCTCTCTGATATCTGATTGGCCTGTATTGATTTGCACGTGGCTCAGATAACAATGGTGACATCAGTACCTGTTGAAGCTCAGCTTTTTTATTCATTTGCCACCTAGTTCCTCACCTGGTAATGCTCATCCACCTCCTGTGTGCTGCATGTGTCATTACCATCTTCATGGTCTGTGTAGATACCATTGTTCCCCCTTCCACTGCTAATTCATCTCCGGTCCAGAACAAATGTTTCGAAATGTAGCTCTGTGAACATCTGGATTTCCACTCTATGCGATAGTGTGAATCCTCCTCATAAGCCATCCTCAACCATGACTGAAGGGTCTGATTTTGTGCTGTACCCCTCTGACACTTTTACTCTATGATGTTCCTTCTCACTCACCAATGTGTAATGGTTTATAATGTGACCTGTACAAGAAGGATGGATTGCACCTAAATTGGAAGGGGACTAATATACTGGCAGGCAAATTTGCTAGAACTGCTTGGGAGGATTTAAACTAGTAAGGTGGGGGGGGTGGGACCTAGGGAGATAGTGAGGAAAGAGATCGATCTGAGACGGGTACAGCTGAGAACAGAAGTGAGTCAAACAGTCAGGGCAGGGACAAGTAGGACTAATCAATTAACCTGCATTTATTTCAATGCCAAGGGGCCTAACAGGGAAGGCAGATTAATTCAGGGCATGGTTACAAACATAGGACTGGGATATCATAGCAATTACTGAAACATGCCTCAGGGATGTGCAGGACTGGCAGCTTAATATTCCTGGATACAAATGCTACAGGAAGGATAGAAAGGGAGGCAAGGGAGGAGGGGGAGTGGCATTTTTGATAAGGGATAGCATTACAGCTGTGCCGAGGGAGGATATTCCTAGAAATACATCCAGGGAAGTTATTTGGGTGGAATTGAGAAATAAGAAAGGGATGATCACCTTATTGGGATTGTATTATCGACCCCTTAATAGTCAGAGGGAAATTGAGAAACAAACTTGTAAGGAGATCTCAGCTATCTGTAAGAATAATAAGGTAGTTATGGTAGGGGATTTTAACTTTCCAAACATCAACTGGGACTGTCATAGTGTTAAGAGTTTAGATGGAGAGGAATTTCTTAAGTGCGTACAAGACAATGTTTTGATTCAGTATGTGGATGTACCTACTAGAGAAGGTACAAAACTTGATCTACTCTTGGGAAATAATGCAGGGAAGGTGACTGAGGTGTTAGTGGGGGAGCACTTTGGGGCCAGCAACCATAATTCTATTTGTTTTAAAATAGTGATGGAAAAGGATAGACTAGATCTAAAAGTTGAAGTTCTAAATTGGAGAAAGGCCAATTTTGACGGTATTAAGCAAGAACGTCCGAAAGCCGATTGGAGGCAGATGTTTGCAGGTAAAGGGACGGCTGGAAAATGGGAAGCCTTCAGAAATGAGATAACAAGAATCCAGAGAAAATATATTCCTGTCAGGGTGAAAGGGAAGGCTGGTAGGTATAGGGAATGCTGGATGACAAAAGAAATTGAGGGTTTGTTTAAGGAAAAGAAGGAAGCATATATCAGGTATAGACAGGACAGATCGAGTGAATCCTTAGAAGAGTAAAAAGGCAGTAGAAGTATACTTAAAAGAGAAATCAGGAGGGCAAAAAGGGGACATGAGATAGCTTTGGCAAATAGAATTGGGGGAATCCACAGGGTTTTTACAAATATATTAAGGACAAAAGGGTAAGGGAGAGAATAGGGCCCCTCAAAGATCAGCAAGGTGGCCTTTGTGTGGAGCCACAGAAAACAGGGGAGATACTAAATGAATATTTTGCATCAGTATTTACTGTGGAAAAGGATATGGAAGATACAGACTGTAGTGAAATAGATGGTGACATCTTGCAAAATGTCCATATTACAGAGGAGGAAGTGCTGGATGTCTTGAAATGGTTAAAGGTGGATAAATCCCCAGGACCTGATCAGGTGTACCCGAGCACTCTGTGGGAAGCTAGAGAAGTGATTGCTGGGCCTCTTGCTGAGATATTTGTATCATCGATAGTCACAGGTGAGGTGCCGGAAGATTGGAGGTTGGCAAACGTGGTGCCACTTTTTAAGAAGGGTGGTAACGACATGTCAGGGAACTATAGACCTGTGAGCCTGACCTCAGTGGTGGGCAAGTTATTGGAGGGAATCCTGAGGGACAGGATGTACATGTATTTGGAAAGGCAAGGACTAATTAGGGATCGTCAACATGTCTCACAAGTTTAAATGAGTTTTTTGAAGAAATAACAAAGAAGATTGATGAGGGTAGAGCAGTAGATGTGATCTATATGGATTTCAGTAAGGCGTTCGACAAGGTTGCCCATGGGAGACTGATTAGCAAGGTTAGATCTTATGGAATACAGGGAGAACTAGCCATTTGGATATTGTTTTTCAGACTGGAGGCTTGTGACCAGTGGAGTGCCACAAGAATCTGTGCTGGGTCCACTACTTTTTGTCATTTACATAAATGATTTGGATGCGAGCATAAGAGGTACAGTTAGTAAGTTTGCAGATGACATCAAAATTGGAGGTGTCGTGGACAGCGAAGAGGGTTACCTCAGATTACAACAGGATCTGGACCACATGGGCCAATGGGCTGAGAAGTGGCAGATGGAGTTTAATTCAGATCAATGCAAGGTGCTGCATTTTGGGAAAGCAAATCTTAGCAGACAAATTAAGAGAACATCTAATGTGTTGGGCAAGTACAAAACTAATGATCATGGCTTCCTGACCTTTTGGGTCCTGTTACCCTTGTAGTTAAATACTGATTAAGTCGGATGATCTGACTGGGAGATTTGTGTCTACCTCTGGCAGAAAGTTTTCAGCCAACCTTCCCATATCAGAGACTGTTTATTGGGCTTTTCCGAGTGTTCATGGAATAATCATAGGGTGAACTAGTGAGACGTTTGGTGGTCTGCCAATTTCAAAGTGGTCAGTACAAATCCATATGCTTGCAATGTATCATGTGCAGGACTGTATTCTTACTCTGTTGTGTGAGAGAAGACTGATTATTCCAGCCCTCTGTCATCATATAAGAAAAATTCAGTGGTCACAAAGCTGTCATGATCCAAGCTAATCAAATTGATTGATGAGACATCATTCTAGTCCCATAGAGTTGCACATTGCATTTGTTTGGCACTTACACTTAGAAACGCTAGGTAATTTCTTCCAGTAAAACTCAAAATGATGTGGACTTGTGAATCAACATCTCACATACAAGATGCAGCTGATCAACTTCACTTGGAAACGTTGCCATAATAAGATGTAATGTATTGTGAAAATGTCTTTCTGCAGAGGCTGACTCTACACAACCTATGTAAATTGTGTGACTGATATCAATCTGAGGGAGTATAATGATGTTAAATTCTTATAGCTCTACATTGGATTACATGCATCCTTTATGATGAAGATAATCTGCGGAATTTCAGTGGTTTTAATCTGCATTTCAATCCATCCTGCTCCTGCTCCAAACATGGTTAAGTAGCCCTGGAATGATCAATAGAAGTGCCTTGTGCTTATAGTCACTGTTCTAAATCAATGGAGCGTTAAGATCTGTTGTATTTTGTTGTAATCAATGAGGTATTAGGTAAACTTTTCTGTGTGTGGATTTACAAAACTGCATATGAATTGAATACATAATTTCTGCTATACTTTTCACAATTAAGACTGCATTATCAATTTAAAGAATTACTCATATGTTTTAAAATATCAAGATTTCCAAGGCAGTAAACAGTAATGAGGATTGATCAGAGTGTCTGAAATCTGTCACTCCAAATTTTAAAATGTGGACTTCATTTCTGACAGAGAGATTGTGGCCAAAGTAAGACATAATGACATGTGACAGGAATAATTGATGGGTTGACAGCTGTGAATAAAATCACTTTGATATGTGCACAAAGCAAAGCATGAAATTGTCTTTCCAAAGTCTAAATTTCATTCCAAATTTAAGTACGCCCAAAGATCTGCCATCAAACCACTCGCTACTAATTAGCAGCACAATTGAACTGGGATGATTGTAAATTCAGATTGACACCAATTGTCTACTTGGCTCCTTCTGAGAAAGTGAGACTCGAATATGAAACTTAAGGTGGAACAGAGACAGTTTGTCCACCTTATCACTTAGATGCAGGAGGAAATAAAGGTACCACGTTTAATTAGAATTAGAAAAGGGTGAGTTGTTTATTCCAACTCTTGTTAAATAAAATTATATTTGCAGAACATTAGTCAGCTTTTGTTATGACTTCAATGATCACTTTTGTCAGCCTTGCTGTCTACACTGAGAGTATTGGATTGGAGGAAGGGTGTGTGCAACATCTGATGTCCTCTTATTTAAATAAAGTTGCCTGTTCTACCCTCAGTGGGTTGGATTTTCTGTCTGACATGAGGTCTATTTGTACGTCCTGGTAAGGGAGTGGACTCACCTGTGTGTGTCTGTATTGACTAACACACATACGGACCACACGCCACATTACGCACGCACACTCCAGTGATTAACAGGTCATCTGGAAGATGTTGATGATGCATTTGAAAGCATTGGTAAGTATCCTTCCCGCTACTGAACACCTTTTCAGCTTCAGATATGGATTAGATAGAGCTCTCATATCTAAAATGACGACACTAGCTCCAAGTTAACTCTACATGGACAACCATCTTCTAGCAGATGCTGCCATTCTTGCCAGAATACTATCCAGCATAGCGCACCACACATGTAGATATGCTGCAGATTATATTTTGAAGGCAAAACAGAACTCAAAGCATTGATAATCTGGGTACATTTGTGAATACTGTTATGGGCTAGACCAAGCCCCCTCAAGATGTATTAAGAAGATACTCTTGCCCATACTTTTATGATTTAAAGTGCAAGGAATTTCATTCCAAATGCAATTTGCTGGGCCAAACTACCAGATTTGGAGCAAAACACACTTTCCTCAAAAACTATAGTTAAAATGAGAATGAGGAAATTGGGCAACTTTAAAATTGGATATTTTTTTCAATACTTAGCAGTAATTACTCTAATGCAGTAACATGCCATCCATCCACTGCATGCACACATGCTTTCTGACTTGGCAAAGTCAATAAAACAGATGGTCTCACTCGTAATTCCAGCAGCCCAGGAGGTAAAACATCAAGAGGAAACTCGAAGGAAATGTATGCAGTGAGCTGTTCTACAGCTTACAAACCCAGCTGAGACCCCAGTGACAACTGCTGCTGCTGCTGAAAAACTACAAAACTAAAGAATCCTGGTTCTGTGACAGCTTGACAACACCCATTCAGGCTGTTTCTATTGTTGCAATGTTTTTTTTAAAAAGAAGCAAAGGTCTCACAAGATGTTTACATCACTTGATCCAATTAGAAGCTCTATATCTCTATATTAAAACTTTGTCCTGTTTTTATGTTTTGACACCTATTAAAGCCATAGTATAGTCACAATATCTTTCCACAGCAAGTAAAAAAAAATGACAATGCAATTACCAGTCACCCATGACAGTGTTCAATTTCCTAGCTCTACTTTGGTACTTCCACATTGAATTTCCAGGAACTCTCCATCCCACCAGCAGCTTAACCATATATATGTAACTCAGTCTTGGTTCTGGAAGGACATTGTTCTACCACAGTGAATTATTCAGTCCATTTTATGTACAGAAACAGTCTATCTCCTTTCACAAACTTTCAATGATAGTCCAGTGCAGCTAAAAACTCCCCCAGCTCATCCATGTGCTTTTACTGTTCTAACCAAGGAGGAAAGAACAGTTTCTCTTCCTTTTTAGGATCCTTCTGGGGCTGTGGGCTCAGAATTTAATATCCATTCATCTTTGGTGATTGGGAGCCTTTTTGAACTATTGCAGTCTATGTCTTTACACTGTTCCCATGATGTCTGATGCTCCCAATCCAAGTTTAATCTTCTTGTGGTGCTATTCATTCAGGGCCCTGACATAATATCAACCAAAATGAGATATTCAACATTACCATCTGCTTTGGAACCTGGTGAGCGACAATGTTCTAATGCATTATATTACCCATTCCCAGACTCTTTCCATTAAACTGAGACTTTTAAGTTGCATACCAGTGTCTCCATTCAGAGAGAGAGAGAGAGAAATACGTTAGGGATACATGAATGAGCTTTAATAAAGGATTCATTCGACCTCCACAGGCATATTTTTCATATTGAGAAATACGTACTTGGGAAGGAGTTAGCTATTTAATATTTTAATTAATACCATGTTTAAACCCAAACAGATTACGTTGAAAGTGTTTGCTGTCAAATTGAAAAATGTAACAATTTTCATTCATTTCTCTGCAGGTGTTAAGGTGTAAACTGTCAATTAAATTGATGACTTTTCAGCAAATTGTATTGCAGTATAGCTTCAGGTTGGAATGTAAATCTCAGAAGCAACACAGCGGAGAAACAGCTCAAACACAAAATGATAATGAATTTACATCTAGATTGCTAGCTTTATTTATACTTACCATATATACCTCAAGGAAGAACATCTATGTCATTACAGTGAGAGAAAGCCCTATCGGGTACATCCTAATCTTTCTTATATTTAAGTTGGTACTCCTGTCAAGTAAGGATTATATTATACAAAGAGCAAAATTGCTGCCCTGTGTCAGTCTGAGTGAGGGGTTAAACTAAATTCTGCATCACACAGTTTAACCAAGCACACCAGGTGCTGTCAATAAAGATAGGGCTGTCTACTCCAAAGCTACTTGTTATTGTTAAATTTATTGATGGAACATGACTGCTGGATTTAATTTACATGTGACATGAAGAAGAAAATGACATCCATAGACTAACTGATTATCATACGTATTAAAGGTAAATAATGAGAAAGCACCCACTCCCCATAAAGATCACACATCAAATGCCTCAGTGTCTCTGACTCATCACATTTCCATTTTCAATCTAGCTGTGGAAACCTTTAGCTAAATTGCATGGCAAAGCAGCCAGTGACTGGTGAAGGAACGTCAAGAGCTGTGCTCAAAGTGCCAGGGTGAGCATGTATCAAAACCAATTTGGCTGTGAGCAAGAAACCATTTCAGAGGAAATGTCAGCATGTGAATACACACAAGTACTCATGGAATGTACATTGTCTTGAAATGAAAAAGCTACTCACTTGGATTGCTATGAGTTTCCATGAGGAATGCCCTTTTTTGTTGCTAAGGTTCTGTGATAAAGGGAGTTATATTGATGACTACATGTTCGTTAGGAAGTTCGGACCCCTTGCTTTGCTTTGCAGGACATTTTTGGTAATGCCCTTGAACAGATTGAATGAATAAAAGTCCAAGTTGGGATAGGTCACGTGCGGATCATGGAAAGAATATACCTATTTACCAAATCGCCACTTCACTATCCATACTCTTTCAAAGCTGGATCTTTTTCCTACCAAGAACACACACTAAGTTTCTGCCAGTATTGTTCCATGTTGGAATGAGCACCTATGACTTTTTATAGCTTTGACAAGCAGAATCCTTACATTCACAGCCAAAATCAGAAAGGAAGAGGATGTTTGGAGTCTGCAGAAGCTTATAGACAGAGGCTTTAAGTGAGAAAGCGAACGTTTTGTAGGTTGAGTTGGTAGTTAGGAAGGCAAAGTATCTAGGTGTCATTGTCAACACTTCTATATTACTCCCTCTCCCCTTCAATTTTTCCCATTACCGATCTTATCTGTGATGGACTCCCAGTTGTTTACTTATTTGTGTTCAAGTTTGACACAGCTGCTTTCTGGTATTTCACTTAACATCTGCGCATTCTCAATGCATAAATGATCGTTCTACTCTAGCATTAACAGTACTGTGCCACAGTATGACAGTACAGATTGACAGGGTCAAACATCAGTGAGGAATAACTGCTTCTTAAATCTCCACTTCCGACACAATGCAGAGTAAATCGACAAACAATTCGTTTTACCTTCCACTCACGACAAAGCAGGTAACAAGAAAGATCAGAAGCACAATCCCCCCAGCTACGGATACAGCCATGATGGTGGGTTGGTTTGGATCGCCGATAGCTAGCATGTCTAAAAAAGAAAGGAAGACAGTGTACAGGTTGATTAGTGTATTCTCTGAAATAGAAATTACAAACATTGTAAAATAGAAATACTATAAGATTTACAGATCTTTGTTGCTCCAATTCTTTACTGGTTGGCATGTGAGCCCACAGCTGTACCCTGGTCCCTGTCACAAATTGATATTGACCATGGGTCCGATACAGAGGTCAACCTGAACTATTCTACATGTTCTAATAATTCTGGAAATCTTGAAGCAGTTCACTAACAATGGCATTTCTGTCACTCTCCTATTGATCTCTCTTTTGTGAAGTACTCAAAAGCCTCAGGTATCTGGCCTCCGTGTGTAGCTGTTATCTTCAACCACTGGCACACTGCTCTGTTGCTAGATATCCAAACTTGCACATTGTTCGTCAAGGACTTTACGTTAGTAATTGGACTTTGTTAAGGTGGAAGTCACTGTTCAGAACAGAACATTTTTTTCTCTTCAGTTTGTTTATTCTCCCCACATTTGATTCATCAGAACAAAAAAAAGGCATAATTTGGACTGAAATGTCATTTCCCAAAGAAAATACACTTTTTATCAACCATCCCCACTGCAAGCCCCAGCAACGTCTCCCTCACCCTCACCATCCCGCTCATCAGTAGATTGTTGTCATCTGGGGAATAATACCATTGCAACTTGGAAGAATGGGAAGTGATTTTATTGAAACACACAAGAACCTGAGGGGGACTTGACATGGTGGATGCTGAATGCTTCCTCTGTTGAACAGACTTCAGCTAGGGGACTGAGTTAATTTTAGGGCTCTCATGTTTAAGACAGTCATAGACATGCACAGTATACAAACAGACCCTCATTCCAATCCGTCCATGCCAAACAGATATCCTAAATTAATCTAGTCCCATTTGCTAGCATTTGGCCCATATCCCTCGAAACCATTCCTATTCATATACTCATCCAGATGCCTTTTAAATGTTGTGGTTGTACCAGCCTCCACCACTTCCTCTGGCAGCTCATTCCACACACGCACCACCCTCTGCTTGAAAGAATTACCCCTTACGTCCCTTTCAAAATCCCTCCCCTCCCACTTTAAAGCTATGCCCTCTCATTTTGGATTCCCCTACCCTGGGGAAATGACCTTCCGTATCCACCCTATCCATGCCTCTCATGAATTTACAAACTTCTAGAGGGTCATCCCTTCAACTCTGATGATTCGGGAAAATAGCCCCAGCTTATTCAACTCTCCCTATAACTCAAAGCCCCCAGTTCTGACAAAATCCTTGTCAATCTTTTCTGCACCCTTTGAAGTTTCACAAGATCTTTCCTATATCAAGGAGGTTAAAACTGAATGCAGTATTCTAAAAGTGGCCTCACCAATGTCCTGGACAGCGACAGCATAACCTCCCAACTGCTTTATTCAATACATTGACCATACAAGAGTCGATAAAGTCTGGAGCTGGAAAAAGCACAGCACCTCAAGCAGCATCAGATGAGTAGGGGAGTCAACATTTCAGGTTGGAACCTTTCATCGGGACCCTTATGAAAAGTTCCAACATGACATGTCGATTCCCCTGCTCCTCTCACGCTGCTTGAGGTGCTGTGCCTTTTCCAGCTCCAAACTTTATCGATTTTGACTTTCCAGCATTTGCTATCCTCACTATCTCCAAGTGCTGACCAACGAAGGCAAACAAACCAACTCCTCCTTCACTACCCTGTCTACGAGTGACTCCCCCATTGAAGAACGCTCCCTAGGACCTAACCATTAAGTGTATAAGTCCTGCCCTGGTTTGCCTTACAAAAATGTAACACCTCACGTTTATCTAAATTAAACTCCATCTGCCATTCCTCAGCACATTTGCCCATCTTATCAAATTCCCGTTGTACTCAATGATAATCTTCTTCACTGTTTAATAAACCATCAATTTTGGTGTCATCTGAAAACTTACTGGCCACACTCCTCCTAATTCATATCCTAGTCATTAGCATAAATGACAAAAAGCAGTGGACCCAGCACTGAACCTTATGACACAGCGCTGGTCACAGGCCTTCAGTGTGAAACACAACCCTCTGTCTTCTACCTTTGAGCCAGTTTTGTATCCAAATGGCTAGTTCTCCCTGGATTCCATGTGATCTAACCTGCTAACCAGTCTCCCATGAGGAACATTGTCAAACACCTTTCTGAAGTCTATACAGACGACGTCCACTGCTCTGCCTTCATCAATCTTCGTTGTTACTTCTTCGAAAAACTCAATCAAGTGAGACACAATTTCCTACGCACAAAGCCATGCTGTCTATCCTTAATCAGTCCTTGCCTTTCCAAGTACATGTAAATCCTGTCCCTCAGAATACCCTTCAACAACTTAGCCACCATTAATGTCAGGCTCACTGGTTTATAGTTCCCTGGCTTTTCCTTGCCACCTTTCTTCAATAAAACACCACGTTAGCCAACCTCCAGTCTTCCAGCACCTCACCTGTGGCTGTCAATGACACAAATATCTCAGCAAGGGGCCCAGCAATCAGTTCCCTAGCTTTTCACAGAGTTCTAGGGTACATCTGATCAGGTCTTGGGTGTGTCTCCACATTTTTGCATTTTAAGACATCCAGCACCACCACCTCCATGATATTGCTATTTATTTCTCCACGTTCTCTAGCTTCCATATCCTTCTCTACAGAGTAAGACCTTTCCTCTCACGGGGGTTGAGAGTGTTTGGAACTCTGCTTCACTGAAAGGTAAAAGCTGGGTCATTGAATATCTTTAAGGTGGAGGTGGATCGATTCTAACAAGGGAGTCGTGGGTTATTGGAGGCATGCAGGAATTTGGATTTGATGGCATAATCAGATCATCCATGATCTTGTTGAAAGATGGACTAGGATCAAAGGGTCAAAGAGAGATCTTTTACTCTTAAATCATATGTTCCCACTGGCTCAAACAAGCTCAGTAGGAGCTGTTTCTTTGGCATTTCAGGACAATTAAATCCATTTAGTTGATTCAATTTCCTTTCTGTAGAGCCCAGAAATATGTCCACACATGCATAGATTCACAGATATTTTCATTCTTTGTGAAACATAGACCACCTTGATTAACACTGTCAGCCTGTGATTAGTTCTATGGAGATCAAACTGAATGTAGTTTTGGTCCGACAGGTTTGGTCAGTGTAGGCTTTAAAAATGCATTGGGACTGATCGAAGACTTGAAGACCTTGTTCTTTTTTAATAGCAATGTTAGTTCATAGTCCTGTTGTATATAAAAAAAGCACCCAGCCTTCAGAAGTGAATGCTGTATTCACTGTCTGAATAAGTGTTAGCTCTCTCTAGCTGGGAATAAAAAAGGCAATAAATCCACTCCAGAAAATAACCATTATTCCTTTACTATCACTAGTTCATTCCATGTCTTTGAACAAATACATCATCCCGCTGTGTGCTCTTGTAATTTTGACTCACAATGTCTATATTCAAGGACAGTAAGCTAAAGACACTTTTGCTCTTGGTTATTATGAAGTGATCTTTATGACTAGTGAATTGTGATCATTTTACCTCATTAAGAAGCACAATTCCTGGTGACAAATCCCAACAGGCTACTCGTATTGCAGTTTCATGTGATACTGCAGTTGCAAATTCCTTAAAGCCAGAGGGATGTGCCCACCTATGATTGTCACCATCACCTCTGCATGAGAAATAATTCCTGCATCTGCCCAAAAAATGTGCTCATTTTGAATCTTTGCTTGAATATTTCCTCCAGAACCTTCGCTGTCAATGACCACTAATGACCACCATTGCTTACTTCAATTTACTCCTGTGCTATGATCTGGATGTTTCAATGTCAAGGTGGTTTGTTCTCAGTGGGTTTTTCTCTGCATACCTTCTTGACTGGTCTCCAGCTCAATTTCACCGCCGTAGGTGCCGTGTCCTCCACTGGTGTGGGCTTTAACCCGAAACACGTACGTTGTGCCTGGTTTCAGCCCATCCACTGTCATGCTGTTTGATTTGGTTCTTAAAACTGTGTAGTTTTGGTCCTTTTGATTCTGTTGCAATGAACACAAAAGGTATGATTATGTACAGCGACTGGACTCATTCTGCTCTGAGTATCAGTGGGTTCATAATCAGCCCCTGTAGATATAAAAATTAGATTAGGTTAGGTTAGATTCCCTACAGTGTGGAAACAGACCCTTTGGCCCAACCAGTCCACACTGACCCTCCGAAGAGTAACCCACCCAGCCCCATTTCCCTCTGACTAATGCACCTAACACTATGGGCAATTTAGCATGACCAATTCACTTGACCTGCACATCTTTGGACTGTGGGAGGAAACCCACGCAGACATTGTGAGAATGTGCAAACTCCACACAGACAGTCGCCTGAGGCTGGAATCAAACCTGGGACCCTGGTGCTGTGAGGCAGCAGTGCTAACCACTGAGCCACCGTGCCTCCCAGAGATCTTTCTTCTTTACTCTTTCACCAACAAGGCCAGCATTAATTACCCTCCCTGTTTGAACAGAATGGCTTGTTGGATCATTTCAGAGGACAGAGTCAGACACATTTGTGTAGATCTGGATCACGTGTGGGCCAGACCATGTAAGGATGGCAGATTTCCTTTCCTGAAGGATATGAGTGAACCAGATGAGTTTTTCAGACAATTGATGACAATTTCATGATCATCATGAAACTAGCCTTCAATTCCAGTTTTATTAATTGAATCTAAGTACCATTATCAGCCAGGGTAGAACTTGAACTTATATCTGCAGTGTCTTAGCCTGAACCTCTACATGACTAGTCTAGTGACATTCTCACTTCATATCACTTCTCCCACATTCTAGATAGAAAATAACAACGGCATTTGAAACATTTATGAATTTGTGCAATGGAGATGGGAAAACAGAACCTGTTCTGTTTGTGAATCCGATGCCTTGATCTAGGGGTCAGTGTAGAGACTGATTAAAAGTTGGTAATTCCACATGGGTGAGGCCCTAATTAGCGTGAATACACATTTGCTATCGAATTCTGGGCAGTGGAGGGGGTGGGGTGTTGGATTTTGAAGCTGGAGAACCAGAGGCCCTCCATCTTTATGAAGTTCAGTCATTGGGAGGGTGGTACATCAGGAAGCTGGCCTTTCAGTCACTTTTATAAAAACTTGATTTTAAAAAAGGACACAGGGAAAGCAGCCAGGCTACCCTTAAATGGTGGTGGGGTGAGGGGTAGGCAGGTGATCGAGAAGGCCATCCTAGGCACTAACACCACCCAGACTTGTAAGGAAACACTGTAGATCTGCACTCAGTGTTGGCACCCGGACTTGTAGCGGGGTGCCCACCTCCAAGTACTGGTCTTCCCCTGTTGCTTCGGGAAGCTGGAGAAAGACTGTAAAATCCCAGTTGGTCTCTTGAACCCATCTCAAAGCAGGCTCTTCCAGAGTTGAACTGACCTCTGACCTAGTGAGGACTATTGGTCTTTCTGGGTCCCGAAATAATCTCTTCAAAAACAGCCTGTGAAATAACTCGAGAGAGGGACAGTATTCTGTCATCGTGTCACCCTCGGTTTACACGCACATAGTACACGACACTGACCCAGCTCGCTCAGAGCCAGCTCTCAGAGTGAACAGAACCACTGACACTCCTGTTTATATCCATCAGCCAGGACTCCTTGATGGGACCAGGGTAACAGGCCCAATCATGGAACTCCTATTCTATGAGGTGCTGCTGGCTGACCTCCTCACAATCATCCCCGCATGCACTAGGTTCCTGCCGTTGACATAGCAGCTGTTGCTGATGGTTTGGGAGTCACATCCCCTCATTTCCTGCCTTGAGTGGCCCCAGGAATTCAGCCCATCACAGATGAAGCTGATCTGACAAAGTCATACAAAACGAGTAAGGATACAAAACAAGTCAGTACCTTGTTTGTACCATCTCTGATTTGAAGGCATTGCAAAGCAGGCTGCAGATTCACCAGCCCGTGTCTCAGTATTACTGTTTCACACCCCGTGTGGGCCAATCCACACATCCTCCCCTGCACTTGCATTTCAGCATAAAACTGGCACCATCCTTTAGTATAGCATTTGGTAAATTAGAGAGGCCTCACACCCTGCTCCTCGATACCCACTGATAGGTTAGTTCTATCACTTTGCTTAAAATGACATGAAGGGATATTTACAATTGGCTGCAGGAGTGTTTGTGATTCCAGGTGACAGGATGTATTCTCAGAATCAAGAAAACTCCTTGTTTTATCAGAGGCTAAGAAACAACACACTGTCAAATTTCATTGAGATGAAAGGTAACTTTTCACACAATAGCCACAACAATTAGGCTACTCGCCAAACTAATTTAGGTTGAGATATTTTTCATTTGCACATTCACGGCTTGTGGGGGTGGTGCTGGGGTAGTTCTATGACAAAAATGGAACATGACAAGATCTGCTACTGCCTGCTTTATGTGCTTACCAGGTACAGTTACACCAGCAGCAGCTTGAAAGACAAACACAATCTCTCCAACAACCAGGCTGGCAGACTCCAGCAGTTTCAGTTTCATGGGAAGGCGATGGACTTCAGGTATGACAACAAAACTTGTAATTCACTTCTGGGGACACACCACAGCAGATGGTGGAATTTGAATACAATACAAATATCTGGAATTAAGAATTTATTGATGACCATGAAACCACTGCTGATTTTCAGAAAAACCCATCTGGCATCCTGATCTAATCTGGTCAATGTGATACTTCAGAGGCACAGCAATGTGGTTGACTAACAACTGCCCTCTGAAATGGCCTAGCAAGCCACTCTGTTCTATTAACGGCTACAAAGTCTCAACAAAGAAATGACAACTTTCAATTGACCTAAGCACCTGAGAAGTCAACAGTAGGAATTGCTCTCTCAATCCTGCAAGATCCTCTTCACTAACATCTGAGGGGCAAGTCCCAAAATTGGGAAAGCTGCTTCACAGACTAATGAAGCAACAACCTGACTTAGCCATACTCTCAGAATCATACCTTGCAGGCAATGTCTCAGGCACTACCATCACTATTCTTCAATATGTCCTGTCCCACCAGCAGGACAAACCCATCAGAGACAGCAGCACAGTGGGATACCATTGGGAGGGAGTTGCCCAGGGAGTCCTCAACATTGACGCTGGACTCCAGGAAGTTTAATGGCTTCAGGTTAAACATGTGCAATGAAACCTCCGGCTGATTACCATGTATTGTCCACCTTCAGCTGAACAACACATGGAGAAAGTACTGAGGATGGAAAGTGCACAAAATGTTCCCTGGGTGGGGGATTTCAACCAATAGTGGCTGGGCAGCAGTACTACTGATCAAGCTGGTCGGGTCCTAAAGGACGTAGCTACCAGATTGGGTCTGTGGCAGGTGGTGGGGGTACCAACAATGGGGAAAAACATACATGACTCATCCTTACCAATCTGCCAGCTGCAGATACATCTGTCCATGACAGTATAGGTAAAGGTGACCACTGCACAGTCCATATGGAAACAAAGTCCCCACCTTCACATTGAAAGTAACCTCCATTGTGTGGTCTGGTACGATCACGGTGGTACTATTACCGTGCTAAATGGGACAGACTTCGAAATGACCTAGCAGCTCATGACTGGGCATCTATGATGCACTGTGGGCCATCGACAGCAACAGAACTGTGCTGCAGCACAATCTGCAACCTCATGGCCCGCAATATCCCCCACTCAGCCATTACTATCAGGCCAAGGGATCAACCCTGGTTCAATGGAGGGTGCAGGAGGCACACCTGAAGGTGAGGTGTCAACCTGCTGAAGCCACCAAACAGTACTATTTGCACGCGAAACAGCGTAAGTAGCAAGTGATAGACAGAACTAAGCAATCCCACAACCAATAGAACAGCTCTAAGCTCAGCAGTCCTGCCATGTCCAGTCACAAATGGTAGTGGACAATTAAACAAATCACTGAAGGAGGTGGGCCCACAAATAACCCCAAAGTTGGAAGAGCCCACCACATTACTGCGAAAGATAAGGCTGAAGCATTCACAGCAAAACTTCAGCCAGAAGGGGTAAGTGGATATTCCAGATCAGACTCTATCTGTGGTTCCAGTCCTCAGCCAATTTGATTCACTCCACATAATAGCAAGAAATGATTGGAGGCACTGGATACTGCAAAGGCTATGGGCCCTGACAACATTCCGGCAATAGCGCTAATGCCCCTTGCTATCAACAAGTGAGGACTGCAGATGCTGGAGATCAGAGTCGAGAATGTGGTGCTGGAAAAGCACAGCTGGTCAGGCAGCATCCAAGAAGCAGCAGAATCAACATTTTGGGCATAAGCCCTTCTCAGGAATGACGCTTGTGGACCAGGGGGCTGAGAGATAAATGGGTGGGGAGTAGGGTTGGGAGGAGATTGCTGAGAATGTGATAGGTGGATGAAGATGAAGGAGAAGGTGATAGGTTGGAGGGGGTTGGAGCAGATAGATGGGAAAGATGGTGAACACATCAGGAGGGCGATGCTGAGTTGGAGGCTTGGGACTGGGATAATGTGGGGGAGGGGAAAAGAGGAAACTGTTAAAATCCACATTTACCCAATGTGGTTGTAGGGTCCCAAGGCAGAATATGAGGTGTTCTTCCTCCAGGTGTTGGGTGGTTAGGGTTTGATGGTGGTGGAGGAGGCCCACGACCTGCATGTCCTTGACTGAGTGGGAGGGGGAGTTGAAGTGTTCGCCATTGGGCAGTGGCGTTGGTTGGTGCCAGTGTCCCAAATCCACGGTCTTGCGGATCATTTCAGAGAATACTCACCTCATCACCTGACTTACCAAAATCAGTCCACCATCTACAAAGTACAAGGGAGGAGTGTGAGAGAAGGCTCCTCACTTGCTTGGATGGGTGCAGATTCAACAGAACTCAAGAAATTTGACACCATCCAGGAAAATGTAACCCACTTGATTGGCATCGCACCCACAAGTATCCAATCCCTCCATCACCAATACTCAGTAGCAGCAGTGTGTACTATCGATAAGATGCACAGCAGAAATTCATCCAAGATCCTGAGACAGCACCTTCCAAACCCATGGTCACTTCCATCTGGAAGGACAAGGACAGCAGATACTTTGAGAACACCACCATCTGCAAGTTCCCCCCAAACCAAACACCATCCCACCTTGGAAACATGTTGCCATTCTTTCACTGCCACCAGGTCACAATCCTTGAAATCCCACCTTAAGGGCATTGGAGACTGGCAATAAATGCTGCCCAGCCAGCGATGCCCATGTCCCTTGGATTAAAAAATTGTTTGAAACTATTACAAGGGATCCATTTCACAATGAATGGCATTAAGACCAGTAAAGGAAAAGTTAGTTTTGAGTTCATCAATACATAAAGTCATATAGCACGTAATTAGACCCATCGTATCCCTCAAAACAGTGCTTATTCATATGTCCATCCAGATGTCTTTTAAATATTGTAATTGGACCAGCCTCCACCACTTCCTCTGACAGCTCGTTCCATACACTCATCACCCTTTGTTTAAAAAGAAGTTACCCTTTAGGTCCTTTATAAATCTTTCCCCTCCCACCTTAAACCTATGCCCTCTAGTTTTGGATTCCCTCACCCTTGTAAAAAGACCATGACTATTCACCCTTTCCATGCTCCTCATAATGTGATGAACCTCATTAAGGGCACCCCTCAACAGGGAAAAAATTCCCAGACTATTCAGCCTTTCCCTATAACACAAAGCCTCCAGTCACAACAACATCAAGTTTAACCTATAGAAGAATGACCTGAATTGTACGGAGTAGTCTAAACATGACCTAACTGTGACATCCCAAGCCCTACAGTCAATATTCTGATCAACAAAGGCAAGTGTGCCAAACATCCTGGACAATGTCAAATGTCGAAACGACTCTTTGAACTTGCATCATTATTCTGTCACGAGGCTCTCTAATAATTATATGCTCTACCAAACATTAACCGCCATATTTTTGTCAGCTGATATTTGTGTGCAGTCACCCATACATTTCTGCATGTGCATTAATGAGACGATAGATAAATGTCACAACAGCAGGAAGAACAGCATGCTAAATAGGTCATGGATCACATCCATTATTCCGCGGTCAAGGAACAAAAATTGGGAAGAAGTGATTTTGTGGGTGAGAGAGTTGAGCTTTAGCTTTATAATGCTTCCATCTACATACAGCACAGAGGGAGGCCTTTCTGCCCACTGAATCCCAGGAGGTTTTCCAAGTTATTTCCTGCAGATATTCATCTGTTTTCAAATCAGATGATATCATTTCTAGAGAAGTCAGATCCCAGACCTGACTTGATCAATCATTTCTTTATTTTGGTTTTAACAAGGTGGTCTCATTCTTAAATATAAGCACAATTTGCTGAAGATTGGGTTTTACTAATAAAACACAAGTTTATGGCACAAAAGAAATAAAGATTAGATTAGATTACTTACAGTGTGGAAACAGGCCCTTCGGCCCAACAAGTCCACACCGACCCACCGAAGCGCAACCCACCCATACCCCTACATTTACCCCTTACCTAACACTACGGGCAATTTAGCATGGCCAATTCACCTGACCCGCACATTTTTGGACTGTGGGAGGAAACCGGAGCACCCGGAGGAAACCCACGCAGACACGGGGAGAACGTGCAAACTCCACACAGTCAGTCGCCTGAGTCGGGAATTGAACCCGGGTCTCTGGCGCTGTGAGGCAGCAGTGCTAACCACTGTGCCACCGTGCCGCCCACAAAAAAATGGAATGGAATAAACCAAATATTTGCATATAACACAAAACTGAATATTTTAAAGCATGTAGTGAAATTCAAACACATTAATACTGAAAATGTTCTCTTCTCTTTCATATTTTTCAGATTTAATTTATCAGTGGCTTCAACTCCTGTCTTGCGAGTCTGCTAATCTCTTGTTTGTGCTTTCATAAAACTGAGCTTAGACTTTCTCAGCTTAAAATAACACTTTCAGGGTTGAAACCAAATACATCTGGTCTGTAACCTTTAATCAAAACTGCTTACACACTGAGGTAGCCTATTTCTTAACAGTTTCAGATTATCTCTTATTATTAGGAGTAACAGTTTCATGCATCTAGCTTCATCCTGGACTTCTGCAGAACTGTACAACTAAGACCCAATGGGTTTTCAAATTTATGGATGTTTATTCTCATCGAAAGAAAAAAAAAGAATCAATCTCTGACTTTCTAAACTGAAAGCTTAATGCACAACTGTTTAATAGGTTCACTCAAAAAGACTCTCTCAATGGAAATAATTTTCAATTAATCTCCAAGAACTGTCTTTTTCAACCTTTTTTTTTAAAAGAAATAATTACAAGTTAATTACTAAATGCCTTCAGACACACTGACCAAGCCCAAAATCCAGTATCTCACGTAATATATGACACAGGAATCTAAACTGAATGATTTAGATGCCGTGCTGTTCAATTACCTCACCTGAGTAGTCCAAGTCATTAAATATATTGTCAAATGCTGCTACCTACTATGCACTGGTAGCCTCTCACTCTCTGTTCAACAATGTCCAACAATTTGTTGTTTTCCTTACATTCACATTTGCATCTAACCTTCACACAATTAGAACTGCTGCAAGCTGAAACACACTCAGAAGTGTTGCCTTACAGAACCAGTCATTCTGCCCATTATATCTGCACTATACCTTCAAATGAGCGACATTACCTACTGCCAATATCCTGTTCTTTCCCCATTCTCTTAGACCTTATTTCTATCCAAATAATCAACTAATACCTTCTTGAATGTCTCAACTGAACCTGTCTCAACCACACATCTAGACAATACCTAAACTACTCACTGTGTGAAAAAGACTTTCTCACCTCACATTTGTATTTTTCATAAACCGCTTTTGTGTGTTTTTGTGCTTTTGCTTTTTGATCCTTTCATGAGTCAAAACATGAATCAAACCCATACTTTACATCCATTCCCATGACTTTAGCTTCTCTTTGGGAAATGTCTTGTCTCACTCATTGCCTCCCTACCGAACATGGTCCATTCAGGGAACTGAACAGTAGAGTGGATTGACCAATGATTCTCCATTCTGCTTGTACCTTTTTCCTAAAACACACATGGTTGCTTTTAGGAAGTAGTTATTATTAATCACATGTTCTATGAAATTTTCACTACTGACCTTTTCATAGTAGATAACTTCATACTCCACAATGACACCGTTAGCATGGTCTGGTCCCTGCCAGGCCAGAGTGATGCTATCCTTACTCCTCCTCTCCTTCAGAATCACATTCACTTGAACATAGACAGACAGATCATTAGTAAAATGATGTATATCCTTGGTAACCAATACATGAAAAAATATATTGGAAACATGCTAATATTGTATATCACTGCATCAATCAAAGGAATGTTTATCCTGTCTCTCAGATCCAGATTAATCACATTTACTTAATATTGCACCGGTCTTTGGTTCCATTCCTTAAGATCCTGTGATCAGATAACATTAGTCATGTCTCACTACTTGCATAAGGCAGTATACTGTTACATGCCACATGATGCTCTAGTGGAAGTGAAACAATTCACAACACAGCAGCGACCCTCATCTATCTTACATGTTCATTGGGAGCTTCAGAATCCTAAACATCCAAACAAGGAAGGTGACAAACACAGGAGACAGCTCCTTGGTGCTGTCAAGAATACGCTTGCCACAAAACCTAATCCTGAAAATCCACCAGGATCTCAGACTCATTTGCCTGATTTGATTCAACCACATGGGCAAGAGGAATTCCTATTAGGATCCGGTGCTTCACTATGATTCAATCACTAAATGATAAGAAATTGTTGTTGTTAGGTTCTACGGCAACATCTCAAAAATGAAGGGTCTCCTTTAAAGAAGGTAGCAGGCCTCTCAGTGGGCTGACTATGTCTGATTTAGCTTTAACCTAGGCCAATTTCAGGACCACCTTCAACGTTTCAACCAATTCCCTGTTTTCATGATATTACCCCCTACTCTGTCCTCTCTTCTGGCCTGCCCATGTGAACAGTGGTGCTTGCTTTGAAAGAATAGTCATGAAGAATGCCTTGGATTACTCCAGCTAAATCCATATTTCCTCATGAACTGTGTCATTCTCCTTTTGTGGATCTAATACAATCGGGGGTTCTCCTGTGCTTTGTGTTCTTAGGGGCTATTACAAATCTCTGCATTTCTAGCATCTCCTTAACTTTGAGTGAGTCTCTCTCAATCTCTGTCACCATACAACCTCTATTTCCACTACACAGTGTATTGAATATAGCTCTTTACTAAAAAGTGTTTCTCTTCTGCTTCTCTTGGAGTCTCAGTTACATGGGTTCTTTCTGGTGATGGCAGAGTGACATCATCATTTACACCATAATTAAAATATTCATCTCTCATTTCCTGATGACCATGGAGTCCAGAACCCAGGGTCACTGTCTAAATATATGGAATAGGCCATTTAGGACTGAGATGAGGAGAAATGTCTTCACCCAGAGAGCGGTGAGTTTGTGGAAATCCCCCTACCTTTGAAAGCAGTTAAGGCCAAAACATTGAATGTTTTCAAGAAGGAGATAAATTTAGTTCTCAGATCATATAGTATGGGGAGAAATTGTGAACAGGGTACTGAATTGGAGGATCAGCCATGACCAAATTGAACGGCAGAGCAGGCTTAAGGCGAAGTGGACTACTTCAGCTCCTCATTCCTATATTTCTCCTCTTCTGGAGTGTGTATTGCTAATGCCTAAACGGCCACCTATGTATATGCAGATGGTGCTGTGATATCACGCTGCTGTGATTGTACTGTCTCTGCCAGGATGTATCTAGCAGGAAAGGTAGTTTTAAAACGGTTAAAACTAGTAGTTTTACTTCTCTGTAAAATAGAATCACAGGTTGGCTAATTGTGCATCTGAGGTTGCATTTCCACCACTGTTGTTCCTGACCCTCTTACTTTCTGCAGGCTAAAGGAGAACTCTACCCTGGATGACTGTTCAGGTATTGTTTACAAACTAACCTGCAGTGTGACTAAATGGGCAGTGCCGTCTTTGTTTCTGGCAGCTGCTGTTCTGACGTTTTCGGGTGAGGTGGCATGCTCATGTGAGCTTCTGCTTGTGCGTGGTCAGCGTGCTACCTAATGGTAGCCTTGATGATAAAGGTGACCTTTCTCTTTTTAATACAGTATTGAGATGAGAATAGTGGCAACTCCCCCTTTCTCACTGTTAATTGCAGAGGGAGGCCAGAAAACAGATCATCAGGCTAATTTTCCCCTCCCCTATGCAAGGGTTTGAGAGAGTATGGAGCTATCACAGTCTCTGTAGCTGGTGTTAGCTAATGTAGCACAGACCACAAATTGAATCTAAGGCCTCTCTAGATTTAGCAAGCTCTGCTATCCAGGAAGTCAACAAATGGCATAGCTTATAATGGCAAGTCCGAGATCTCAGCAAGGAGGGGCCCAACCAATATGTGGTTTGAAAAAAACAATGCTATCTAACTGTTAATTAGACACTGGATGTTTATTATACTGAAGCTCAAGGTTAAACAGATCCTGTTGGTTTGAGGTGTCCTTTAATTTTTGGTTTAAACGTCCTATCAATCATCAGCCCGTTGTCTTCAAAGTAATCTCATTTCCTCGATTAAAATGTGCTGTTTGAATCACATCCTCCTCCTTTCCCTCTCATCCACATTCCTGATCAAGTGAAATAATCAGCCCTCTAGGCAGCAATGGGGCCAAGGTTAATCTACTGGAAATAAGAATGACCTTGAATGAATTCCTCCATGTAAATCTCTCTCTTTTCCCTGGAAAACCCAGCCAAGACTGACACACTTCCTCCCTCAAAGTACATCTGGGAATATGCCGGGCATTCGAGCCTCCAAATTAATCGAATAAATGCACTGTAGCTGAAAGAAAACTGGCCAGATGGTTTTATAGTGTTTTCCAACCGTGCAGTAAGCACTTCACTTTGCCGTTGTTCTTACAGCACACAAGTGGATCTACAAATGAATTGCTTTGAGAGACAGGCAATTACAACTGTGCAAAGTGATTAGAGTTGCGGATCATTAGCAGTGCAATCGCTTGGCTCTGATTGTTCAAGTGTGTACTGACTAATCCCTTTGGCACAAGTTCACAAAATGTCAAATCGATCTTGATTTTCACAGTGGCAAAAAATGTAACCCATGAAATTGTTCATATTAGATTGACTGCCTCAAACTCAAATTACAAACCAAATACACACATCTCCAGAGACAGAGTGTGAGATTGCAGGGAAAAAAAACTGTATCACTATCAGTACCACGGTTTTCAGAACATTGGGAGGGAGACAGAATTGGATTCCTGTTAAATGTAAAACCAGCTTTCACAACAATCATACTAATTTGGCTTTTAGTCCATGCTGAGTTTCAGTCAGAGTGCCTGTGCGAGGTTTCACTGTCTCTGGGCAAAGAAGGAGAAAATTAGCCTTTGATTCTAACTCGTCCAACTTGCCACTATTCCCATCTCAATACTGTAGTATAAAGAGAAAGGTCACCTTTATCATCAAGGCTACCATTAGATAGCATGCTGACCTCGCACAAGCAGGTACTCAGGTTAAGTAGTGAAATGTCCAATGGAAAATGGAACTGTGTGGGATCATAAGCAATATGATAAGCACTGTCTTAGTTCTTCCCATACATTGCTGAGACTTATAATATAAATTGACAGGAGTTAAACTGAAGAGAACGTTTCACCTTTCTGGAGGGCTGAAAATGCTCAGTTTAAACCCAGTATTGTAATATTTGAGAAAAGAGAGGGTTAAAAAAAGGGGGCTGGATGGAATTCTCCCCTAAGCTTTTCTACGACACAATCTAAAATGATGAAGGAAAATCCCATTCTAACTTAAATGTTCCTATCATGCAACATAACTGAAAATTGATCACTGTACTTGATCTTTTCTTTGAAGCAAAGGCCCAAAATATTTCCTTTGCCAAAAACCAGATCTTTTCTATAATTAATGCCCCAGACAAAAGTCGATTTGTAGAAACGGCACATTTCAAAGCAATTCTAGGACAACCCAGTTCCAACTGAAGATGTTTCACAATGAGCAGCAGAGAGACCCACTCACCTGCTTGGCTGGTGGTGACATTAATGGAGACATACTGCTTAGGCCTGGGGCTCAGCTCAGAAACACCATTCAAAGCTTCAATGTTGAAGGTATAATTAGTATGAGGCAGCAAATTGGTAACAAGAACTTTTGTGTATGTTAATCCAAATTGGCGGGGGATGAAGTGGAGACCGCTACCACAGATGCTGCACCTTCTACTGTCCCCTACACACTTCTTGCAATGAACATTGTAAGTAATGTCATTCCTGCCACCGCTGTCCCTTGGTGGGCTCCATTCCAAGATGATGGAGGTCTCATTTGTTGTGGATATGGGATTTTCTGGTGCTGTCGGAGGTCCTAATACAGGAGAGAAAACAAACTGAATGAAAAATGCATGCATCACAGATTCCATGTGCTGACTGTTTTAAAAAAAACCTTGTAACATATTCCTTTACATTTTCTTGTATATGATGCCGAATGTCTCATACAGATTGCAGGTGCCATATTAAACTGCATTTTTATTATTTTTATTAATAACTGGAAAGAGTCCAAGTATTGCTCACTGTATGTCAGAATAAATTATCTAGTAATGATGTACAGTTATCCACTATCATCAAGGTATTCACCTTGTGCATAGCTGTAGTTAATGAAGACTTTAAAGCCATCATCTCCAAACTTGGTCAAAATGAACCTCTTGTGATCACTTGGAGATTAATCGTGGTGCAAAATTGGTGGGTCCTTGTGAATTTCCCACTCAGGTCCTTTTCTTTATCACCTTTAGTTTTATACCTCTGATACTTGAAGTGTGATGGTTAAAATAGGACTGATGTTGGCTAGCTTACTTGTCTTATATCCTTACACAAGCTGAACACCTGTGCTTGTGCCTGTGCTCATTATCCAGCTGTGAATGCCGAGTTTTATATCAGCCCTTCAGACCACGCATTTACAGTCTGAAGTGTTGGTGTGGCTATAATGGTGAATTGGTTTCTCAATCTTGAAATTTAGTTAATGGTCAGATTGGCTTTTCTTTTGAAGTGTAATGTCAGTTGAGAGTTAACTATAGTGGCTCAGTGGTTAGCACTACTGTCTTACAGCGCCAGGGACCTAGATTCGATTCCAGCCACGGGCGACTGTGCAAACTTCACGCAGACATTCTCCCCACGTCTGCGTGAATTTCCTCCCACAGTCGAAAGATGTGCAGGTTAAGTGAAATGGTCATGCAAAATTGCTCATAGTGTAGGTTATTAATCAGGGGAAAATACAGGGTAGGGGAATTGGTCTGGGTGGGTAACTCTTCGGAGGGTCGGTGTGGACTTGTTGGGTCGAAGGGCCTGTTTCCACACTGAAGGGATTCTAATTCTAATTTCTGATTCTTCTTTGTGGATCAAGTCGTTTCAGTTTTGTTCCTTGTTAAATATATTTGTTTAAAGTATGTCACTGGAAATATCTTCGTGTGCAGACAAATGTGGCAGATATAGGGGTCTGGAAAACTGTTGGTACTGTTGTTCAAGCTTGAAACAGGCAATTGAGTTGGACATGATTTCCTGAGTCAGATGTCATTTCCAGTCTATGGACTGAGTGTGGCCCTGTATGTAAACACAAATAATATACACCAAAAGGATTGCGTTCTTGTTGAGACAGAGGACTTGAAGGTTATTAACAACTATTTGTATGACTTTAATATCACATACACATCACCTATGTTCTGTGCTTGCTGATGTTAGTACATATAACAGATTGACAGAACATACTGCACTGACTCTGTTCACTGAGAAAACGATCGAAAGCAAAGCAGGCGTCTTTATTCTGAAATGTCACAGGGCATGATGTAACTCTCGCAGGTACATTTTGTGTCTGGTCTGGAACAGATGAAATTATAGATTCCTAGTGCAGCACGAAGTTAATTGCACATCAAATTGGTGAGAGGAAAAGAAATCTAATAAGTCGAATTGGAATCTTATCTGAGGACCTTAAAATCTCTTTGAAGCTCCATCTACAAGACTGTTTTGCTCCAACGCAGTGGCATTGGCTACATTCAGAAAACCCAGGTCTACATGGCACTTAATCGATAGCTCATACATGAATTTTTGCAGAAATGATAGGTTCTTTTTAAAATTATTTACCTGAAAGAGAAGCTGAGAGAAGCAAGAGTATTTGTCTGCTCTAAAGACAGGTGTCAACCTACTTAAAATAACCAGGATATTCCTGACAAAGAATAGCAAACATGGACTTGGGACATTCAACTACCTTAAGCATCATTACCTGATCACTGCAGTTCCCATAAATATACAAATCAAATTTCTCAAATATTCCCATGTGTTTATATGGATTAGATTAGCCCTTGCGGTCATTATTATTTTGAAAGTTGTAGATTTAGTTTGCACACACAAATTGTTTTGGCTGGAGAAAGAATATTGGCGGAGGTGTCAAGAAAAGTCAACACTCTAATGCAGAAGGATTGTAATGCGGAGCTGTACTGCCCTCATTCATGTTCTTCAAGATGACAGGTTAAAGCGCAACTCAGTCTGTTCTCTAAAACAGGCATAAAGGGGACTCATGTCTAAAGAGGGGGAGGAAAATGCTTCCAGTGTCTCAGGCAAAATTTCTTCCTTGATGAACTGCTACTTTTATTTCACTGCTGCTGGAGGAGCTTCCTGTGCTCAAGTTGGCTGCAGCTTCTTCCTAGATTACAACAGTGACTACATTTCAGAAGCAGACTGTTGCACTATAAAAATAGTCAGCTTTATCAAAACCTCTTCCACCACCTTAACATTCACTCTCTTCAGCACTAACACAATTTGTACAATACATGAGCAGCATTGCATTAACAACCCTCCTTTGACAGCACCTTCTGAGCTTGCGAGATCCACTACTAGATGTGCAACAGACAGATGGGAAGTCCATTAACTTTCAAGTTCTCTCTAAGCCATGCACAATCCTGATTTGGAACTATTTTGCTGTTCTTTCAGAAATTCCCTTCCTAACAACACTGTCAGTGTACCAACACCAGATGAGCTGCAGCTTAAGGCGGTGGCTCACCACAACCTTTTCAAGGGCAACTGGGAATAAGCAACAAATACTGACCTTGCCAGCAACACTCATATCCTTTTCTTACTCAAGCAATTGGTTCCACTGTGACACAATTTAGTGTAGCCCTAGGCACCTTGCAGTAAAGGATGTGAATCTAACTGAACACTTTGCTGCAGTAACAATAATTCATATTCATTGAGTGTTTGTAACATAATAAAATATTCTGATGTGTTTAAGAACAAAGTTGGATGAAAATTTGACTCCAGGACATTATGAAAGGTGGCCAAAAGTCAAAAATCTAGTGTTCAAACAGCAATGATTAAGAGGTGCAAGAAGTTTAGAAGTGGATTCCAGAACTTAGAGTTGAGAGTCACGGTAACGAAAGACATGTTGCCAAAAGTTGTGCTTTTTCACAGGAGGAGGAAAATGTGGCTCTTTATACATATTCAGGTAGTCTAGGTTCTCTTGAGAATTCTTGGCTGGTATTTTTAGAGACTGCAGTTGGTTTCCAATTGTTTCATTGTCATCTGTATTTTCAGTCACTTCGCTGAAGATAAAAAATTATGACGGGGAAACACAAGGGAATGCCATTGGGAGAGTCTGCCGCAGGAATGCAGAGGAAGGTGGTGCACATAGTATGTTCGAGAAAACCTTGCAAGTCCAGAGGTAAAAAATGCTTAGAATTACTGCTTTACTGAAGCCTTTTTATTCCTAATTTAATTACCTACTTATGTACCAAAAAATGTGCTTTTTCATCTACAGTCAGTACTCAGCACGAGAACTAAAATATTTCAGTAAAATACATCTTACATTCAACAAAAATAACAGGTAGATGGAATGAATTTGGAACATCATGGAGTATCATTTACAAAAGGTCTGCTCTCAAAGAAGATTCCTATCAGCTCAAGTTTCCCTCATTCTATTTGCACTAGCTTTGTTTTTACATATTCATTAGGTATTGAAGAGGATGTGTCAGTTTCACAAATCTGTTCCCTCTTTAGAATATAACCTCTTACTACATAATTTAGTGAGAGCTGGCACAGTTCTGCATCTGGAGTTGTGCAAAAACTTTTCCTTCCTTTTCTCTCTGTAACTGTCCCATCATTCCAGTTTAAAGGGATATTGATGTCCCAAAGAGAGGTGGACCTGCATTTATCTTCCATGAGTCAGAATGTCTGAACGTGTTTTGCACCTAATGAAGTATTTTGGAAGTGTAATTCATGATAAAGTGTTGTAAGTCAAATGCTGTAACCAACTTGTACACTGTGAGCTCCCATAAGCAGCAATACAATAACTCAAAAAATCTGTTTTTTGTGTTGTTGATTTCAGGAGTAAATAGTGACAAGAAAACTAGGGACAGGTACCTCCCTCTTGGTTTACTGTCTGATCCAATAGCCATTGCCTACAATAGTGCAGCATTCCGTCAGTACTGCACTACAGAGTCAGCCTTGAATTTTGTACCCGACTCTAAGGAGTGGGACATATGAATTCAGAACAACTAACAAAGCAGGAGCAGGTGAGCAACTGTACGTGAGAGCCATAAAGCCATAAAGAATGTACCTTTGCCATCAATAAATGGAGACAAGAAGTCAAAGCTAGCAATTATCAGGTCTATGATGCAAGAAACAGACATGAAAATAAAGAGGCTACCGATTTCTACAGCATAAGCAGAGAGGGATCGATGAGTTGAGCCAATGTTGGCATGGAAACACAGCAAGAACAGTTAACTGTCAATCTTAAATCTCAGAGCAGCCAGTCAGACTGTGATTCCCAAGGCAAAACCATGAATAATCAAACTCTATCTGCTTGGTCTGAGAACCAAGATTGACAGTTAACTGCTCCTGCTGTAAATCCATGTCGAAGACAGTCTAACCAATCACCATCTTTTATCATACTGGACGAATTTGTGTCTTTTTTAATGTATCTGTTTCTTGCATCCTAGTTCTGATGAGGACATGACAAAAGGCTTTGGATTCCTGTCTCTTTCTAGCAATGTTTAAATTCTGTGCTATCAAACAAAAAATATATCCTTGGTCACATTCAGAAATAAACTGCAATCGTCCCATTACATCATCTAACATTTTGAAACTATTCTTTTCTCTTTCACTGTTCAACTCAAGAGCCCCATTTAACAGGCACAGCACATCAGTCCGACTTCATTCCTTTCACAAGTTTGAATCTAAGCATCTCGTCCTTTCGTTATGGATCAATTTGAAGTGATTTTCCAGGGTTGCTTTTTCTACATGACTCGCTGCTCGGAAGACACAAATTTTCTCCAGTCTTAAGTCAGACGCTAGGGATCAGCGCAGTGACAACATGACAGTTAGACACAGTGCCAATTGGAACAGAACTCTTCAAATTTGCTGTCAGCTAAGAGACTGTACAGATCCTTTGAGTTAATTATACTGGAGTCTTTAAATACAGGCTTCCTAAAAAGATGATAGGTTCTCACAGTACTGCCATACCAGATATTATCAACCTAACTGTACTTAGTTTTATGATTTGAAAACCAGGAGACTTTGTTATCTGTCACACTCTTTAACAAACGTGTCGATGGACAGTGAGATTTGTGATCAAGGTGCTTCTGGTGATTGAGGTTGAATATTAGAACCAGATGATGAGGCCCAGGCAGCTACAAACTTCAACAGACCCCCAACTGGCAGGTCAGAGTTCAAATTCCAATCTTGACTAAAACCACGTTTATATTGTACAGAAGTGATTGTTTATCTTGGCAACCAGTACTGCAAATCACCTTATTTATATTGGAAAGCGGCCCAACATGTACTTTTTGCACAGAGAATAAGAGTTTGCAAACCGGTGATCCATTTGAGAAATCAATTGTTTCCCCTGTCAAAAACAGCACAGAAGCTGAAACTACCAGCCAAGTATGGGCTATATAAGACTCTTTTTAAAAAAAAATCACAATCTAAACAGAATATTAGATTCAATTATCCATGACTTCGGCTCGAAGAACATTCTGGATGTATTTTAAGTAATGAGATCAGTTGCACCGTTATCAAACCCATCTTTCAACACTAGCCAAGAGAAACAAGGATCTGTTATTGGGCAGAATTGTGCCAAGTAAGTATTAGCCCCATATAAAATACTGGACTTTATTTTCAAAAGACACACAATGCATCTCAAACACAAAGCTGACTGGACGATTCTGTGCATGATTAATTGGGTCTGCAGTATGACTTTATCATTTAGAAAGAACTAGACTAGGATTTCTTCAAAAGCCTTCATTGCCACGAGAAGAACCAAAGTAAGGTGATTAAGGCCAACACTTGAGTGAATGTGCTAAGAATTCTGGTAGCCAATAATCTGGTGTAAGCTCTGCTGTGTGTTGTATATTTTTACAGGAAATACTAGCAGTGTGTTGGCACAATAACAGAGACATTCTGGGTCAGAGTGAAGATAAACACTCACTGTGCTAAGAAGCAAACAGCATGACCTGAATGACCATTGGAGTGTTTCTCCATTCAGGCAATAGGTTCTGTGAGGAGGGGGCTGTGCAGCTTTATACAAAACACATGGAGACATTGCAATGCCCTCCATTTTCCCCTGAACTGAGTAGTTATAGTCCTTGGAGCTTCTTGGTTGTAAATGATCAACTAAAAATGGCTTAAAAGAAATAGAATCCACTACATACTTATTCATCTTAAAATAGTTCAGTACTGGGGGAATGACCTCAGAACTAGATTCTAAGCATTTCATGATTTCAATTCTGATTGATTAAAACGATAGGCCTTCTGTCATATTATTTACATGCATAGAATCATATGGTGGCTCAGAACGTTGTGTTTGTGCTGGCTGTCTGGAAGAGTATCACTGTTTGTCTCACACCGCGCCCCTGTCCACTTTAACCCTGTGATTTATTTCTTCTCTAATGCTTATCTAATTCCCACTGAAAAGGCCGAACTGAACCTGCCTCCACCACATTCCAGATCCAACCAATCACTGCCGAGAAAGCTTTCCAACTTGCATTGCCATTGGTTCTTCTGCAAATCACTTTAAATCAGTATTTTTGACCCTCCTGCCAATAGGAACAGTTCCTCTCAATCCAGTTTGCTGAAACCCCTTGTGATTTTGAATATCTCGACTAAACCTTACTCACTCTTCTCTTTGAGGAATGTTTAAAATGTCATAATATTCAAGGCTGTAGGCCAAGTGCTGGGAAGGGGAATTCATTTAGAGAGGTCAGCACAGAGTCGAGGGGCTGAAGAGCCTCTTCTGTGCTGTGTGTCTCGATGAGAGCAACTCCAGCTTCTCCAACCTACAAATGTAACTGATCTCATTCATTCAACCAGTCTCAATTAATCACACATTCCAGGATTATTGCTGCCTGTGAGAACTCGATATGCATAAATCAGCTAACACATTCGATTACAGTTCACAAGGAACTTATTGGCTACAAATTTGATATCACTAGCACCACCGCATACTTGGTTCCTTAGCCATAGGCAGCACTGCAGCTGCCTGTGCAGCCCATGTAATGTCCATCTTTAAGATGGGTACATGCACCCATGTACATGCTTAAACATGAATAAACCATACAATCCTGATGTCTCACAGTCTAATAGTACATAAGCTCTGTGTATGCTTGCACTATCTACTCTTAAAATGTGTAAAAGCAAAGTGCGCCTGACACTAGCATTCCTGGCAGTCCAGGCCACATGATGTTTGGTAAATAAAGCCGATAGAACCTTTGACCCTAAGATGAGCTGCTGACCACATACCTGCACCATTACCAAGAGTAACTAGGTCCATTTTTCCAGAGCGGTGAGGAAAGAAGGAGTGGTGAAGCGAGGGCTGCGGGAAGGGTGAGGTTTTCAGCATTAAAAGGGACTTACCTCAGGAGTCGGGCCTCCATTTGCCAAGAGGTGCGAGGGAGGAGTGAAGGACATCTGGGAAGTCATATATTTGTGTGGCTGCCTTACCCGAAACACTACTCAGGTAGTGTCTCCCACCCATCCTCCTCCTCCTCCTCCTCTAACCAAAAAAAAGGTTCTGTGCACCAGATTGGTAAGGTTTATTCCTTGTTTTTCAACAGTCTCTTTGGGAATTTAGAATAGTGAGAATGGAGGTTAGGGCAGTTGAATGCTCCCCCTGCAGAATGTGGAAGGTAAGGGTCACCACTAGTGTCCCTGCTGACCACATCTGTGGGAAGTGCACCCAACTCCAGTTCCTCGAAAACCGCGTTAGGGAATTGGAGCTAGAGCTGGATGAACTTTGGATCATTTGGGAGGCAGAGGGGGTTATTGAGAGGAGTTACAGGGAGGTAGTCACTCCTCAGGTACAAGAAAAAGGCAGATGGGTTACAGTCAGGGGGCAGAAAGGGAACCGGCAGGCAGTGCAGGGATCCCCTGTGGCCATTCCCCTCAACGATAAGTATACCAGTTTGGATACTGTCGGGGAGGACGACTTACCGGGGAAAGCAGTGGGGCACAGGTCTCTGGCACGGAATCTGTCCCTGCTGCTCAGAAGGGAAGGGGGAAGAGGAGCAGAGCAGTAGTCATTGGGGACTCCATAGTTAGGGGGACAGATAAGAGGTTCTGTGGGCTCGAGAGAGACTCACGGTTGGTGTGTTGCCTCCCAGGTGCCAGGGTTCGTGATGTCTCTGATCGTGTTATTGGGATCCTTAAGGGGGAGGGGGAGCAGCCCCAAGTCGTGGTCCACATAGGCACCCACGACATAGGTAGGAAGAGAGATGGGGACTTAAGGCAGAAATGCAGGGAGCTAGGATGGAAGCTTAGGGCTAGGACAAACAGAGTTGTTGTCTTTGGTTTGTTGCCCGTGCCACGTGCTAGTGACGCGAGGAATACAGAGAGAGTGGAGTTGAACACGTGGCTACAGGGATGGTGCAGGAGAGAGGGTTTTGGATTCTTGGATAATTGGGGCTCTTTCCGGGGTAGGTGGGACCTCTAAAAGCAGGATGGTCTTCATCTGAACCAGAGGGGTACCAATATCCTGGGGGGGGGGAAACTCGCTAAGGCTATTGGGGTGGGTTTAAAGTAATCCAGCAGGGGGATGGGAACCAAAACTGTAGTTTGAGTATAGAAGAGGTTGAGAGTAGGGAGGTCCGAAATCAAGTTTCAGAGACACAAGATGGCACCGGCAAGCAAGAAGTTGGTTTGAAGTGTGTCTATTTCAACGCCAGGAGCATCTGGAATAAGGTTGATGAACTTGCAGGATGGATTGGTACCTGGGACTTCGATGTTGTGGCAATTTTGGAAACATGGATAGAGCAGGGACAGGAATGGTTATTGCAGGTTCCAGGATTTAGATATTTCAGTCAGAACAGAGAAGTTGGTAAAAGAGGGGGAAGTGTGGCATTGTTGGTCAAGGACAGTATTACCGTTGCAGAAAGGATGTTTGGGGACTCGTCAACTGCGGTAGTATGGGCTGAGGTTAGAAACAGGAAAGGAGAGGTCACCCTGTTGGGAGTTTTCTATAGGCCTCCAAATAGTTCCAGAGATGTAGAGGAAAGGATAGCAAAGATGATTCTCGATAGGAGTGACAGAGAGTGGGTACTTCTCATGGCGGACTTCAACTTTCCAAATATTGACTGGGAACACCATAGTACGAGTACTACAGATGGGTCAGTTTTTGTCGAGTGTGTAAGGGGACTGCCTGACACAGTATGTAGACAGGCCAGCAAGGGGCGAAGCCACATTAGATTTGGTACTGGATAATGAGCCCAGCTAGGTGTTAGACTTGGAAGTAGATGAGCACTTTGGTGATAGCGATCACAATTCTGTTATGTTTACTTTAGCGATAGAAAAAAATAGGTGTATACCATTGGGCAAGAGTTACAGCTAGGGGAAAGGCAATTACGATGCAATTAGGCAAGATTTAGGAAGCATAGGATGAGCACATTAGAAATGTGGAGCCTATCCAAGGAAAAGCTTCTGAGTGTCCTAGATAAATATGTACCTGTCAGGCAGGGAGGAAGCTGTAGTGTGCGTGAAGGGAGTGGAATCTCTGGTCAAGAGGAAGAAGGCGGCTTATGTTAGGATGAGACGTGAACGCTCAGTTAGGGCGCTTGAGGGTTACAAGGTAGCCAGGAAAGACCTAAAGAGAGAGCTCAGAAGAGCCAGGAGGAGACATGAGAAGTTGTTGGCAGATAGGATCAGGGTAAACCCTAAGGCTTTCTATAGGTATTTAAGGAATAAAAGAATGACGAGAGTAAGATTAGGGCCAATCAAGGATAGTATGGGAAGTTGTGTGTGGAGTCAGAGGAGATAGGGAAAGCTCTAAATGAATATTTTTTGACAGCATTCACTCTAAAAATCGACAATATTGTCAAGGAGAATACTGAGCTACAGGCTACTAGACTAGGTGGGATTGAGGTTCACAAGGAAGAGGTATTAGAAATCCTGCAGAGTGTGAAAATAGATAAGTCCCCTGGGCCAGATGGGATTTATCCTCTGGGAAGCCAGGGAGGAGATTGCCGAGCCTTTGGCATTGATCTTTAAATCGTCATTGTCTACAGGAATAGTGCCAGAAGACTGGAAGATAGCAAATGTCGTTCTCCTGTTCAAGAAGGGAGTCGAGACAATCCTGGTAATTATAGACCAGTGAGCCTTACTTCAGTTGTTGGTAAAGTGTTGGAATAGGTTATAAGAGATAGGATTTATAATCATCTAGAAAAGAATAATTTGATTGGGGATATTCAGCATGGTTTTCTGAAGGGTAGGTCATGCCTCACAAACCTTATTGAGTTCTTTGAGAAGGTGACCAAACAAGTAAACTGGTTGATGTGGTGTATATGGATTTCATAGGTTTGATAAGGTTCCCCACAGTGGGCTATTGTTCAAAATGTGGAGGAAGGGATTGTGGGAGATAAAGCAGTTTGGATCAGTAATTGGCTAGCTGAAAGAAGACAGAGGATGGTGGTTGATGGGAAATGTTCATCCTGGAGTCCAGTTACTAATGGTGTACTGCAAAGGTTGGTGTTGAGTCCACTGCTGTTTGTCATTTTTATAAATGACCTGGATGAGGGCGTAGAAGGGTGGGTTAGTAAATTTGCAGAGCACACTAAGGTCAGTGGAGTTGTGGATAGTGACGAAGGATGTGATGAAAATAGTGATGAAGGTAGGTTACAGAGAGACATAGATAAGCTGCAGAGCTGGGCTGAAAGGTGGCAAATGGAGTTTAATGTGGACAAGTGTGAGGTGATTCACTTTGGTTGGAGTAACCAGAATGCAAAGTACTGGGCTAATGGTAAGATTCTTAGTAGTGTAGATGAGTAGAGAGATCTTGGTGTCCATGTACACAGATCCCTGAAAGTTGCCACCCAGGTTGACAGGGTTGTTAAGAAGGCATACAGTGTTTTAGCTTTTATTAATAGAGGGATCAAGTTCCAGAACCATGAGGTTATGCTACAGCTGTACAAAACTCTAGTGCGGCTGCAGTTGGAGTATTGTGTACAGTTCCGGTCACCGCATTATAAGAAGGATGTGGAAGCTTTGGAAAGGGTGCAGAGGAAATTTACTAGGATGTTGCCTGGTATGGAAGAAATGTCTTACGAGAAAAGGCTGAGGGACTTGAGGCTGTTTTTGTTAGAGAGAAGAAGGTTGAAAGGTGACTTAATAGAGACATAAGATAATCAGAGGGTTAGATAGGGTGGACAGGAAGAGCCTGTTTCCAAGTATGGGGATGGCAAACACGAGAGGGCATAGCTTTAAATTGAGGGGTGATAGATATAGGACAGATGTCAGAGGTAGTTTCTTTACTCAGAGATTAGTAAGGGTATGGAATGCTTTGCCTGTAACAGTAGTAGATTTGCCAACTTTAAGTACATTTAAGTTGTCATTGGACAAGCATATGATTGTACATGGAATAGTGTAGGTTAGATGGGCTTCAGATTGGTATGACAGGTCAGCGCAACATCGAGGGCTGAAGGGCCTGTACTGCGCTGTAATGTTCTATGTTCTAACTTCACAACAGCACCCAGCACCCTGGCCTTGCCTCAGCGCACCTGCAGCTGAAACCCTCACTCTTATCTTTGTTGCCTCCAGATTTGAAGTTTCCTGCCCTCCGGATTGCTCTCCCACATTTTGCTCTCCATAAATTTGAAGTCACCAAAAACTCAGCTTGTTGTTACCTACACTGTGTTCTGTTTGTCTGTCACTCTTGTGTTCACTGATTTGCGTTAGCTCCCTGTCAAACAAAGTCTCAGTTAAAATGCTCATCCATGTTTTCAGGTCTGTCCATGGCCTCGCAGCCCCCTCTCCCATGATATCCAATACATTGAGGGTGCTTGATTTTAATTGCTCCATCACCGATTTCACTGCAGTCATCCGCCAAGACCCTACACTCTGAAATTCCCTCCATAACTCTCTTGGGACTCTCTATATATCATTGCTCCTTACAACCTCTTAACCCCCATGGGTGACTTTTCACTTGTCATATCATCTACGTGCCTTGATATAAAGCTTTGCTTCATTAAATTCCTGAATACTTTATGTTGAAGATACTATATGAATATCAGTTGTTGTTGTTGTGTTTCTGCAACTGCATAGAAATGAGAATGATGTTCTCAAATCTTCTCAGCATCACATTGTGCATCGTTTTCCAGACATGAGAGTTAAACATTTGGAAACAACTTGGGATATCATCCTCTCTATGCTTTGGGTATTTTGAGTAAGTGCCACAGTTTAGATGTTAATGATATTATACCCAGCAGATTGACAAACATTCCTAACTGTCACTATCAACTCTCTCTGCAATTTGGTCATGGCTTGGAGAAGCAGAGTTAAAGCTACCAAGTTCAATCCCCATCAAGGAGCTGAATGTTCAAAGTAACAATCCAAAGTCTGATAGAACAATCACAGACTCAAAAATAAAAACTCATGATAATTCAATAAGATAATACAATATGACACTTTAGTTTGATTTATAGATTGAGATAGAGAAACAAGGTTGTAAGTTTGCTTACTGAGCTGGTAGGTTTGTTCTCAGACGTTTCATCACCAAGCTACGTAACTTCATCAGTGAGCCTCCGGTGAAGTGCAGATCACCCACCTTAACAGACACATAAATAGAAAACAGGACAGAACACCAGCACTTCACCGGAGGCTCACTGATGATGTTACCCAGCATGGTGACAAAACAGCTGAGAACAAACCTTCCAGCTCAGCAAGCAAACTTACAACCTGAACCTCAACCTGAGCTAGAAATTTTCTCAAAAATTACAGAGAAACAAGTTTTCTTTAGTCCGTCTAATTAACCTGCTGCCTTCCAATGTCCCTGCAGTAACCACACATTATGGCAATTTGTGAACACAAGAAAATTGTCCCAGTGTGATTTCCAGACATAATAATAGGCGTTGAATCAACATCATACTGGCTTCACCTGCCAGACATATAGTGCACATGACAACGAGTAATGGCCTACAAATTCACCCTCATTTAAAACACCAAGTACAATCCATTCTCTCAGACAGCCCAAATGTCAGCTCAAAATCCACAGGCGTCTCCTTCATGGCCAATCTGCTCACACTGAGGGACGTGGTCCATTTACACAAAAGCAAGACTGCGTCAAAACTATTGCTGCTCTCTAAGAGTAATTTTCAACCTCAGTTGTAAAGACAGGACCTTTTCCTTTTTAATAAATATATTCAGTATACTGACGCGGGTATGGAGTGTGGAAAAGTCAAATGTTTCCTCCCATGGTACAAAGCTTTCTGTATGCAGTCTGTACTAACAAGCTGCTTTTACATTAGAGAAACTGTAATTAATTATTAAAATAAAGATTTGACTCCAAAATTGTGTCAATCACAAGCTTTAAATCCAGGCTCGGGGCAAAAGTAACACAGATTTAAATTGTTCATAAAAGAACATGATCTCTTCCTTTTTTTAAAAAAAATGTTAACATAAAGAAGGGCAGACCGCAGTGAGAAATGACTGACTTAACACTTTGTATTTCCATTCTGTATCAGAACAGTTGAAGCATGTATTTCCTTGCCTGCATTTTTCTGCTTTTGTTTTTGGCAATGTCCTTTCTCTTCACGTTTGTTATTAGGTAAGAAATAGGAACTGGAGTAGGCCATTCTACCCCTTGAGGCTGTTCTATGTTTCAGAAAGACCATACTGATGACCTTTCACTTGAACCCACTACTTTGTTTCTTCACCTACCTCACTCTGCTTCCCTGCTCATATTCTTGCTGTTCAGGATTTCCTTTAGGCAAAACAAAATGCCAAAAAGAAAATCTCTGCAAACTGTAGGAACTGTGACTTCCTCAGCTCATTAAATGAAAATTATATTGCTTATTTTGATTAATCCACTCCTTGTAGATATTCATGCCTGGTATCTTCTCTGATTAATTTTCTCACCAGTCGGCAGTACAAGCAGTTCAGTAAAATTCTCTAACACCACCAGTGCACATATGCTTCTTTTAAAAAAAATAAGGATAAGGAAACACTCACTACAAAGCTCAACTTTATCATTACCTTTATGTTACAAATTAATATTTCAACTGTAAATAGTCATTTTAACAAATTTCTAAAATACTTCTATTATATCAATTAATCTATTGTGAATAGAAATTTGTGAATCCAATTTTGAGATTTTAGAATTCAAGTATATGAAAAAAACTATTAAGTTTTCTCACTAAATGTATCTAACAAAGATCAAATTTTCTTTTCCATAGTATTATCTCTTCTTGAAACACTTGGCTAGTCCGATATAAATCATTCGGCACACCTAATGTTCAGAGCTACACCTGGACAGCTTGGCATCGGGGCTTTACATAGGGCAGCTCTCCAGGTTTTAGCAATGCATTGAGAAGAGTCTTACTGTCTTGCTTTCTAAGCTAGTGGCACCACAAGGGGCAAATGCTAGTTGGCATTACCTTCGGAAATGGGCAAATCAAATGTGCAGTTTGTGCAGAGAAGTCAGTGATGTGATGGCCCAGTTTTTTTTTAACATTGTACAGACCTGCTTGGGCAAGGGGAGAATGACTTAACAACCAGATGTATCAGTTAAGCAAATGCGTAACAGAAGCTTATCACTGTTTGTAAGTTGTTACGTTTTGCTAAGTTTTCCTCTCAGTCAGACAGGTGTGGCAGAAGAGTCACTGTTATAAAGCTGGAGAGCCAGTGTGTTAGAGAGCTGACAATTTAATGTTTAGCAGCAGAGACTTGAGGAGAAAGTGAGGACTGCAGATGCTGGAGATCAGATTCAAAGAGTATTGTGCTGGAAAAGCACAGCCGGTCAGGCAGCATCTGAGGAGCAGGCAAATCGACATTTTGACCATAAGCTCTTCATCAGGAATTGAAGCTTGGGAACTGAAAAAATTAAAGCTGGTTAACGGTGAAGGAAGGTGGTTCTAAGATTATCTTATGAAAATATCAAATTGCACTGAATAAATAAATCCAGTCCATCACATTAATGTGAGATAAGGCAATAGAACAAAGTGGCATATTATAAGACAAATGAAAGGACAGTTTTGGAACAATGTGAGAAAGAATCTCGAGATTGGTGGTATTTTCAGCAGGAAGTACAGAAGGCCAGGTGGTGAAGGATAGAATTGTAACCAACCTTTGCACACTCTTCCTAAAGGTATACTTACAGAGATTGCAAATCGGAATCTCCATTTAGACTGCTCTTATTTATAATTACTTTTATTTAATCTATTCAAATATATTGCAATACACCTCTGGCACAAGTGGGACATGAACCAGGACCTTCTAGCCATAGGTAGGGACATGTTCACTTGCCAAAATAACTTTTTTGTTCTTTCTTATCAGGACTCAGTGAATACCTACTTTATGCCCACCACCTTCATGCAATTAAACACCATTAACAGACAGTAGAGCACAAGCCCCTTGACTCAAAATATCATTGAAAATGACCCTGTATGGAGAAATTGTGATAGATCTCATCTTTTCTACATCACTTGTGTACACCTCAAGAATCTACAATGCTATTCTTAACCAGATAACTATAGCTTCTTTATGAAACTCCTTCAAACACCTTTGACCAAGCATTTGTCCACTTGCACTAATATCGCCTTTTAGGATTCGTGTCCTTTTTTGGTCTCATTTGGTTACTGTAAAGTAGCTGGGATGCTATGTCACTTTGTGAAGGACATGAGAACAGGAGCAGGGGTTTCAGCTCCTTGAACCTGCTCTGTCATTGGATACAATTACCTTGGCCTCAACTCCACCTTCCCTGCCTGCTCTGCATAACCGTTCAGCCTCTTGCTCATTGTTAAAAGGCATTACATAAATACATAATTACATTGTTGTTTCTGATATAACCTCCTTTAAGCTGATTAATTTTACTTTATGGTGCTTGCAGTCCAATTTAATTTGTTTGTTTAGATGTACAACAGGCTTGGTTGCACCTCTCCTCAACAACTGGTGTAGGGGCTGATTTTGGTCTTGCCATCACTATTGCATGGGACAGCAGCAAGATCAAACTCACTGAACAAGTCTCAATGTCTTATGGCCACCAGGCTCTGGCCTGCTCCCATTTTTGACATGGGTTGGGAAATAGGTTGGTCAAGACTTGCACTGGAATCTGGTTCGGTGCTTTGCCTGAAGGGTTAATATGGCTTATCAGGACTCTGCTACCATGTCAGAGGTACAACGGTTAGCACGTGCATTTGCTAGGTCTTGCTTCATGGAATCTTTAGTGGAGCAGCCTACTGAGTGATCTGCACAGGAACCACTGAAAGTCAGCTTTTAGCGGCCACAGGTCAGCAGCTTTAGTGATTTGAATGGGACTAGGGCAGACTTGGATGCAACGCTCCAGGACATCTCTGCAGGGCCTCCTCAGGATGATGTCCTAAGCCCAACCATCTTCAGCTGCTTCATCAATGACCTTTCCTCCATCAGAAAGACATTAAGTGGCGATGGTCAGCAATGATTGCACGATGTTCAGCATCATTCATAACTCCTCAGATACTGTAACAGTCCATGTCGAAATGTCAGAAGTCACATGATACCAGATTATAGTCCAACAGGTTTATTTGAAATCACACAAGCTTTCGAAGTGCTGTCCGTTCGTCAAGTGCAGGTCACACAGGTTCAGAGAGTCAAAGACAAAATGGTCAAAAGATCATACAACTAGTGTGAGTGGAGTGTCAGATATAAGTCTCTGCAGGTGACCAAGAGTATTAGACGGTGTGTAAGGCGTTTATAAAGTCAATATCAGTGCTACACTGTGCAGAGCAATAGGAATATACTAAAGGAATTTACTAAAACTCAGGTGAGATACTGAATTGTAAGTGTGAAACTTTGTTCAGAATCTGTCTTTGAGTTCTAACCTGGAATAAGGCTGGTTTTAATCTAAAAGCTGGAATTTATAAGATGCCAAAGTCCTGGAATTCCCTCCCTCTGTGGGTCTACCTACAGCACATGGCCTGCAGTGGTTCAAGAAGGCAGCTCAGCACCACCTTCTCAAGGGCAACTAGGGATGGGCAATAAATGCTGGCCAGAGAGTGACGTCCATGTCTCACAAAAATTAAGAACAAAACTCTCCCATGGTCAACTGGTCCCACCTTTTAAGATGAAATGGACAGAAGAATTCTGCAGAACAACTGATTGATTTTGTGTCCTGACCTTCATGAGTAACTTGTCATTTTGAGCTGGGAAACATGCAGACAGAACAAACTAACAAATTGAAATCAGGCCTGACCATCAAAATGGATAGCATTTCTCACTGGTAAGATCAGACAGGCGTCTTGAATGCTCTGCCCATTGCCTGCCCCGTGTCATCATATATGGAAATCTATCCGATAGTCATTCTGCCAATAACATCAAGCGGTCATCAAGATCTTAACTTAAATCTCAAGCCCTGAAATCTTAGAGTTCAGAGACATGAATGTGCACCTCACCCAACAAGAACCAAATATCTCACTACTAAAAGTACTTCTTGTGGAAAACGCATTACGATTAACACATCATTTCTCGTCTTTTTAATGTTACAGTGCAAGATATCAGAGGCTGAATGTGTGCCATAATTATCATTTGTCCCACATAGATCTAAATGCATGCTCACTTTTCTAATTCATACAGCTTTCAAAGCTCTATCCTTGATCTATTCACACTGTAAATGAGTCAGGCAGATCTCTTCAAATTCACCAAATACATCAAAGGGAAAAACAAGCATATAATTTTCTTTGAAAATATATAAATTAGATTCCATTTTCAAGACTCTGCTCATATCTCCACTACCATTATCTGACTGTCAGCAATTGCAACTAAATCTTGTTTTAACGTCCTTGTGCCAATATTTTGTGAATGCATTTGAGTTCAATAAATCATGAGGGGCATGGATAGGATGAAAAGTCTTTTCTCAGGATAGGGGAGTCCAAAAAAGTAGAGGGCACAGATTTAAGGTGCGAGGGGAAAAATTTAAAAGGAACCTGTGGGGCAATGTTTTCACGCAGAGGGTGTTGTGTGTCTGGAATGAGCTGTTAGAAGTGATAGTGAACACCAGCACAATTACAACATTTAAAAGGCATCTGGAAGGCTGTATGAATAGGATATAGAGGGATATGAGCTGAATGCTGGCAAATGGAACGTGATTAATTTAGGATATCTAGTCGGCATGAACGTATAGGACTGAAGAGTCTGTTTCCATGCTGTACATCTCTTTGACTCTTAAATCTAGAAACTTCGTCATTCCTGTTCCACAAAAGTAGACTTTTACCTATAACGCTTCTGCCTTTGCACAATGATAAGGTCCACTAGAGAAGAGAGTCTGCCATCCTGAGAGATTGGCCTAAGTATGTCTCCAGACCTAATGCCAAATCACTGGCTTTTGCGACTCTTTGAAATAGGACAGCAAGCCCGATTTCTTCCAGGGAAATTACAGATGGACAAGAAATGATGGTCTTGCCAATGAACCCCACATCTTTGGAAAGAATGTTTTGTTTTTAAGTTGCGTTGAGATTTTTTTAAAAACAGCATGAACAGTGCTGACACTGAGAAGAGAGTGCTTTTAGCAATCAAACTCAGTGGGCATAAGCAATGCAGTCTAAACTTGAGAAACTCCAAATATCAAAGCCCTGCCATCAAAGGGGTGTCTTCCAGAGCTCAGCTTTTCAAATGATATTAACTGCTTCATTAGGATGGAAATCAGAAAGCTATCCTGATTGGATTAGGTGAAGAATATGTATCGAACATGTAAATAAAGGCAGTGACTATTACGGTGCTGTACACTCCATGTAATTCTATTCTCACCACAGCATACCAGGCCACGCTCTAAGTGCTGGAACATAGGAATAGACAGATGTTTCATGAATGGTACAGATGTATTGGGCTAAAGATCCTGTCAAGACTCTATTATACCCTTATATTCTATTATATCCTTTGGGATATAATAGAATTCCACACAGACCAGTGGACAAAGGTGACGTAAAGTAAAACAAACAACTGTGGATGGGTAACTAAAAGTCTGAACCAAAGCAGAAATTGCTGGAGGAACTCAACAGTGTCTGCAACATCTGTAGAAAGAGGAACAAAGTTAACATTTTGAGTTTGGTGACCCATCTTCAGAAGTGACAGCAACTGGGTGGTATACATGCTGATGATGAGGTGGGTAAGGAAAAAGTGAATAGAATAGATAAAGGGGGTACCAAGAAAAGGATGAAAAACAAAATGATTGGCATACAAAGGGATTACCAATGGCAAGCCAATAGAAAGATAAATGCTTGGCAGGGTGCTAACAAGTGGTGTGAATGGTGATCCCATCATCGACCTTAACAAATTCAGAGCATGAACACCCTCCTTCACGCTCATTTACCTACACCACAGCCCTAGGTTCTGAAAGGCAGAAATGGGTATTGCAGATGCTGGAGATTAAAATCAAGGTTAGAGCAGTGCTGGAAAAGCACAGCAGGTCAGGCAGTATCCAAGGAGCAGAAATATCGATGTTTCGGGCAAAAGCCCTTCATCAGAGGAGGAGAACTTCTTCAATGTAGGCATCCTTGGAAGGGGATTTGTAGTGAATTTAAAATCAACCAGGCTGAAGTGGTTCTGCAATCCTAGGATCCTGTGTCGTATGGTACACTCCTGGCATAACCACCCATTTTAAGCTATTGTAACAGTTTAAGCAGACAGGCAGAGAAAAGATGGAGAAATAAGAACAAAGGGAATGGTCTCTGATAGGTTTCGATGAAAGGTAGTGAGAAGGGTCTTATGTGGTCAAGAAGAACTTGCATAGATCAGCTAGGCCAGATGGCTATTTGTAAGGAATAATTAAGTAATTGATAGATTATTTGAACTTTTCCCATATACCTGGAGATAAAAGCATTGTCATGAGTCTCACTGGTACATAAAATCCAATCTTTATTCCAGATTTGCTGTGAGTTTGCTGAAATGACCTGTTTTTATATGAGCCTTTCCTTCTCACCCCACATAACAGTTTGTCTTTGGCTCTGTATTTCATTAAAACCTACTGCATCTCCAACTTCTCCCAGTTCTGGGGATAAATCATTGACTTAAAATGTTGGCCTAGATATTCTAAGCAATGGCAATCACAGCTAAATTGTCGCTCCACTTATGTTTTTTACATTAGTACTGAGCTCCACCTTTCCAGTTGGGAATTCTGATGCCAGTTCCTTCAAAAATGCACAGAACAACTCAATCCACACAGGTCCCAGAGGTGCAGGATAGTCAGGGAGACATCAAACCATGTCCCCTTTTCCAACAGTCAGTTGTTCTGAGACGTAAAAGGTTAGCAGCACAGCCAGACACTTTGACAGCTGCTGTGAAATTATATACAGTATATAAAAGGTGGTTAGGGTCCCCAAGTGGCAGCTAAGTAGGGTGGCAGAGTAATAAGATGGTAGTGGACATCGGTGCCGGCTGAGTAGGGTACAAGTCAAATAGGATTCCATGTAAGTGATGAAGTGCTTGGGGAGGTGTTTGTGTCAGAGTTGGCCAGAGAGTGGTGTCAGGGCGGGTAGGTGAGGGTGTCGTCAAAGTTGGCAAGAAAAGAGGTGACCAGCAGTGGAGGAGGCTGTTTGGGCTTGTCAGGCATTCAGGGGAGGGGCGTAATTGGGAGGGGTGTGTGTGTGTGTGTGTTAAGGGAAGGTAACCCAATAGTTTGATTAAGTTTTAAATTATCTAATGTTTCCTGGGCAACTATAGACTTAATGGAAGCAAAATGCTTCAGATTCCCAGATATTAAGGGGCTTTCTCAGAGGGTTCCAGACACATTGTGCATCAGAATCTTTAATTTCTCAAGCAATTCCCACAGATCCTGTTGTGCCTGGAATTCTGTGGGGACCTGATGCACCACCTCTGTCTGGCCGACTCTATCAACTATCAGGCTATCAGAGTAGCTGACCCCTCAGTTCAAGGGCAGTTGAGAACAGGCCATAAATGCTGGCCTTGCCAGAGGTACCCACATCTCAGGAAAGTATAGAGGAAAATAAAAATGAAAAAAAAACAGTCCAGCCTCTAGCCTGCCTTGAGCAAAACTAGTGGAATAACCAGTTCAGTCATAATATATCTTATTTGGCACATAGACCTTTTCTTTTCCACCCGTCCTTATAGGCCAATTTACTCCGAGACACTTTTTTTTTAAAAAGTGAAAGGCAATCATTTAGAAGGTCCTGATACACTCACCCATCAACACAAAATACGTTAATTAACTAGGAGTCAGCGTGTCTATAATCAATGGAAGATGAATCTGAAACTCATTTGAAGGTGTGAATTCAAGTTTATGGTTTAAATGAGAGTACAATACTAGATCATACAGTTTCGCTGCACTTTGCTGAGACATTGAAAATCTGCCTTCTCTGTGAATATAAAGCACTCTTTGAATGAACGAGGTATTACAAATTCCGTTGTACAGTCAGACTGAGCGATTAAGCTAAATGTATGAATTTCCATTTATCAGCAGCTTGCAGCCCTTTTGCTAATGGTATAATTAAATAGAGCTTTCTACATGACATCTCATTTAGCTTTCAGCAGAGTTTTTTTTTAGTTTCTGACTGCTAGTACGGATGGTGTTGGGTTTTACTTGAGGTTATAAACTGACCTGTTTTTGTGTCAGCCACCTAATGGGAAATAAGAGTTGTCTTGCTGAATAGCGCTACACTGCAGTCACAAAACGACTACTATCTTCAGCTGAGCTGACAAAGGATATTCTTCTCAAGCTTTAACAGCAGTAGCTCAGTGGAAGGGAAAATGTGGCTGGATACAAAGTTAATTTTTACAGGCTGCAACAAAGTATGGCGCATACCAAAGGTGCAATTAATAATGCATTATTCTAAATTAAATTTGCAGCTTAAGATTATTTTATGTTAGCAACAAGTACTGCTTTGTTCACCCAGGAGGAGTTCAGTTTAATGGAGGGACATTTGCTTGTTTGTGTACTGATCAAATGTGAATATCAGTGAAATTACAGCATGGGTTAATCTAACCTTCTGAGCCCTTTGATGCTTTTAGTTTGCCTGTACATTCCAGAGGTCATCACAAATATATTATAAGCTTGGACAGTCAATGCTCAGAAGTGTTCTTTTAGTAGAACAAATAAAATTTTCAATGGCTGTTTAAGGGCAAAGTCAGTGCAGAAGTGCATTTCCCCTGACTGTCCCCATGTTCCCTCCCTAATGCCTCCTTTGATAAAGGCACTGTGCTGTCTGAATAATGAACTGGAAGATGCATATTTATGTCTGAGTCTGCAGCAAGGTACCCAGGTTTGACTGGAGCGATCTTTCAAGCTCTCAAAGTCACAGATTAACAAAGAAAAAGACAGTCAGTGAGGATTCTCAATTCTGCCTGCTGTCTGATTTGTAAACTATTTTCGAATCTGAGTATTACCATTTATTGAGAAGATAGTAGTGAAAGCAGCAGTTTAAGACAAGGTTCATTGTTGTGAAAGCACTCCTACAGTACTGTTGGGGAGGGAGTTCTCAGAAACTGGGAGTTGTATGCTAATTTGAGGCTTCATTCCCCCACCCCTTCAGCTGGATTCTGAATTCTAAATAAATCAGTCAGTGCTCTGGAAATTCACACTACTTATCATGAAATCATGAACCCTTCTAATTGACACCCTTAAAACCTTCTCCCTGCCAGCTCCATCCACACCACTCTATGTTGCCTACCTGTCACTGATGGCCATTTTCCCCTCATCCTTAACTTTGGTACTTTCAAGTCCATTCACAAGAATACATTCAATATAGAACCAATGAACCCTATACTCATAATAGGTTGTTTAAAAAACTGTATCACAGTCATTAAGTCATAACGTCCAATTTTCCTTTTAAAAGAATTAATCTCCCGACCACAGTAGAAATATCAATAGTTAATATAACAAGCACTTGAACCCTCTATCATGTGTAAATATACATTGTGCATTTGACCAAATGACCTGAGCCAAAGCTGTGAATCTTATAATATTTTCATGTGCATATGTTTCAATAGATGACTGGGCTGTTAACCATGAACATATAGTAAAGCTTGGCTTTCTTAAAAGCTTTCTTAACACATCCTATTACTGTAGCCTTCACAATTCTTTACAGAGTACATTAATGGGTGAATGGACTTTGAATTGTCATAGAAGAAAGTGAGGACGGCAGATGCTGGAGATCAGTGCTGAAAAATGTGTTGCAGGAAAAGCGCAGCAGGTCAGGCAGCATCCAAGGAGCAGGAGAATCGACGTTTCGGGCATGAGCCCTTCTTCAGGAATGATTCCTGAAGAAGGGCTCATGCCCAAAACGTCGATTCTCCTGCTCCTTGGATGCTGCCTGACCTGCTGCGCTTTTCCAGCAACACATTTTCAACTTTGAATTGTCATAGGTTGGCACAGAGGTTTGATGAGCTATTTGAGTAGGTAAAGGTAGATAATTGCCATGGAGGGGATTGGGAACCATGAGGAGTGGGTGAAGAGATTCTAGATGATGAAGGTGGTGGAATTGGTATTTTATGTGCTAAGAAAATGCAGGCATTTGGTCTTTGGCTGTGGACAGGGTCAGTATTGGTTGTGATGTGTTCCAGAATATGCTGCTTAACATGACACAAACATTGGCAACTTGAGTGAAGTATCAGCTGGTAATATCACTAGGGGAACTGTATTCCAGCAAGGAGTCATGGAAGGAGAGAAAACCGGAAGGAACAAAAATGGAGGTTACTTCACTGTCAGATTTATCAATGGGATCAGGGATCATGAAAGCATTTGGCAACATAACTCATAAGAACTACTCTGTTTCTGGCATTGACAAATCTTGATCACTTTTCATTAATTTAACAAACAAACCTTTTTTTCATTGTTCATTAGATGCTAGAACACAAGTATGAGCATGGATTGTAAAATGCTTCACACCCAAATTCATCCCATAATTCATGGATATTAGTGGATGTGTGCAATTGGGAGCATAATAGTCATCAGGAATAAAAGGCTGTCTCTTCCTGGATCTTGAGAACTCCAAATCTATCCCATAGGATTTGGATCATGTTAGTATCATAGAATCCCAACAAGACAGATAGAGGCCATTCAGCCCAATGAGTCTGTACTGACTCTCTGAAGGACATCCCATCCTGACCCACCCTATTCCCATAACCCAACATTTCCCATGGTTAATCCACCTAGCCTGCACATCTCTGGACACTGTGGGCAATTTGACAGGGCCAATCCACCTAATCTGCACATTTTTGGACTTTGGGAGGAAACCAGAGCACACGAAGGAAATCCATGCAGCCACGGAAAGAATGTGCAAATTCCACACAGACAATCACCCAAACGTGGAATCAAATCCAGGTTTCTGGCATCAAGGGCAGACCAGATCCCAAAGGTAAGGTACCCCAGCACACTTCTGACTAACAATATGAGTGAAACATGATTAGATTAGATTAGATTACTTACAGGCCCTTCGACCCAACAAGTCCACACCGACCTGCCGAAGCATATACCACCCAGACCCACACTCCTATATTTACCCCTTCACCTAACACTACGGGCAATTTAGCATGGCCAATTCACCTAACCTGCACATTTTTGGATTGTGGGAGGAAACCGGAGCACCCGGAGAAATCGCACGCAGACACAGGGAGAATGTGCAAACTCCACACAGAGAGTTGCCTGAGGCGGGAAGTGAACCCTGGTCTCTAGCACTGTGAGGCGCTAGATGATAATTAGTCACAATTAATACATAGATTACTGGGCAACCACGACTGTAATCTCACTAATAAATATTTAGTTTCCTTTCTGAAATCAATCAACCCTTGCTCTCACACCATTTGCACATTTAATTTTGAATCCATCCAATCTGAAAATTGATTTCACAATTGTAGTTCTTAACTTTGCTCTGTCAAACAAAACTGAAATCTTAAGCAAATGCAAACTGAGGAAAAAATACATGTAATTTTCAAAAAAAGTCATGGAATAATTGCTGAATAATCCAAAATACTTTATTTCCAAGTTGTCTGATAGAAATGAATGTGGAAGAAATGCTGCAGGATTGCTCACTGCTAATGAATTGAAGTTTTACCATGTGTATTTTATTGCTAGTGCTGTGCAAAAGCTATGGTTAGCATCCTCTTGTGATGCAGTGGTAAAGACCCTATCCCTGTACCAGGGTGTTCAGGTCCCATCTGCTCCAGAGAATGTAAAATCAATGCTGAACAGGTTTATTAGGAAAAAAAACGTTTTCTTTTAAGAGATTCTATTATGATTGTACTCAGCTTTGGTGAGACTGCACTTGGAACACTGTGTACAATTAAAGCAACAGTTAAGGAACTCTTTGGGCGAGGAGGTCTAGATTCAAGTTTCCCCCTGCTCCAAGGATTGTTAGTAACATCTCTGACTAGTTTGACAGGGAAAAAAAATGTAATGGTTTCTTCACTCTCTTGACAGCACTTTCAAATCTTCATGAAACCTTCATTTTTCCTTCATTCACCATTTATTGCCACTCTCTAGTTACCATTGAGAAGCTGATGGTCAGATCCTTTCTGAAACTGCTGTAGTCCATGTGCTGTAGATAGTCGAAGAGTGTGGAGATGGGAAAGCATGGCCAGTCAGGCAGCATCCGAGCAGCATCACACGCAATGACTATTTCCACTAAGAGACAAACTAACCAACACCCCAAGACACTCAATGGTGTTATCATTGATCAGAAATTCAACAGGGCTCGCTATATTAATACATCACTACAATTGCAGATTGGAAGCTTACTCCTCAAAGCCTGTCCACCATCTACAAGGCAGTGCTTTTCTAACACCACACTGTTTGACTCTGATCTCCAGCATCTGCAGTCCTGACTTTCTCCATGTGCTGAAGGTAGACCCATATTGCTGTAGGGAGAGAATTCAAGGATTTTGAACCAATGACAGTGAAGTAACGGCAAAATTCTTTCAGGCCATAATGGTGAGTAGCTTGGAGGAGAACAAACAGCAAGTGATGTTCCCATGTATCTGCTGCCCTTATCCTCCTAGTTGAACATGGTCATGGGTTCAGAAGGTGCTGTCCAAGGATTTTTGGCAAATTTCTGTGCTGCATCTTATAGATAGTGCACTCTGCTGCTACTGAACATCAATTTTGGAGGGTGTGGATGCTTGTGGATGGGGTGCCAATCAAGCAGGCAGCTTTGTCCTGAATGGTCTCAAGCTTCTTGAGTGTTGTTGGAGCTGCAGCTAGCCAGGAAGGTGGGGAGTATTCCATTACTCTAACTTTTGCCTTGTAGATGGTGGATTGGCTTTGAGGAGTAAGTGGGCATGTTGTTTGCCACAATATTCCTGGCTTCCAATCTGCTATTGTAGTCATGTATTTATATAGCGAGTCCAGTTGAATTTCTGGTCAATGATAACGTCATTGAGTGTCTTGGGGTGTTGGTTAGTTTGTCTCTTAGCAGAAACAATCATTGCCTGGTATTTGTGTGGTGTGAATGTTGGTTTATGGGCTTTTCAGTGCTTGCTGTGTATATTTATTGACTTACTTGTACAGGGCATAGCCTTGGGGTCAGTTTCTGCTCTGTAGTAGTTTTTCTCACAGGTACACTGGGATGAGCTCTCTTGATATGAATAGCTGTGAGGTGGACACTTCATGCAGTATGCATCCATGGATGAGGCCTTGTAGAAACCAGGTCGACATGCTAGAAACGCAAAGTGAAGAAGTGTGTTAGAGCAACATTCACTTCATTATGTCAAGTACTACCTGAAACAAAACTCCATCATCCCCATTCAGAATGTTAAGATGAAAATCTTGCTGTACTCCAACCCAGATTGAAGAGTAAGAGGCAGCATTAATATTAGATAAAATAACATTAGAGCAAGAGGGAATGGTTTGAATACACGATTTAGAATATAGACCTGCCTGTTTAAAATATGATGTGACTTTTTGTCAGATTCTCTTAAAATGGTCGAGTTGACAGGAGTGTGAACATAATGCCAATGAAGCATTTCCATGTCACCAACACAATACTTACTTTGCATTAAAACATTTTCAGCAAAATTCCAATTTAAGCCCAAGTTGGAAACCTAAGACAAAGCTGGGGCAATGTACAAATAAATTCTTGCAAGCATTTCCACCAATTTTATCATGTATACTCAGAAGACTGTTTTGTGTATTAGTGTATGATATGCAACATTTCTAGCTGTCACAAGTCAACTTTAAAAAACAAATTATGAATTTTGCTGCTCAATTTCCAACTGGTTATGTATTTCTTCCATGGTGTTATCTTTTTAAAGTCTGATATTCAGTGGATCGAATTTGATAACTGAGCAGATAAATTGTTATTAAGTTAATTGGAAATTTTCACATTCAGGATTTTTGACACAGGGTATGAAGTGCAACATTATTAAGCTGTGACACGACAAGAGGAAGTTAACTCATGTGAGATTTTCAATGACAGAGACATTGGAGATGATCACAGGTGAGAGTTTATTTTCACTTTTTAAGCATATGTCTCTTCTAGAAAGATTGGTTTCTGAGAAATGGCCAATTTTACAACCAGACAAAAAGTAACATTCGTTCTGTTATCGAACTGAACCCAAGGTAACTCTCTCATTATTGTTAATTTACGCAGCTGAAAATAAGGAAAAAAAAACAGGGGAATTCAGCTTTGAGCAACCTGTACATTCTTCACGAATGCCTCACCATTTGTCTCAGACTATTTACTCTCTCTCCTTCACAAATGAGGCTCGGGATATAAACACAGCCACAGGGAACCCATAGCGCAATATGTCAGTGAGGCCTGAGAAATGAGATTGAGATTTCCAGTTAACAGTTAGCTACATTGATCTCTCTATGGCACACTGATATATTACACTACTCACTGAATTTGGCTGCAAGTGATTCATCACTCGTTACCTATAACACAGGCTGAATCTTCAGGCTGTGCAACATCAGGAACAGAGATAGATGGGACTCAAAAACTATGAAGTCGGTCGACATGTCAGCTTCCTAACTCTACTCCAAATGGTCATCTCTTTGGGCTGACAAGGGTTCAGGGTCTGCACAGGCTGCCCACTCCCACAAGCCAGGCAAGAAACTAGGCTCTTTAAGATCCTTGTTAAGGGCTGAATAGAGGTTTTTATTTGAATTTCAGTCGGCTGGCATGACTGTTGACAGGTCAACTGGCCGGAGTCAGGCAACTAGCAGTAGCAGGCCAAGGTGTCAGTAATCTAGAGAGGCCTATAGGCCCACCATACTTGTCTCAGTGAGAGAACAGCAAAACATTAGCTTCCCTTCCATGTCCGCCAACAATCATGGTGATTGCTTTTTTAAAAGTTTTTTTTAATTAAAGTTTAGAAAAATGTCTGAAAGGACACTATCTTGATGAGGCATCTTGCCAGTTATATAGCTTCTCCTTGCAGCTACATGCTGCTCTGAAAGTGGAAGATCTGAGTGATTCTCCAGCTTTGAAAGCCTGCCAACTGTCCTTAACAGGACAGGGAACCTGTCTCCTTGTGAAGTGGGTGCCCTGGTCAAAATTCCAGGTCAGTGACCAGTCTCCAACAGTTCCTCCCCCCCCCCCCCCCCCCCTCCCCCCCAACCAGTTCAGGACGGGTTCACTGTCTCAGATCCTATTTCCCAATCCTCAGGTGAAAGGTCAACCCTGCATATGTCTACATGTTCCATCTGAGAGAAATGCAATTATTATAAAGTATATCAGACAATGATCCAACATCAAACTGGAGCTGTTAGGAGACACGTCTGATGTTTGCATTTAAGTAAGAGAAAGAAATACACATGTGTTATCTAAGGAAGGCCTAATAAATCTCACCATCTCACAGTGACTTCTGGTCTCAAATTTTTAAAATAACATGAATTTGATGACTCACATAATTACTGGACTTCATTATTTTGTTCATTAAACCATCCCTGGTGTATTTTAAGTGCCTTAATCAATTTGTGATCTTTGCAGACCATTTTGATTACAGCATATGAAATACTTGACTTCTTAGAGCATGAACAACATTAACACAACTTAACCTTTCACACTGTGTAACATTTTGTAACAAAGAAAATGGCCAAAGGTATGTCAGCATTTATTTGCATATATTAAGTAAGTCAGGGCCACAGATAAATGTGCATCATGTGCCAGAACAGTCTGGATGTTGAATACTAAACATAAGATCAAAGACAGAAGGAAAAGTGAGGGCAGAGAGATGAGAGCAAGGCAAGGAGAATGGTGAATCTGGAGGAAGAGAGAGGAATTCTGAAGTAGCTGAACCATCCTGGTACTCCTTGATTGACATTCTACCTCTGGCTGGTACAAACTAGCCTAAACAGGGAAAATCAGATAGGGTGACTGCATTAGCAGATCTTTATTGGAGACTGTATGTTGAGTGACAATTGAGCATGGAATGGCTCCGAGTTTAAATGTTTGTCATAAATGGATAGCCTGTAACATTCATTGTCAAGATTAGAGTGGTGCTGGTAGACCACAGCACATCAGGCAGCATCGAAGGAGCAGGAAGAATCAACGTTTCGGTCAAAAGCCCTTCATCAGGAATGAGGCTGGGAGCCTAAGGGGTGGAGAGATAAATGGGAGGGGGTGGGGCTGGGGAGAAAGTAGTTGAAAGTGCAGTAGGTGGATGGTGGTGGGGGTGAAGGTGATAGGTCAGAGAGGAGTGGAGTGGATCGGTGGGAAGGAAAATTGACAGGTGGGACAGGTCATGAGGATGGTGCTGAGCTGGAAGAATGGAACTGGGATAAGGTGGGGGGAGGAGAAATGAGGAAACTGGTGAAATCCACATTGATGCCCTGGGGTTGACGGGTCCTGAGGTGGAAAATGAGGCATTTTTCGTCCAGGCATTGGGTGGTGAGGGAATGGTGGTGGAGGAAGCCCAGGACCTGCATGTCTTCGGCAGAGTGGGAGGGGGAGTTGAAGTGTTCAGCCATGGGGCGGTGGGGTTAATTGGTGCAAGTTTCCCAGAGATGTTCTCTGAAGCACTCTGTGAGAACATTTGATGCCTGGAGGATGGCCCACCCAACAACTGGAGGAAGAAAGCCTCATCTTCCGCCTCGGAACCCTTCAACCCCAGGGCATCAATGTGGACTTCACCAGTTTCCTCATTTCTCCTCCCTCCCATCTTACCCCAGTTCCAACCTTCCAGCTCAGCACTGTCCTCCTGACCTGTCCTACCTGCCAATCTTCCTTCCCACCTATCCGCTCCACCCTCCTGTCCAACCTATCACCTTCACCTTCACCTTCATCCATCTATTGCACTCTCAGCTACCCCCAGCCCTACCTCCCTCCCATTTATCTCTCTGTAGCCCTGAGGCTCCCAGCCTCACTCCTGACGCAGGACTTTTGCCTGAAATGACGATTTTTCTTGCTCCTCCAATGCTGCCTGACCTGCTGTGCTTTTCCAGCACCACTCTAATCTTGTCTCTGATCTCCAGCATCTGCAGTACCCACTTTTGCCTTGCTAACATTCATTGCTAACAGCCATTAAGTGGGAGCTAAAGGCAGATCAACAACTAGGCCTCACTGAAGCCTCATAGCATAAAGGATTGGAGACAATCTGAAAGAAAAGAGTTAATTACTAATTAGGAATGTGCCAACCCCTTCTTCATTAAACAAATTATTTATTAATTCACTTTTCAACTACTCAAATCTCTAAGTAAAAATATTTTAAACTCAACCACTCTGAAAATATAGTAGCAAAATATTGCATCAGCTGGAAATGCACAGCAGGTAAACCGTGGAGACAAAGAGTAAACATTTCAGGTCAGTGATTTTCCTGACAAAATTAAGAAAATCATTTGTTTAAAACAAATCCAACACATTATTTTGTTTGCTCCCTCAAAGGGGTTTAAATTTTTACAGAGGAAGTAAGGGGTGGTGGTCATCTCCTGAATTTGCTTGAGGTTTGATCTTTCCCATGTACACAATGAAGTACTGGCATTAAAAAAGAATCTGTTAAAATGGACAATTAGTTTGGAGTATAGTCTACTTCAGTGATGCACATCAGCTGTCAAAGTTATTCAGAATTAATTAGATCCTGACTTACATGTAGACTCAGCAAGATGCCAGATCACTTTTTAATACTTGACATTGTACAGAGATATGGAGACTACTTACATTGCACAATGTCATATTATGTACATATATATTTATATAATCTGCAGAATCTGCCTATTCACATCATCTGTAGGATTTTTTGAAAATATTAGTAAAGATTCTCCTGTTGCTGTCAAAATCTGCCAAAACGGGTTGAGTTTCTATGTGGGAAGATGCACTGCCATCCATGGTTTTTGAGAGACAACCACATGAAGTGCTGACTATAACAGGAAAACTTTCTCACATATAGACTGGGACTCTGCTGAAATTGTTTTTTCCACTGGGTGAGAAGTGTAAGTGAGTAGCAACCAAATTGGACAAAGTTAAAGAGCAAACGAGGTAAATTGAGAAGTATTGATTAGGTGACATCTGTCAGTGAATGCAATAGCTTTTCCTTAGTTCTTGCCATCTCAGGAATCCCTAAAGGATCTATCCTTCATCCTCAGTATTTTCACGTTTATCTGCTTCTCTTTGGTGTTGTCAACAACAGATACAATATGCTAATGCCTCCTTGTGACTGGTCTCAATTTTTAACAGGCAGCTTGTACAAAAAAAAAGTCATGACTTCATCCAAATTAACACTAGGAAGAGTGAACTCACTATTTCCAGCTACCTACCACAACTAGATTTGTTCGCCAGTGATTTCACGTCTGACCGCAGCTACTTTTTTTACACTTATTCAATTTCTCATGATCTTGACTCCCAATACAATCCCCATATACTCCCCACAAAAAGAACATTTTCTACCACAAACCTATTCCTGAATGTCATATTTTCAGACACCACTGCTGTCAATGTGCCATATCTTCTAGTTAACAACCACTGCTGGCTTAAGGCTGGGGTACCTCTCTGTCATCAATTCTCCTTCCTGTGCTGAGTCAAAGACCTGTTTATTATCTGTGGTAGAGGACACACTAGTGTGTGTATATATTAGGTTTTAGAAGGATAACTGACTTCCCCCCGGTGCAGGGCTCAGTCAACTGTACACAGAGTGAGTTGAGAGGGCCATAACATAGCATGGCCGAATTTATCAACAGAAAAGGATTCTACGACCTGAATGCGCATGTAATCTGTGCTCACTGACATGATTTTTTTGGATGTTTGCACCTACTACCTTGGGAGCTGTCACGATGCCTATATGCTTGAGAGCTCATGGTCCTGGTGCAGTAGAAAGTCCAGATGGTATAAGAATGGTTACCAGGTTACAAGGGCAACCCACTACGACCTTGGCTGATGACTCCATTACAAAACCCCCTGACTGAGGCAGAGTGCTACTACAGTGCAGCCCACTGTTCAGCCAGACCTATGCTGGAGCAGATGATAAATTTGCAGAATATGAAGGTCCACTGCTTGCATTATCCTGGCGGAGTCTTGCATTGCAGTCCAGACAGAGTACACAACATAATCCCAGCAAGCTATGCTCTGCACTGCTGGGGCAAGGAAGGAGAGGACTTGATGGCGGCTGATGAACTGGGAGACTGGGAACAGTCTTTCAGGGAGGATAAGGACAGTAAGTAGGAAACAAAGGAACTCTTGAATGTGATAGAGTAGCATCAGGTACTATAGGCCAGACAGGATTTAATTGACATATGATTCCACTAGATCAGAGCTTGTGATCAATTCTTGACAGTAAAACTCTTGGTGCTTGGCATGCAGACTACTCCTTTCTGTTCTAGGAGGCAAATGCAACTTGTGTTTGTCTGATTTCTGTCCACATTTGGTGTTTGCAATCAAACGTGCATGTTTTGAAGTGACTGAAAGCTTTCCTGCGATGATCCTACATTGAACAATGATAAGGTGCTGGGCTATAGTGGATATTGGGGAAAGAGTCACAGTGACTTGGAGAGGGTTGCAGACACTTTCAATCAACCTGTTCCAACCTATATTGACACATCACTGGAATAAATGGGACTTGAACTCAGGCCTTCTAGCTCACAGAGAGGGGCACTACCATGTACTACAGAGCTGTTAGGGAGGGTTATAAGATGGCCTGTGACTGAGGACAGGTAAGTTGTGTGGTCCAGTGCTTAAACAGGGATAAGTGCAGGAATGTGCAGGTTTATGTGCAAGAAGTATCAGGCCAATGTGTCGTGAGAAGTGGGCTGTGACTGCTGTGCCATGACGTGCAGTGTCAAGGGCAATTCCAGACTGCCAATCCCCAGCCAGGTGCATCACTATGGTTCCAAGATGGCACTGTTGCGAGGAATGTGGGCACACCTCAGCAGTGGCATGAATGTCCGACAGTGGCAAGTGGAAGAACTGGGCTAGCATTAGATGAGACCGGCACTATAAGGGGGGGGGAAGATGGTGGTGGCAGGCAATTAATGAGATGAGTTCAGAATGATGGTGCAAGAAAACTCACGAAGCCTTATGGGGAGAAAGCCTCTGGGAAATTCACTGAAAATAACATGAAATCAAATTAAGGGAAGATTCAGCTCTACATTTCTTCCAGTACACCATTAACTTTAACTGTTTCGTCATAATTACAACTGTCAGGAACCAGACAGATCACATGTGGCTCCATCAGGACCTGGAGGAAGCCAAACTCTGTTTCTCAACCAAAAGCCCATGAATCAGACACTGTGGTGCTCAATGCATTTCCACGTTAACCTTTTCAAACTCGTTACCTGTAGAACACACACCTCCTCCACCCCCACACAAAGTTCATTTCTTACTAAAACTTTCAAAAATGCCTTTGAAAAGTAGTATTCTTTAGTGTTCTACAGTCTGTGTGTAATAGCATGAGATCAATTGAATTGCATCAATACTGTTACATCAAAAGCTACAGGATAACATTGCCAAGTACCAGTGAATAGGGGTTGGTTACTTCCTTTGTCTTAATCATGTCATTACTGAGAGAAGGTTAGGGGTGAAGTTTCTTTTTAATTTAAAATGTGACCTTCAGTGCTGCTTCCAAATGACTTGTACGCCACTTCTCAGTGATTTGAGCCAAATTATGAGGTGGCTGGAGCCAAATGTAAATGGAAATTATACATTAATGGCCTAACCCAACATGCCAAATCCATTTTTCTGTTTCTGTGTGTCAGCATATGTTGCAAGGTCTGCATTTCTGGAAAGGTAATTAAATATAAAAATTATAACATTGTCACAGGATGTTCAGAATGATGGTGCAAGAAAACTCACAAGGCCTTGGATTGTCACAGGATCCAATGTTTGCTACATTCCTGCTTAGGAACAAGTGAGAGGCTTTTCGTGAGGCTTTCAATAGGTCACTTGAAACAGTTCAAGGGTCACTGAACAGCACTTCAACATTAACCTTAAGCCAATGAGACGGGGCCACTGAAGGTGACTCCATGTTGGTCAGGGACAGTTGAAACAGACGTTTGCTACTTTCAGGCCACTGTTCATTCAGATGCTTGGAATGAGTGGAAAGATGTTCCAAGCAGATGAGATGCTAATGTTAGCATTATATTGGCTAATGTCAATCTCTGGATTGTTGCAACTTGGGAGAGGTTGCTGAGAAAGTGGCTAGCAGTCACTGTTTATGACTCAGGAGAAGTCCTGGGAGTCACTGATAGTTCAGGCTAGCTGAGAACGAAGGAAGCCCACAAGCAGCATTTGCTAGGTGCAGCTGACAAGTATTGGAGCTCAAATGTACCCAGGATAATGCAGCTTAGTTTTATTGAGATTTGAGGGGCTTCTGGCCTGGGAGACAGGAGATGTGGGGCCCTTGAATAAGGGCCCCACATTTGCTACCCTTCAGCCTTCTGGGATCTCATTCGTAGGTAACGATGATGCAAAAATATCAGCCAGGGCCCCCTCGATTTCTTCTTTAGCCTCTTTCAGCGTTCTTGGATAGTTCTGGTCAGGATCAGGAGATTTATCCACCTTCATACATTCTAATACATCTAACACCTCCTCTACTGTGATGTGGACTATCCTCAAGATACGACCACTAACTTCCCCAAGTCTTCACGACTTTCTCCACAGTAAATACACAGGAGAAATATCCATTGAGGACCTCACCGATCTCCTGCGGTTCGACATATACATGTCCACTTTGGTCTTATTCTCTCTCTGGTTATTCTTTCTGCTTTGATATACTTAAAGAACCTCTTTGGATTCACCCTAATCTTCTCAGCTAAGGCTATCTCATGCTCCCTTTTGGCACTCCTGATTTCCTTCTGCAGTAAACTCCTGCATCCCCCATATACCTCCAGGGATTTCCTTGATGCCTGTACCTGACTCACACCTGCTCCTTTTCTGTTGTCAAAGTCTCAAGTATCTCTTGTCATTCAGGGCTCCCTATTCCTGCCAACCTTGCCCTTCATCCTCGCAGGAACACACAGACCCTGAACTCGAGCTACCTCACTTTTAAAGGCCTCCCACTTGCCAGAAGTACCTTTGTCTGCAAACTGCTCCAATCAATCCTTGCAAGCTCCTGTCTTATTCCATCAAAATTTACTTTGCCCCAATTTCGAACTTGAACCCGTGGACTACTTTTGCCCCTCTCCATAGGTCACTGGTCCCAAAGTGCTCCCCCACTGTCACCTCCATCACCTGTACTGCCCTACTGCCCAAGAGTAGTTAGAGTTTTACCCCTTCCCGAGTAGGAGCCTCCTCTAGTGCTTCTGGAAACTTTTCTGAATGCACTTAACAAATTCCACCCCATCTCAGGCTTTAACATTCTGGTAGTCCCAATCTATGCTAGGAAAATTAAGATCCCCTACTTTGACAACCCTATTGCTCCTGCAAGTCTATGCAGTCTCCCTGCATATTTGTACTTCTAATTCCCTTTGACTATTTGGGGTGCTATAGTACAACCCCAATATCACCATCACCATCCCCTTCTTATTTCTTAGCTCCACCCAGAAAGCCTCACTGGTTGATTCTTCATTTCTGATTACTACAGGGACACTGGCCTGTTCACAAACAGGTTCATAAACAAACTCAGGGGGTCTCATCTGAGATTGTAGTCTAAATTCAGTGCTCTCAGTGGGAATCATAACAAATATCTTGCGTTTCACCTTCTGATTTCTCCACTTCAAAGGTGGAGAACATTGCTATGTACTTGCGGTTTTTGTGAAGATTTGTAGCTCAGGTTGTAGTCAGGGTGTAAGCTTGCTCACTGAGCTGAAAGATTTGTTCTCAGACATTGTGTCACCATGCTAGGTAACATCATCAGTGAGCCTCCATTGTAGCACTGATGTTCAATCTTGCTTTCTATGTATGTGTCTTGGTCTGTTGTGGTGGGTGATATCATTTCCGGTTCTTTTTTCTGAAGGGTTGTTAAATTGGGTCCAAATCGATGCGTTCATTGATGAAGTTCCAATTTGAATACCAGACCTCTATTTCTATATACTTGCTACACATTACTAAACTTGATATTATTAAGCAGATGAGTGAGGATTTAAATGAAATGTTACCTGGGTTTGTGGTGGTACTGATAAATTATCAGCCATATTTATCAGATTTAGCAACATTGCTCAGTTAACCTTAGTGAAAAGGTTTTTGATATCCATGCTTCAAGCCACTTAAAAAGAGATCTTCTAATGATGTGGGTAGCATCCCTGTCTCGGAGCTTTAAGTCCTGAGTTCAAGTCAGTTCAAAACCTGATGGCCAAAGAATAAGCATTCATAAAAAGGCCTAACAATTTGCCTGTCAACTTTTAAATCCATCCAACACATGCTAATGGCTGGCAAGAGAGATTACTGGTCATCCATGTGAAATTACAAGTGATAAGACCATACTAATTAGAAAGGACTAAAAAGGATATGCTGATAGGATTAGATGAATTAGGTAAGTGCATCCTGCCGAGGTGAGTGGCATGTTTTGGTACAAACTTCTACGTGTTTCTACCCTTCATCTCTCCATTAGTTTTCATACCAGTCAAAGTCTCTATTTTATTGAATAAAAGCTTTCAGCATCCTTCAACAAAAAGACACCAACAATGAAGGAATGTTAGAATTTATTCTTAGGCCCATAACTACGCTGGATATAAGATATTGTTGTTCAATTTCGATTCACGCCTATGCCGCTGATATAGTGTACAGTCCAACAATGGAGTTCCTACCGAGATGCACAACTGGTGAAGGAACACTAAGATCCATGAAAGAGAACATCCCATTCTGATCATCTTCAGAGACCTTTCAACCTTTTGGTGTGCAACTTAAGAATCCATAAGCTGTGCTTTTTTATTCTTTGGTGAGATGTTCGTGGGCCTTGAACCGAGATCATTTCAGAGACAACCACATTGCTGGTATCACATGTAGGCCATGGTCGATTTCCTTCGCTAAAGGACATTACTGAACCATATAGAGTATTTACAACAACTGATGATGATCAGCATGGTCACCTTTACTGACAACAGCTTTATATTCCACATTTGCTGATTAAATTTAAACTCCACCAGCTGACATGTTGGATTTTTAACCCATTCCCCAGAGCATTAGCGTGGGCCTTTAGATTACTAGGCCCTGTGACCGAACCAGCACATCACCCTCTCCTCTCATGAGTACAGTAAATCAGTGTGAAGTCAAAATAGTTTTACAACCTGCAGTGTTATTATGTACTTATAATGAGAAGGAATAAGGTGGATCATGAATGAATTGAAATAAATGGAGCAATTTTCATTCTCCTTTAGGGGAGGTGGTGCACGTATTTCCAAATCGAAGTCAGTTAAGTTGTACTCCAGTAAAATGGGATTTAATAGGCCTTAGTAATAAAGAAGACTTTGATTTAAAAATTGCTAGCAGAGCTGACGAATAAATCTTCTTTAACTTTTAATAGACTACTGAATAATACAATGGTCCGTGGATATTATGTTAAGAATAACAGAAGGAAGTATTCAGTTTTGCTAGGCCCTGTGACCTCTCGTCAATCAGGAATACAACACTGCATCTGCAGCAGCACATCTCAAGAAAAACCCTAACGACTTGCCCAGTGAATTCTAAATTCCTGAGACAAACGGTAAATTCATTGTCCCAGTCAGATCACATCAATCAAAACCTCTCTTCACCCAGGCAAAGTCAGACTAATCAATTATGCAAACTAAACTAAGATCTCACAAAGGTTTAGCACTTGACTGCACAAAAACTTGAAACGACTCCAAACTGCTTTCTCCTGTGTGAGAGACACTGATTAAATATTAATGCCTCAGCAAGTAAGTCTTGTTTTTGCCAATCAATACCTTTTAGGACTAATACCCTGTGTTGCACACAGTCTTTAGAGAGAGAGATGGAGTACAAAGAACTCGACCAACACAACAATTTATTTGATTGTGCAATACATACTCGAAGTGTATTTATGGCTTTGTGTTTCGGCTATGAATTATAGCAGCATTCTTATCACAAGGGACTGACTATTCTTTTGCTGTAGTTAAACTGAAATCTTATTTAATGAATAGCAAATAGTAGGGAAGCAATGATACTTCTGTTAGTGAACAAACTGCCAGATAAAGACTTAGTACAGTAATTGATAACGAGAAGCTTATAGTTAATGTAACAAATAATAACGTTTGAGTAGTTAGTCCTACTTTGTCACATGTTTGATATTGTCCCAGTTTTTCCAAATCTGTGTGTTTTTTTTGTTTCATCTCTGATTTAATTTCTTTCTCATCAGATGTCTTTTTTTTGTAAATTTTCCTCAAGGTACCAACCCTTTTTGGGGTTAGGATGTCCAAGGATCCAGTATCCTTCAGTAATTTGCTCAGTCGATGATTTTCACTCAATAGTCTCATCATGGATGTTGTCAGGGTATGATCATGCTCCTGTATATAGAAATCTATGTGGCATTGCATCTTGTTGATTATCGACCAGTGGCCCTCAGGTCAAGGATAGGTACTCACATGGAGCCTTTCTCCCCTCACAACAGGCGGACAACAGCTACCGAATATCCTTCTGCAATTAGTACGTAGTTTGTCAATTCATTTTGAAAAGTCACAGTCACAGAGATGTACAGCACGGAAACAGATCCTTCGGTCCAACTTGTCCATGCCGATTACATATCCTAACCTAATCTAGTCCCATTTGCCAGCGCTTGGCCCATATCCTTCTAAACCCTTCCCATTCATATACCCATCCAGATGCCTTTAAAATGTTGTAATTGTACCAGCTTCCACCACTTCCTCTGGCAGCGGATTCCATACACGCATCATTCTTTGGGTGAAAAAAATTGCCCCTTGGGTTCCTTTTAAATTTTTCCCCTCTCATCCTAAACTTATGATCTCTAGTTCTGGACTCCCCCATGTGAGGGAAAATACCTCGTCTATTTACCCTATCTATGCCCCTCATGATTTTATAAATCTCTACAAACTTCCAACACTCCAGGAAAAACAGCCCCAGTCTATTCAGCCTCTCCCTGTAGCTCAAACCCTCCAAACCTGGCTGAATCCTTGCAAATCTTTTCAGAACTCTTTCAAGTTTCACAACATCCTTTCGATAGGAGGAAGACAAGAATTGCGCACAATATTCTAAAAATGGCTTAACCAATTCCTGTACAGCTGCAAAATTACCTCCCAATTCCTGGCCTCAATACTCTGAAAGCATACCAAATGCCTTTTTCACTTCATGGCTACAGGTAACTCCATTTCCAAGGAACTATGAACCTGCACTCCAAGATCTCTTTGTTCAGCAAATTCCCCAGAATCTCACCATTAAGTGTGTAAGTCCTGCCCAGATTTCCTTTTCTACAAAGTAGCACCTTGCATTTATCTAAATTAAACTCCATCTGCTACTTCTCGTCCCATTGGCCCATCTGATCAAGATCCCATTGTACTCTGAGGTAACCCTCTTCACTGTCAATTTTGTCAACTACATCTTCAATTTTGGTGTCATCTGCACACTTATTAACTGTCCCTCCTACGTTCACATGCAAATCATTCATATAAATGATGAAAAGCAGTGAACCCAGCACTAATCCTTGCGGCACACCACTAGTCACAGGCCTCCAGTCTGAAAGGCAACCCTCCTCCACCACCCTCTATCTTCTACCTTTGAGGCAGTTCTGTATCCAAATGGCTAGTTCTTCTATTATTCCATGTGACCTAACCTTGATAACCAGTCTACCAAGAGGAATCGTGTCAAATGCATTACTGAAGTCCATATAGATTACATCCACCACTCTGTTTTCATCAATCCTCTTTGTTACTTATTCAAAAAACTTAATAAAGTTAGTGGGACATGATTTCCCATGCATAAAACCATATTGACTATCCTCAAACCATTGTTCAGAGGCTGATTGAAATTTGACAGTGGGTCTGTGACACTCCCAGAATATCTGGAGTACAGCATATGCTTGGAAAGAGATTTGGAGAGTTGTCCAGCACTCCAAAATAATTCTAAGCCCCCTGCCCAATCTATCGCCCCATTTGGTTCCGTTATGGGTGGGAGTAGTTTCAAGTTTGGAGTTTTCAATCAGAGTCCAGCAGCTGTAGCCATTTTTAATTTTAAACATTTTATAAATATTGAGCTGACATCTTAGAATAAAGATGCCCTCTTTTTACTTTATTACTGCAACAGGCTATAGGAGAAAGTGAGGACTGCAGATGCTGGAGATCAGAGTCAAAACATGTGTGGTGCTGGAAAAGCACAGCAGGTCAGGCAGCACCCAAGCAGCAGGAGAGACAACATTTCAGGTATGAGGTCTGCATCAGGTTAGAGCCTCCAATTGGCTTTCCATTGTGACAGCTGCCGATTATCTTTAATGGGAGGCCAAGCTTATCCTCTGACCACTAATTGGTCAATCCTGTTAAAATCTATGTATGACCACCACACCCAAAATGATTTGGGATTAGGATTCACAATCAATCAAAAAGTTGGAACTGTGAAACAGGCAAAGAGCTCTGCCCAACAAGATCAGACCCCACCGTACCAATAATATAATGTTGAACTCAATAAATCAGTGAGCTGGGAGATAAGGTCACCAAGGCTTGTTGTAAAATTTCAATGGGTCTTCCCACATGGCTGCAACCTGCTTTAACCTTCCCATTAAAAAGACACACAGAATCCAGCAGGGCTCACAGGGAATGTGTCAATAGCCTTGTGAAATAGTCACCTCTCTTCAAATTTACCAAATGTGCAATGAATTAAATTAAACAGCACTCTATATCTCCTTCGATATCAACAGGCTTTTAAACTTAAACTTGCTGTCACTTACCATGTGTTCTCACCTAGAGATTATAGTTTGGTGATATCTTGTTCCATGGGTCATTATTAAAGTTTCTTAACAATTGTACTTTGAAAAGAACTATTTTCTCGCTCTTGCAGCAAACTGGCTAAATTCAGTATATTTGACAAGGATGTGTATACTGAACTTTGGACTGTTATGGATCATGCCATGCAGTGTTTCTCTCTGTGTCATTACAGGAAGCCCAGCACCAGTTGTTTGACAAGCTAAGCTCAGCACCAGTGGTTTATCCCTGTCAATGCCTTACATTGTACTTACCTTTCCTGCCAAATATAATTTATTCTCTCTGATGGTTTAAACACTCTCAGGTGAGAATAGTAGGTCAATAGGACATATTTGTTTTTGTTTGAATTCCATTGACAAATTAGATAAACTGTAGGCTCATCCATTAATGAAGAGCAAAATTTGACATGGGTCAGGGAAACGTAAGGTAGTTTTGTCGCTCCAAACTTGAAAAGGAAGGCTTTTTTGGAAAAGGTGTGAAGGAGGTGAGGTGCAGCTGAAATACATCACTAAAGTCACAAAGCAATGGTTACTAAAAGCCTTTCCATGACACTCTGTCCCTTAGTTCCTAACTGAATGAATGAGTCCGGAATGCTATGCCCAGAGCATTTGGAAAAGTTTCAGATATATGCCCAGCAATACAGTATGACGACAAAAAGAGTACTTTCACCATTGGGTTGTATTTCCTGATAATTATAAATAGTTAATGTTACTCAGCACTTTGATCTCTGTTATGCCTCTCAATTTGCACATAATTATTCAGCAAAGTTACCAAAGAAGCAAGGTGTATACATAAATCAAAGCAGGACTAAATTGCATACACTGCCTATTGTTCTACAACACTTAAGTACATTAATGTTGTACTGTAATATATCTAATCCCCAACCATTTATATCTGAAACACAATTACAATATAAGTGGACAACCTTGTTTGTTATATATACTTCTCTCCAAATTATACTTGGTCTTTTTGATGAAACAGAATCTGGCTAATTTAGCTACCACAAATCAATGGCCATTGTGAATATACTGTGCATAAGAAATAGGGCCAATGGGCAAGCCCTTATTCTGTAAGTTATTTCTTCTCAATCTGGATTCCTCACAAGAGGTAACATCCTTTCAGCTGCAAATGTGTTGCTGGTCAAAGCACAGCAGGCCAGGCAGCATCTCAGGAATAGAGAATTCGACGTTTCGAGCATAAGCCCTTCATCAGGAATAAGAGAGAGAGAGCCAAGCAGGCTAAGATAAAAGGTAGGGAGGAGGGACTATGGGGAGGGGCGATGGCTCTCTCTCTCTTATTCCTGATGAAGGGCTTATGCTCGAAACGTCGAATTCTCTATTCCTGAGATGCTGCCTGGCCTGCTGTGCTTTGACCAGCAACACATTTGCAGCTGTGATCTCCAGCATCTGCAGACCTCATCTTTTACTCGAAGATTTTAACCTACTGCGAATCCTCTTACAAGGATGCCTTCCTTGAAGAAGCTCTCTTCCTCCCTCTACAAGGATTTCAGTGAGTCCCTCTCTCACTGCACCCCCCAGGTCATCTCCTCTGCACAGAAGCCACCTATCCCACCTCCATCGCCCCTCCCCCTAGTCCCTCCTCCCTACCTTTTATCTTAGCCTGCTTGGCTCTCTCTCTCTTATTCCTGATGAAGGGCTTATGCTCGAAACGTCGAATTCTCTATTCCTGAGATGCTGCCTGGCCTGCTGTGCTTTGACCAGCAACACATTTGCAGCTGTGATCTCCAGCATCTGCAGACCTCATCTTTTACTCGAAGATTTTAACCTACTGCGAATCCTCTTACAAGGATGCCTTCCTTGAAGAAGCTCTCTTCCTCCCTCTACAAGGATTTCAGTGAGTCCCTCTCTCACTGCACCCCCCAGGTCATCTCCTCTGCACAGAAGCCACCTATCCCACCTCCATCGCCCCTCCCCCTAGTCCCTCCTCCCTACCTTTTATCTTAGCCTGCTTGGCTCTCTCTCTCTTATTCCTGATGAAGGGCTTATGCTCGAAACGTCGAATTCTCTATTCCTGAGATGCTGCCTGGCCTGCTGTGCTTTGACCAGCAACACATTTGCAGCTGTGATCTCCAGCATCTGCAGACCTCATCTTTTACTCGAAGATTTTAACCTACTGCGAATCCTCTTACAAGGATGCCTTCCTTGAAGAAGCTCTCTTCCTCCCTCTACAAGGATTTCAGTGAGTCCCTCTCTCACTGCACCCCCCAGGTCATCTCCTCTGCACAGAAGCCACCTATCCCACCTCCATCGCCCCTCCCCCTAGTCCCTCCTCCCTACCTTTTATCTTAACCTGCTTGGCTCTCTCTCTCTTATTCCTGATGAAGGGCTTATGCTCGAAACGTCGAATTCTCTATTCCTGAGATGCTGCCTGGCCTGCTGTGCTTTGACCAACATCCTTTCAGCATCTATTTTGTCAAGCCTCTCAGAACCTTGTCTATTTCAATAAGATTGCTTCCCATTATTTTAACTCCAACGAGTATTGGCTCAACTCTCTTGACCTTTTATAAAAAAGAGCATCTTTGTTTCAGAAATCAATTGAGTGAACTTCCTCTGAACTCCCTCCAATGCAATATGTGCCTCCATAAGTGAGGAGATCAAAACTTTAGCCAACATTCTTGACCTAGGATGTGGCATAGCATTCCACTGTCATAAAACAGCATATCCTCTGATTCAACAATGCATGTTTCATGTGTTCAACAACATGAAGACCAGCTGGTAATATATTTAAATTCCCATGTCCAGAAAGCACTTGGTGAAAGTATGATGTTTCCTGTAACATTTTCCCCATTATGACTTTCTGTAATGCTATTTCTTTTGTGATTTGATCTTCTTATTTATCCTACTGAACCATGATTTCTCCCAGATGAACAGTCAAAAGGAATGGCATTCCTCTACTTATACTTGTTGCTTTTATCTAACTGGTTTACAAGGTCAGTTCCAGCTCAAAACTCCTAGTCACAATCTCAGCCAAACTGGATGCTAATGGCCATTTCTATGTGCTACTCACAAGAAATACTTTGCCTCTTCATTTCCTGTTTCAAAAATTGTCCAGATAGTTCCAATGTACACCAGTTATGTTGTACTCCATTGCCTTTCCCTACTTGGAAAGCCATTGAATGCAAACTGTACAGCGTTAATCATTTTCATATTGCATTCCATTTCCTTTATTCCCAGTCCCTGCTCCATGTTTTGTTCTTCTTTTTCAATTCCCATTTACTTGTTTTGAAGTTCTGTTTGTGATGCTATCTGGAAAGCTTTATTCCCCAATGACTTTCCTGGTGGAAAGCCAAATGCCTGTTTACATTTTGTGTTCCCGTTGACTATCCTTTTTCCATGTTCCCATCCTATTCTTTCTACGTTGGATTTGGTGAGCTGTCAACTTTCTTGACAGTGTTGTTTGTTTGTGTGTTTTCAAGCCTTTCTTCCATTCATTTCTTGGAACCCTCTTCCTCACTCTTCTCTCCCAAGGCTTGTTCCTCAGTTTCTCTGTGAAGAGCTCTTTGTTTCATATTCTGGTGCTCGTCCCCTCTATGTCTTTACACTACCAATCCAAATTCTAAGTAGAACATTTTACTGACTCTATTTTTAGGATCGCAGTCCTTGAAACAATAACTGCACTAATTTCTCCTTTACCCAAACAGTTCTGTACAAACCCCTTTCCTTTCGCTGCAACTATCAGAGTGCCAACTACACACAAAGATTCTCAGTGATTTTATTATGAATACACACTAGTGCTTGCAAACCCATTTAATCAGCTTCACACCCATTGAAAGCATTTGAAACCATTTAGGCATCACCCACAAACCACACTATATCTCATGGAGTAGAATACCACACGAAATTCAGTTCATCATAAAGAATTGCAGCTGCTGACTTCATGCAATAAAACCTATCTTCCTCTAACTGGGTTTGCAGATGGTAGGGAGTAAAGTTCCTTTGATGGGCTTCCTGTCTATTTTCTGCTCACCATCCAACTGTCTGCAAATATATCAGGCAGGGGGGTGGAGGTGTGAGGGATAGTATTAGCATGACAATCATGGACAAATTATTGTCAATTTAACAGCTACTTCTCACCTAGTCACAGTGTTTGGCTGGTGGGGAATTGTGTGAAAAGGAGACAGCCCACAATTTTAGAATAGAATAGAATCCATACTGTGTGGGCAAAGGCCATTCAGCCCATCTAGTCAACACTGCCCCTCTGAAGAGCTTCTCACCCTGACCCACCACCCCCAGCTTATCCCTGTAACCCTGCATTCCCCGTGACTAATCCACTTCTCCTGAACATCCTTGGACACTCTGGGACAATTTAGCACAGCCAATCTACTTAACCTGCACATCTCTGGACTGTGGGAGGAAACCCATGCAGACCCACGTAGATGTTATCTATATGGACTTCAAGAAGGTGATCAACAATGTTCCCCATGGGAGACTGGTTAACAAGGTTAGATCTCAGGAAATACAGGTGGAACTAGCCATTTGGATACAGAACTGGCTCAACAGTAGAAGACAGAGGGTGGTGGTGGAGGGTTGTTTTTCAGACTGGAGGCCTGTAACCAGTGGAGTACCACAAGGATCAGTGCTGAGTCCATTACGTTTCATCATTTATATAAATGATTTGGGTGTGAGCATGAGAGGTATAGTTAGTAAGTTTGCAGATGACACCAAAATTGGAGGAGTAGTGGACAGCAAAGAAGATTACCTCAGATTACAGCAGGATGTTGATCAAATGGGCTAAGGGGCTGAGAAATGGCAGATGGTGTTTAATTCAGATAAATGCGAGGTGCTGCATTTTGGGAAAGCAAATCTTAGCAGGACTTATACACATAATGGTAAGGTCCTAGGGAGTGTTGCTGAACAAAGAGACCTTGGAGTGCAGGTTCATAGCTCCTTGAAGGTGGAGCCGCAGGTAGATAGGATAGTGAAGAAGGCGTTTGGTAGCTTTCCTTTACTGGTCAGAGTATTGAGTACAGGAGTTGGGAGGTCATGTTGAGACTGTACAGGACATTGGTTAGGCCACTGTTGGAATATTGCGTGCAATTCTGGTCCCCTATCAATCGGAAAGATGTTGTGAAATTTGAATGGGCTCAGAAAAGATTTACAAGGGTGCTGCCAGGGTTGGAGGATTTGAGCTACAGGGAGAGGCTGAACAGGCTGGAGCTGTTTTCCCTGGAGCATCAGAGACTGAGGGGTGACTTTATAGAGGTTTACAAAATCAGGAGGGGCATTGATAGGATAAACAGACAAATTCTTTTCCTTGGGGTCGGGGAGTCCACAACTAGACGGCTAAGGTTTAGGGTGAGAAGGGAAAGATATAAAAGATACCTAAAGGGCAACTTCCTCACGCAGAAGGTGATACATGTGTGGAATGAGCTGCCAGAGGATGTGGTGAAGGCTAGTACAATTGCAAAATTTAAAAGTCATTTGGATGGGTATGTGAATAGGAAGGTTTGGAGGATATGGGTCGGGTGCTGGCAGGTGGCACTCGATTGGGTGGATGGGTGGACCGAAGGGTCTATTTCCTTGCTGTACATCTCTATGACACGGGGAGAACATGCAAACTCCACTCGCCTGAGGATGGAATTGAACCCTAGTCCCTGGCGCTGAGGCAGCAGTGCTCACCATTGAGCCACCACACTGCCCTGACTCTGCCCAAACCTTGTGTGAGACTTGGGGCAGTGATGGAGCCTCCATTCCCAGTCTCCTCCAAAATTCACCCACACACAGATAAACCCACAGCTCCATTCCTTTGTCATTCATGACCTCCATTCCTTTCTGCACTCTTTCCAATCCTCCCCTTCTATTCGTGCTGTGGGACCTCAACTTGCAACTAAACTGTGAGCTAGGACATAGGAAGCCCCAGCAGTGGTTGCTGCTTCTGGTAGCCAATCTGATTGGCTAGCAGCTCTTGTGAGATGAGGTATCCTCCCAAATGAGTGAGTGTCTGCAACCAATTAACGCCCTCACTTATTGTCAAGGAAAGTCGCTAATGGAAAATATTTTTGGTATGAGCTTTCTGTGCACAAACTGTTACAACAGTGACCAAGAGGTCACAAGCATTTCACTGGTTATAAAACATTTTGGGGACTTTGTCAGGTTATGAAAAGAACTTAAGTGCATGTGTCCCTTTCCTTTTTGTTGGGAAGGGATTGGTGGTGTCAGGTTCTGTCCAGCACACCAGTGTGTAGCAGAATGAACAATAGATTAAGAAGAATCACTTGTTTCTTTTGTGTACTGGAAGATAAGGACAAAAGGGTAACTAGGAAGAGAATACAGCCCCTCAAAGATCAGCAAGGCGGCGTTTGTGTGGAGCTGGATGAGATAGGGGAGATACTAAACGAATATTTTGCATCAGTGTTTACTGTGCAAAAGGACGTGGAAAGTATAGAATGTAGAGAAATAGATGGTGACATCTTGAAAAATGTCCATATTACAGAGGAGGAAATGCTGGATTCTTGAAATGCATAAAAGGAAATAAATCTCCAGGATCTGATCAAAGTAACCTAGAACTCTGTGGGAAGCTCGGGAAGTGATTGCTGGGCCTCTTGCTGCAATATTTGTATCATCAATTATCACAGGTGAGGTGCCAGAAGACTGGAATTGGCTAACGTGGTGCCACTATTTAAGATAGGTATTAAGGACAAGCCAGGGAATTATAGACCAGTGAGCCTGACGTCGGTGGTAGGCAAGTTGTTAGAGGTAATCCGGAGGAATAGGATGCACATGTATTTGGAAAGACAAAAACTGATTTGTGATAATCAGAATGGCTTTGTGTGTGGGAAATCATGTCTTATGAACTTGATTGGGTTTTTTTTGAAGAAGTAACAAAGACGGTTGATGAGGGCAGAGCAGTAGACGTGATCTATATGGACTTCAGGAAGGCGTTTGACAAGGTTCCCAATGAGAGACTCATTAGCAATGTTAGATCTCATGGAATTCAGGGAGAACTAGTCGTTTGGATACAGAACTGGCTCAAAGATAGAAGACAGAGAGTGATGGTGGAGGGTTGTTTTTCAGATGAAGGCCTGTGACCAATGGAATGCCACAAGGATCGGTGCTGGGTCCACAGCTTTTCATCATTTACATAAACAATTTGGATATGAACATAGGAAGTATAAGTTAGTAAGTTTGCAGATGACACCAAAATTGGAAGTGTAGTGGACAACAAAGAGGGTTACCTCAGGTTACAACAGAATCTTGATCAGATGGGCCAGTGGGCTGAGGAGTGGCAGATGGAGTTTAATTTTGATAAATGTGAGGTGCTGCATTTTGGGAAAACAAATCTTAGCAGGACTTATACACTTAATGGTAAGGTCCGAAGGAGTGTTGCTGAACAAAGAGACCTTCGAGTGCAGGTTCATAGCTCCTTGAAAGTAGAATTACAGTGTGTGACTTTATGATAGTGAAGAAGGCATTTGGTATGCTTTCTTTTATTGGTCAGAATATTGGGTACAGGAGTTGGGAGGTCATGTTGCAGCTGTACAGGACATTGTTAGGCCATGTTTGGAATATTGCGTGCAATTCTGGTCTCCTTCCTATTGGAAGGATATTGTGAAACTTGAAAGGGTTTGGAAAAGGCTTACAAGGATGTTGCCAGTCTTCGAGGATTTGAGGTAGACGGAGAGTTTGAATAGGCTGGGGCTGTTTTTCCTGGAGCACGAGAGGCTGAGGGATGACTTTATCGAGGTTTATAAAATCATGAGGGGCATGGATAGGGTAAGTAGACCTGGGTTTGGGGAGTCCAGATCTAGAGGGCATAGGTTTAGGGTGAGAGGCGAAAGATATAAAAGAGACTTAAGGGGCAACCTTTTCACTCAGAGGGTGTGTGTGTGTGTGTGTGTGTGTGTGTGTGTGTGTGTGTGTGTGTGTGTGTGTGTGTGTGTGTGTGTGTGTGTGTGTGTGTAAAATGGGCTGACACAGGAAGTGGTGGAAGCTGGTTCAATTACAATATTTAAAAGGCATCTGGATTGGTATGTGAATAGGAAGGGTTTGAAGGGATATGGACCAGGTGATGGCAGGTGGGACTAGATTGGGTTGGGATAGCTGGTCGGCGTGGATAAGTGGAAACGAAGGGTCTGGTTCCATGTTGTACATCTCTATGACTCTATGAAGGCTTTCCATTCACTTTTTCTCTGGTGAAGCTAATGTGCTCATCTGGTACTTATGAGATTTTAGGATGATGTTTCATAACCATGTTAACAATCATGGCTACGAGCTGTTTAACTTTTGGAATATGGTTAAAGGACCATCAAAATACAGCTGTAAAGTTACATTTCTCAAACAATCAAACTGTTTTAGTTCTTTTTTTAACAGCCCATCAAGAGACAAGGAGTATTATTCAATGGTGATGACATTACAAAATCCTTCCAGTTTTCCATTGTTTGGACTTCAGAGCATTTCCAAAGCCTCTGACAGCACTGTTTTCAATTTATGAGACTAAAGTAGTATAGTTCATGTAAAATATGCACATTTAGTACTGTAAGACAGTGAATTCATCCTGGGTCTGCAAAATATCTATAAGGAACATCAGTTTTAGTCAAATGATAATACGTCACTGAAATATCTAAAACAAACTATTAGCCTAATAACTCACTTTCAACCACTTTTCATATTTTTTCCTTAACCAGCAGTAATATGCTTAATCAGTAACTAATCATATAAAAATAAGAAGTTTACCGAGAAAGATCATGTTCAATTAGGATATCAATTCATCAGGAATAAATCCTGAATCATTTTACAGCTGGCTTTGTGTGTGCACACACTTCAACAGCTCCAACGTTTCCCAGTCAAGGGCTCCATTCTGTCTGAATTGGAAGAGGGGGCAAATTGTTACCTCAGGCTAAACAGCAAATCTTTCAAAAAAGGTTTGCAGCCACTTTTTGTGGACTCTAAGTGGCGGGGGGGGGGGCGGGGGGGTAATGTTTTGCTCCATTAAAGCCCACAAGCGCTGATTGTTCCCAGATCTATCCTGCTTCTACTGGAAGACAAAATTCACTTGCACATATAGCAAGCACTTAGCGAGGCAATGCATGTTGACCTTTGTTGTAAGGTAATTAGTGAGCCAGAATAAAGATGGCTTGTCACAATTGTGTTGGGTTTTGTTGGGATCACCTAGAGCATGTGTACAATTATGGTTTCGAATCGAAGGAGAGATCTATATACATTGGAAGGTGCACATCAAAGTTTCACCATCCTAGTTCCTGACTTTGGAATGCAATGCTAGTGTTAGATGCTGAGTAAACTGGGTATATATTGGATTAGATTCACTAGTGTGGAAACAGGCCCTTCAGCCCAACAAGTCCACACCGACCCTCCAAAGATCAACCCACCCAGACCCATTCCCCTACATTCACTTCTGACTAACGCACCTAACACTATGGGCAATTTAGCATGGCCAATTCACCTAACCTGCACATCTTTGGACTGTGGGAGGAAACCAGAGCACCCGGAGGAAACCCACGCAGACACTGGGAGAATGTACAAACTCCACACAGACAGTCACCCGACGCTGGAATCGAACCTGGGTCCCTAGCGCTGTGAGGCAGCAGTGCTAACCAGAGTCACCATGCCACCCCAATATATTTTTCATGTTTAGAAGAAATGAGAGGTGATCTCATTGAAACATGCAAGATTCTGAAAGGGACTGACTGATGTTGAGGCCTGGATCTTTGAGGAACACATTAAAAAGATGCCTTTATTTCATGCATTTTTACTGAATTCTCCTAGAATCATGAATAGCAATATGGGAAATACTTGGATAGGCTTTGTCTCCAAGTTCTTGTTGTTACTGAGGTACAGGTCACTGTTCACTGTCCTAAACCATTAATGAGTGATATGAACCAGTTTTCCACTTCCATTGTGATAATAATGATACAAAAGTAGACTGAGGAGAGATTCCAGGAGAAAGTGAGGTCTGCAGATGCTGGAGATCAGAGCTGAAAATGTGTTGCTGGAAAGGCGCAGCAGGTCAGGCAGCATCCAAGGAACAGGAGAATTGTCGTTTCGGGAGTAAACCCTTCTTCAGGAATGAGGAAAGTGTGTCCAGCAGGCTAAGATAAAAGGTAGGGAGGAGGGACTTGGGGGATGGAGATGCGATAGGTGGAAGGAGGTCAAGGTGAGGGTGATAGGCCGGAGTGGGGTGGGAGCGGAGAGGTCAGGAAGAAGATTGCAGGTTAGGAAGACGGTGCTGAGTTCGAGGGGTTTGACTGAGACAAGGTGGGGAGAGGGGAAATGAGGAAACTAGAGAAATCTGAGTTCATCACTTGTGGTTGGAGGGTTCCTAGGCGGAAGATGAGGCGCTTTTCTTCCAACCGTCGTGTTGTTATGGTCTGGTGATGGAAGAGTCCAAGTACCTGCATGGCCTTGGTGGAGTGGGAGGGGGAGTTGAAGTGTTGAGCCACGGGGTGGTTGGGTTGGTTGGTCCGGGTATCCCAGAGGTGTTCTCTGAAACGTTCGGCAAGTAGGTGGCCTGTCTCCCTAATTTAGAGGAGGCCACATCGGGTGCAGCGGATGCAATAGATGATGTGTGTGGAGGTGCAGGTGAATTTGTGGCAGATATGGAAGGATCCTTTGGGGCCTTAGAGAGAAGTAAGGGAGGAGGTGTGGGCGCAAGTTTTGCATTTCTTGCAGTTGCAGGGGAAGGTGCCGGGAGTGGAGGTTGGGTTGGTGGGGGGTGTGGACCTGACGAGGGAGTCACGGAGGGAGTGGTCTTTTCGGATCGCTGATAGGGGAGGGGAGCGAAATATATCCCTGGTGGTGGGGTCGGTTTGGAGGTGGCGGAAATGACGGTGGATGATACGCTGTATATGGAGGTTAATGGGGTGGTAGGTGAGAACCAGTGGGGTTCTGTCCTGGTGGTGGTTGGAGGGGCGGGACTCAAGGGCGGAGGAACGGGAAGTGGAGGAGATGTGGTGGAGAGCATCGTCAATCACATCTGTGGGGAAACTGCGGTCCTTGAAGAAGGAGGCCATCTGGGCTGTACGGTATTGGAACTGGTCCTCCTGAGAGCAGATGCGGCGGAGACGAAGGAATTGGGAATATGGGATGGCGTTTTTACAGGGGGCAGGGTGGGAGGAGGTGTAATCTAGGTAGCTGTGGGAGTCAGTCGGTTTATAGTAAATGTCCGTGTTGATTCGGTCGCCTGAGATAGAAATGGAAAGGTTGAGGAAGGGGAGGGAGGAGTCTGAGACGGTCCAGGTGAATTTGAGGTCGGGGTGGAAGGTGTTGGCAAAGTGGATGAACTGTTCAACCTCCTCGTGGGAGCACGAGGCAGCGCCGATACAGTCATTGATGTAGCGGAGGAAAAGTTGGGGGGTGGTGCCAGTGTAGTTGTGGAAGATGGCCTGTTCCACATATCCTACGGAGAGGCAGGCATAGCTGGGGCCCATGCGGGTGCCCATGGCAACTCCTTTGGTTTGGAGGAAGTGGGAGGATTGGAAAGCGAAATTTTTTAGGGTGAGGACCAGTTCAGCCAGTTGAAGGAGCGTGTCAGTGGAAGGGTACTGGTTGGTACGACGGGAAAGGAAGAAGCGCAGTCCTTCGTGATGGGGGATGGAGGTGTGCAGGGACTGGATGACCATGGTGAAGATAAGGCGTTGGGGACCGGGGAAGCGAAAATCGTGGAGGAGGTGGAGGGCGTGGGTGGTGTCCCAAACCAGGGAAGTGAAAATCTCGGAGGAGGTGGAGGGACCTCAGATCACGGAAAATGTCAGATCACTAACTGCAGCGATTGCTAAGGAGCATTTTAGTCTGATAAATGTTCAGGTTGGGCTGGATTTAATGCAGTTTTCAGGTCCCTAGCAAAACAACAGCTTGCTCCTGTTGTTTAACGGGCTGTGAATTGTTGGGACTGGGAGGATGCTGATCAGCAAGGTCAGGTGAGAAGGCCCTGATACCCGATGTGGATTGCGGGTGGGTGGATAGAAATGTGGGCCTGAGAAATGACTTTGAGGAGGAAGCCCTTTGGCCAATACTGGACCACTTAAGGATGTCTGTTCATCCAGATTGGGGGCTTCCTGATATCTCCCAGACACTGCTGTGCACATGCATGCTGGGAAATGGCAAGCAATGAGCTCAACACCCAATCAGCACCGGCTATCAGCCAAACCATCTGAGGTAGATCGAAGAACTCAGAGGCTCGGTTTTATGCGTGACCTTATATCATATCAGTGAGATATTCCTTCCCTTTAATCTTAGTATACCTACTGTAACCATACACTTTCCCTTAAAATCACCCCAAAGTCTCTGTGAAGAGCGAAAGTTCCCCATGGAGTTCCTTTCCCTTGGAATCACCAGACAGCCAGCAGCAGGACAAATAGAAATTCAAGAAAAAAAATATTCATGTGGAAGTTAGTAATCAAAGGTTCATAGATTTGTTCAAGAAAACTTCAGATTTTTAAAACATTTATAATCTACTTCATGCCACTCTGCATGCCTGAAATGTTGCAGACTTCAACGCCGTAATGTTGACTTGAGTGCTACGGGCAGCTGTCAACATGCTCAAATAAACGTGGGTCAACACTGGAGCATTACGCAGCATGTGCTGCTGTGCAAATACAAATGACAGCTTGTGATCGTCACAGAAACCCGGCTCTTGGAGCAAGTATTTTATGAGCAAATCTCAGCTGCAACTCTGCCCTTACAGGTCTGCATTGCAAATGAAAGCAAATATCAAGAGGTCAACATAAAATGTCATCGTTAAAGTACATCAGCTTTGAAGTGCTCTTTAGTTTCCTAGTGTTCAGAATGGAGAGGTTTCTCAAATGACAGATGTAAAAAGCAGACAAAAAAAAGGTCTTTTTTTGGCAGGTGAGAATGCTTCAACGTCAGTGCTCAATGGAGTTGGGGATAAAGGAAAAAATGTTTCTCTCAGTATATGTTAAAATAAAGAAGCAAAGGCATGGAGAAGATGCTTCTGTTTATGGACATGTGTCACTTGTCAATTCTCTGAGGTGCTCTAGAGAAAAAAAATTCTTATCCATACAGTAGTTTAAATATAGAAATTGTGTTGAATAGAGTTTATGTACTTAATGGGAAATATGATAGGCAAATGAAGGAGGAAGAGAGTGACGGAAGGCTTGGAGAGGCTCCTGTAAGACATGAACACTGCTGTAGACTAGTCAGATTGAAAGGTCTTACCATGCAGTCAGTTCTGTATAATTATAAGAAACAATGTACTAGTACTACCCTCAAACCTAGATTTTAATAACCTTAGAAAATAAAGATTTTGATTATGCATAACTGGTGTCAAGGATTGCCAATTAAGCAGTCGAGGTTGTAGCTGATGATTATTAAATAATGACAAAGCTTGTCAATCAGTATCACTTCAAATCGAGTCTCTTGCTGGAGAAAGATACAAGAGTTTGTTACTGTCATCTATTTCCTTACTCCTGCATCACAGGTGGGAGTTGGGTGCACATGGATTGAACGCTTTTCAAGTTAAGTATTTGGAGTTGCTGATGGTTCTAGTTGCAGTGATGAAGATTTCATGTTTGAAATCATGGCTGTATTGCTCGTCTATGACTTAGCAGCTCCTTGAATAAAGACATAGGGCCCATATTTTACCAGAAATTGTCTAAGTGTCCTTTTGGAGTGTTTCATGGATGGCTTTGCTCCCTGGGCCCAGCAAGTTTCCTCGTACTGTCTTCCCAAACTGATCTCATTCATTCGCTTCTGGCACCTCATTCATTGCATTTTCCTACTCACGTGAAATACAAGTACTCAATGTGGCATGTTATGGAATTCCTGCTGCTGGATTTATAAAACATGTCTGTGCACCAGGTCAAGGGCTTCACTTCCAGACACGCCCTGCACTGTTTCTGTCGTTTGCCCCAGACAGGTCAGTCAGAAGGAAAATCGAGGCCCCATTTTTCAGACATGGACCTGAAGGTCCTGGTGTATGGCTTGGTGAAGGGAAGAACCGTTCTCTTTTCTCAGACCCTGGCAGCCTGCTACGAGGTGTAGTGCTTGCTCACTTTTTGCAGAAGCGTTCAGCAATGATTCTAGAAGTTCCATAACCTTCTCTACTCTACCAAAGTAAGTGCCACCATCGTTTCTCTGCTGAGACACACTCAATAGATCACTCTTACTGCAGCCACCTCCCTCCAAGGCTCATGCTATATTATCACTCTCACTGCAGCATGTTACACCTTCTCCCACACCCCTAAATCACATCAAACCAGCTGACCTATCCTGCATTGGTATTGCACTGCTTACTCACTTACTTGGGACATCTCACCACTTGTCAGCCACCTGCAAAAGCACTAATTGCTGTGGCAGCCACTTCATCTCTCGCAATCCCTCTTGGTGTTTTATTCCAGGAGAAAACAGCCCACAATGGCGCAAAGACAGACAAGATAGGTGGTGGAGTACCCAACATTCATCTCACTGCCTATATGTAGAGGTCTGGTGAGTTCACTTGGTTATGATTAACGTTCACATCCTAGCAGCCAAGAATCATTGCAGCTATGTTACTGCTATCTCACTGTCCTGTTAATTTCAGGAACAGATATACACTGCAAGGTCCCTTTATTCCTCTATAGATTTCAGAACCCTATAATTTATTATGTATTCTTCTGCCATGTTTATCCTCTCCAAATGCACTACCTCACATTTCTCCAGATTTCTGCAGTTTATAGCTTCCTTCTTCACAATCAATTATACAACCAGTTTTTGTACAGTTTGTAAATGTCTTATTTCTGTTCTCAGTACACAAGACTAAATCGTTGATATAATCCAGAAACAGCAAACAATTCAGTGCAGAACCCTACAGAACCCGCAACCAGGCTTCCAATCACAATGATTTGGAGATGCCGGTGTTGGACTGGGGTGTACAAAGTTAAAAATCACACAACACCAGGTTATAGTCCAACAGGTTTAATTGGAAGCACACTAGCTTTCGAAGCGACGCTCCTTCATCTATCACCTGATGAAGGAGCATTGCTCAGATAGCTAGTGTGCTTCCAATTAAACCTGTTGGACTATAACCTGGTGTTGTGAGATTTTTAACTCCAATCACAATGACATTGAAAGATTATAAGCTTTTGCTTCTTAATATTGAGTCAATCTTGGATCATTCATGCTATTCTCGGCCAAAGGGTCTTGTCGATGGCAATTTTGTTTTGCCTTACAGAAGGACACCTGATCCAGGGACACAGTTAGATGTTATATTTTGTAAAAAAATATCCATACCTTTGTGGTGCTAAATGAACTGCCACAGGCTGTGCTCTTGTTCTGAAGCTGTGCCATGAATCTGACTGGGAGATTGCTGCCTTTCCCACCTCCAGAATTCGCTTCATACTTTATTAGTAGTTTCAGTTTTGGCAAGGATTTACAAATGGGTCAGAAGGAGAATCAAAGGAGAAATTGGTTCTTGCATGTGCAAAGTCACAGCCTTGTCGCTCCTATTGGCTTCAATAAAGCTGATGCTTCTCTGCATAGCACACACTCCATATGGTGAAAAATCACCGACATTATAGTATTAGCTATATCATCTTTAAGGCCAAGTTGAAAATAAGCATTTTCAATGCTGCTACTGCTGCTTCATGTAGCTAATTCTGCCAGAAGACTTGCTGTCATGTGCCATGCGCACATATTCATTGTAGCTCACCTACAGCTGCTCTGTGACATCACTCAACTATGCTTAGGTCAACTTCTTTCTGCTACCCCCCACTTTTCCTTTAAGAGGAGATCTCTATAGATGTTCAGCTCTAAACAGTTTAAATACTGGCACTCTTTTGCAATCCACTGTTAAATTAAAATAGTCATTCTACTATGATTGTCCAGTATTATATCCCCTGCAAGTCAGGATTTTCCCACTCTCCTTCTTCCATTTGTTTCATGCAACAACTTAGTGGAGACAATACTTAATTCTCTTTCAATGTACTGAGAATTTATTTTAAAATTCATTCCCAGTCCCATGTTTTGTTTGTTTTTGCAACTGGCTTCATGTAATAAACTGATGTAACTTCGTAAATGGTTTATCAGCTCACAAATTGTTCACTCTAGCTCATGTCAAAAGTATGAGACATCTTAGGGTAGTCCACGATGTAACTACATTGATATTTAAAATGTAAACCCGATGAAATTAAGTTTAGATTAGTTTAGATTCCCTACAGTGTGGAAACAGGCCCTTCGGCCCAAAAAAGTCCACACCGACCCTCCAAAGAGTAACCCACCCAGACCCATTTCCCTCTGACTAATGCACCTAACACTATGGGCAATTTAGCATGGCCAATTCACCTGACCTGCAGATCTTTGGACTGTGGGAGGAAACCGGAGCACCCAGAGGAAACCCACGCAGACACGGGGAGAATGTGCAAACTCCACACAGACAGTCACCCAAGGCTGGAATCCCTGTGCTGTGAGGCAACGGTACTAACCTCTGAGCCACCGTGCCACACTGTAGAAGTAAACTCAGATAATAGGACAGTGGAAACCACCAAAGGCCAAATAAAGATTAAATTGTACAACCGTCTGCTTTGTCAGTTGTACCGTGTTTTCCAGAAATCCTACCTCTGTGGAGTAACTGGAGATAGTACTGGCAATATGTGAATATAACAACATAATTATGGGCATAGTGACATCCCAAAGACTCTTGAGGAAATAATGAATTGCAAAATCAGCAATAAATGTCATTTAAGTTGACAATAGACAAACAGTAGGAAGTATACACTAAGTGATAAGGTCTTGGGGAGTGTTGCTGAAACAAGTGACCTTGGACTGCAGCTTCATTGTCTCTCTGCGACTCCACTTTCAAGGAACTGAGTGTTGAAGGAGGCATTTGATATGCTTGCCTTTATTGATCAGTGTCTTGGGTATAGGAGTTTGGTGTAAAAAGTGAGGTCTGCAGATGCTGGAGATCAGAGCTGAAAATGTGTTGCTGGTTAAAGCACAACAGGTCAGGCAGCATCCAAGGAACAGGAAATTCGACGTTTCGGGCCAGAGCCCTTCATCAGGAATATAGGAGTTTGGAGGTCATGTTGTAGCTGTACAGGGCATTGGTTAAGCCATTTTTTGAATGCTGCATTTGATTCTGATCTCCTAGTTACAGGAAAGATAGTGAAACTTGCAAGGGTTCAGAAAAGATTTAGAAGGACGTTGCCAGGGTTGGAGGGTTTGAGCTACAGGGAGAGGCCAAATAGGTTGGGGCTGTTTTCCCTGGAGTGTTGGAGACTGAGGGGTGACCTTGTAGAGGTTTATAAAATCATGAGGGGCATGGATAGGGTGGACAGCCAAAATCCTTTCCCCAGGGTGGGCGAGTCCAAAATGAGACAACATAGGTTTAAGGTGAGAGGGGTAAGGTTTAAAAGGAACCTAAGGAGCAACCTTTTTCACACAAAAGGTGGTGCATGTATGGAACAAAATCCCAGAGGAAGGGATGGAGGCTGGTACAATTACAAAATATTAAAAGGCACCTGATTGGTACCTGAAAATGAAGCGTTTGGGCCAAATGTTGACAAATGGGACTAGATTAATTTAGGATATCTAGTCAGCATGGACGAGTTGGACCAAAGGGTCTGATTCCATTCTGTACATCTGTATCACTCCATGACTCTAACTGTAGATAAATGTGTGTTACATCTCGAACAGTTGCTGTTTGTGAAAGGTCACTTTTGTGGAAGGGCTTCAGGACCTTGATGCAATCTGCAATGATGTCAGGGAGCTGGACATGACTGTGTATAAATATCACAGTTATGGCAGATTTCAAACCCACTAAAAAAAACTCGAAACTCTAGATTAAGATCTTAAGAGCACATGTATATGAACTCACAAAGAAGACAGGCTACTCCTTACCTAATCTAACTGTAAGCATGGTATATCTATGACTAGCATGTAGAGCAGTACTTAGTATCAACCTGTAATCAATAGTGCTACTTGGAAGTCAAAGCCTGAGACGGCTCTTGACTTTGCCTTCTCCTTGACCAGCCAAAGTCATAGTGTGGTAGCAAACCACAGAACAAAAGAGATGCAGTCATGGTAACTGTGTTGCAGATTGATCTTGACAACTTAGTGAATGGAGTTTATTTACAAAAGTCACCAAGACGACAGTCTCCCTTTAACAAGTACTGAAGCACAAAAATATTCACACAGCATATCAGTCAGCATTTCTTATTATCCATGAATTAATATGAGCGCTCTGTAGGAATAGAGGGAGAAAAAGTAAATGATATTGTCTAGTTTATGCAATCCATCATGTTACAGTAATACAACTGGCAATATTAATCTTCTGTTGCTGATCATATTATTATTTCTGTCACAGTGTTCTGAATTCTGCCATGGCTGGTTTTTTTTTTGTAAGAGCTCTTGTCCCATGGGGTGAAGCCTGCTTCCAGCAAGTAGAGTCTGCAAATAATTCCCTGATGAAGCCATTTCTATCCCAGCTCATCTCGCTGCACCCGTCAGAAATGGACAGGCTTATCAACATAGAAATGCCTTGTTTTGAAGTACTTTCTACAAAGCATCTCTTGAAAAAGCACTCTGACAGCTACTCTGCACTGGAAAAAAAAGGTACATTTCCATAGCAACTTCAAAAGCAATCTCAATTTATTCAAGGGGAGAATGGGGCACCAAACAGTGCCTTAGAATGGTCTCTATCTCAACATAGTGCTGAGGCAACTGAATAGAAATTTTCCACAGGATTAGCAGCCTCTTGTTACATTTAAAAACTGATGGATAGAGAAGCGTTAGCAAGAGAGATTTGGTGTAATTAGATTTGACTAATGTATTAGATGAATTCTGACAGAACATACTTTTAAAATGGGTTTGGCAATATTGATGATTTCCATTTAGTAAAAGCTAAAAACCCTTTACCTTCCACTTTAAAAACTCATTACAAACAAGAGTCAGGCCTATACTAATGACCATTACTGAACAGTAGCAGGTCTGGGAAGGATATTACTCCCAGAGTCTAATGTTTTGTATCGAGTTATCTACATGCAAATTACACAGGCAAGGAACAGTATAAAACATTCCTTTTATTGTACAATATACATTCTCTTAGTGTGTGCAGATCTACTGAACTCCAAAAACATCCACATCAGACAGGGGACGTTGTTGCTGCAAAGAAATGTGCCTTCTTTATAGGCTTTTGCTTATAACTCCTTCCCTGTTTGTTTGGTTTGCAGTCGAAATGGACATGGGGGTGGCACTGAGGGAAGGCAGTTCATGCAAAGAGAAACATGGCAAGAAGGTTAACAGACTAGACATTATTTAAGGAAGTAGACACAACCAAAAAGCTGCAACTAGCCGGCTATTATGGGGCAGTGGGAGGAATGATGACATCAGGAAATCAAAAGAGGTAAATTCAAGATGTTTTGAAAAATACATAAAAGCTCAAAATTTACCGAACAGCACATTCATTTTTTCCTCCAAATACGATCTTCTACAAAAGTCAAGTGGCTAATTATTGTTAAATATCAAATTTGCTTGCGCAGTCGTTTCCATAGTTACCATCTACAACTTGTACTTATCCTGCAGCACAAACACAGGGGGGGAAAAAAAAACATCCTGAGGTACTTCAGAGAAGAATAATGATACAAAATGGATGCTGAGCTGATAGAGCAGATATTAGGTGGGAGACTTGGTCAATAGGGCAATCATGAGAGAGGCTTGTGAAGGAGGAGAGGAAGGTGGAGGAGTGGAATGGCTGAGCAAGTGAATTCCAAATTGCATAGTCAAGACAATGGAAGGTAATATGGCAGAGGGTAAAAAAGGTCTACATACACAAGACAGCAGAGTCAGGAGAATGGACAGTTTGATGGGGAGTTATGGTGGGGTGACAGAGGGATAAAGGGTTTTGGTATTAGATAGATAGACTATGGAAGGTCTGTAGCACTTGAATGATAATAACACACTGGGAAAAGTGTATGTGTGGATTAATCTCCATACCGTTTGGTTTAGGTTAGAATATAGGCAGCAATGTCTTGAATTGGTGGGAGCTTATGGAAGCTGCAAGTCTTGATGGAGGCAATGGCAATATTTAGGCATTATTTTAACATTCACCTCCCTCAATGGGTGTTCTAGGAAAAGAGCGTCATGGGCACATCTTTATATTTACCATATTTACAATGATTTTCTGACCATACTAACTTACCTTACGTGATACAGGAAAGGTGATGATATAGTGGTATTTCCACTGGACCAGTAATCCAGAGACTCAACAAATACTCTGAGGACCTGGATTCAAATCGCAGCATGCCAGAAAGAGAGATTTGAATTTTTGAAAATTTAGCATTTATAAATCTAATGATGACTATGAACTTATTAACTGTCATAAAAACCGATTTGGTTCGATTTGTCCTTTGGGGTATGAAATCTGCCCTCTTTACCTGGTCTGATTCACAACAACATGGTTGACCCAACCGCCCTCAGTTGTATCAGACTGCTACAAAGTCTCAAAAAAAGGAATGGATCAGACATATTACATTAAGCATTGTAAAAGACAATGGCAAAACACAACCTTGTCACCTCGCCAAGTCCTCCATACTGACAGCTGGATGCTAATTCCAAAATTAGGAAAGTGGTCTCACAGACTAGTTAAACAGCCTGATAGAGTTATATTCACAGAATTGTACCTCACAATGTCCCAGAAAACACAACCACCATTCCTATAGATGTAGCAGCACACCAGAAAATAGTCATGACAGATTTGTCCTGGGAGTCGTCATCATTGACTCCAGATGCCATGAGTTCTCATTGTGTCATGTCAAACACGGATAAGGAAACCTCCTGCTGATTACCACATATCACCCTCCACCTCCTCAGCTGATGAATCAGTCTTTCCCCATGTAGAACTCCAATAGAAAGAAGGACTGAGGTTGGCAGGAGCATAATATGTACTCTGGGGGCAGGTTATTCGTTGTCCATCACCAAAGGTTGTTCATCAGTATCAGTACAAGCCAGCCAAGTTCTAAATAACATTGTTGTCCAATTGAGTCGTTAGCAGGTGCTGCAGGAACCAACAAGGTGGCAACACACACTTGATCTCATCCTTACCAATCTGCTTGTTGCAGATGCATCTATCCATGATAGTGCTGGTAGGAATGACCACTGCACAGTCCTTCCATTGTGTTAAATGGCACCATCACTGTGCTAAATGAGGTAGATTTTAAACAGATATAGAAATCTAAAATTGGGCATCCATATGAAATTGTGTGCCAGCAAAACAAATTGTACTCCAGCACTATCTGCAACCTCATGGCCAGGCATAGCAATCGTTCGGCCATAACCATCAAAGTCAGGGGATAAACTTTGGTTTGATGAAGAGTACTGGAGAACATGCCAGAAGCAGACATACCTAAAAATGAGGAGTCAACATAACGAAGGTACAATATGGCAAGTTGTGAATGATGAAACAGAGAACTGTGGATGCTGAAAACAAAAACAGAAATTGATGGAAAAACTTAGCAGGTCTGGCAGCATCTGTGGAGAGAAAGCAGAGTTAATGTTTCAGGTCCAGTGACCCTTCTTCAGAAGTTATAAATGATGGTGAACATGTTAACAACCCAATAGAGGAGGGCACTCTATAAATATCCCCATTGTGCATGATGGAAGAGACCAACACAGTGAGAAAGATGATGCAACAATCTCCAGCTACAAGTGCCAAGTGAATGATTCATTTCAGCATCCTCCAGAGATCCCCGGCATCACAGATGTCCATCTTCCTCCAAAATGATTCACTTGATGCTGATATCAAGAACTGGCTGAAAGTACAGTATACTGCAAGGGCTAGGGCCATGACAACATTCAGCAACTGTATTCAAGGCTTGTGCTATAGAATGTGCTGGTCCCCTAGCCAAGCTGCTCCAATACAATTACAGCACTGTCATTTACCCAGCAATGTGGAAAATTACCCAGGTGTGTCCTGTACACAAAAGGCAAGATAAATCCTACCAGCCAATTATTGCTCTGCCGGTTTACTCTCAATCATTAGTTAATTAATGACACAGTCATTACCAAGCAACACTTACTGACATTCAGTTTACTTTACATCGAACATAGAACTGTACAGCACAAAACAGGCCTTTCGGCCCTTGATGCAGTTTCAACCTTTTATCCGACTCTAAGATCAAACTAGCCTACTTTCCCTTCATTTTACCATCATCCATGTGCCTTTCCAAAGAGTCAGTTAAATGTCCCTAATGTATCTGAATCGACTACAACTGCTGGCAGTGCATTCCATGCACACACCACCCTCTGTGTAAAGAGTCGAGAGTGTGATGCTGGAAAAGCACAGCAGGTCAGGTGGCACCGGAGGAGCAGGAGAAGCAACATGAGCCCTTGATCAGGAAAGCTCTTAATTTGTGTAAAGAAGCTACCTCTGACATCTCCCCTAAACTTTCCTCCAATCACCTTAAAATTATGCCTCCTCATGATAGCCAATTCCACCCTGGGGTAAAAAGTCTCTGGCTATCCAATCTTTGTATGCCTCTCATCATTTTGTACACCTCTCATCCTTCTTCGCTCCAATGAGAAAAGCCTAGCTCCATCAATTTTTCTTCATAAGACATGCCCTCCAGTCCAGGTAGCATCCTAGTAAATCTCCGTTGCACCCCTCTCCCCTGCCCTTCTGCCAGGGCCACTCAGCTCCTGACCTTATTAAAGTCCCAGATGCAACAAGGACAAGGTACTAAATTCTAGAAGTGAGAATGTAACTGCACTTGACTTCAACGTCATATTTGATGCAATGTGACATCAAGGAGATCCAGCCAATCCACGGAATTAATGAGATTCAGGGAAACTCTTCACTGGTTGGTGTCATAACGGGCACATAACTTGGTGGTTACAGTTTTTGAAGGTTGGTCATCTCAGCTTCAGGAGCAAGTGAGGACTGCAGATGCTGGAGATCAGTGCTGAAAATGTGTTGCTGGAAAAGTGCAGCAGGTCAGGCAGCATCTTAGCTTCAGAACAACACCGCAGTTGTTCCTCAGGATAGCGTCCTAGGCCTAACCAATTTTAGCCACTTCATCAGTGACCCTCCCCATACCCATAAGGTCAAAATATCCACCAATGTTCAGTATCAGTTGCAATTCCTCAGATACTGAAGCTGTCCGTGTTCAAATGCTGCTAGATCTGGCCAACATCTCTCTTTGGGTTGACGAATGGCAACTAACACTCATGGAAGTGTCAGGCAATGACCACCTCCAACAAGAGAAAATTTAAACATCACCCCTTGACCCTCAATTGTATCGCCATCACTGAATAGCACATTGTTGACATCCTTATGATTACCATTGCCAAGAAACTGAATTGGACTAGCCATATATATACAGTGGTTTGAAGAGAAGGTTGGAGACTAGGAATGCTGCACTTCACTCAACTCCTGACTCCTCAAAACTTGTTCAACATAGCCTAAGTCAGAACATGGTAGAATACTCCTCACTTGCCTGGATGAGCATAGCTCCAAAATATTCAAGAAGCTTGACATCTTCCAGGACAAAGCAGCTACCTTGAATGTCAACACATCTACAAACATTCAATCCCTCCACCAGTGACTGACAGTGACAAAAGTGTATACTGTCTACCAGAAGCACTGGATAAATTAAGTCTCTTTATACTGCACCTTCAAAACCCACGTCCAGTATCTGGAAGGAGAAGGCCAACTGATGCCTGAACACACCAGCAGTAATTTCTCCTTCAAGTCACATAGTATTCGGAGTTAGAAATGTACTGCTGTTTCCTCTGTGTCACAGGGTCAAGATCCTGGAACTCCTTCCCTCATGACATTTTGGGTTTACCTACAGCATGTGGACAATAGCAGTTCAAAAAGACATCTCGTCATCATCTTGTCAAGAGCAACTAGGGATGGGCAATAAATTCTGCTTGACTAAAATGCCCACATCTCATAAGTGAAGAAAGCAAAACAGACAGGGCTCAGGTCACTCACCCGAGGCATTCGGATCTTTATTAAATTATGAAATTGTTTTGTGATCATTCAGATAAACACGTTATTTAATCTCCTGCCTGACTAATCAAAAGCTTGGGCTGGTCAGTCAAGCTTCCTGGGTAGCAGCATTCTGGCTCACAGTCACAGAATGGGGGCTGGGATGGAAATCAAATTGGACAGGTTGGAACATTCAGTTGCACGTAGAGTAGGTATAGATTCATGAGGCTACAGGCTGTTCAAGGACTTTGGTAAGAGCAACTCGAGTTGAGATACTTCAAAGTCAAAAAGATCATGACAAGTGTTTGAGAGGTGCAGCTAGATATCCTATATATATGAAACCTTCCCCAAGTTTTGGAAATGCTGTGCAGATCCCTAGAAGACGCACCTCTGGCTCAGCAAGGACAACTCATTGCTCGGCTTACTCTGGCTGCAGTTGGACATAAGCATTTTTAGTCTATTGTGCTGGATATCAGAGGAAAAGTGTAAAAGGATCATGCAGCATTTGGCTTATACGGTGGCCAAGAAGTACTATTGAATTGAATTGAACTGAATTTATTGTCACATGTACCAAGGCATAGTGAAAAGCTCCCTCGTCACATTTTCAGCAGCAATTAAATTTCATATTGATATGGGAGGCACCAGCTGTTTAAGGACTTTGGAAAGGGTGGTTGGAGCTGGGAGAAAGTAACTTCAAAGGAACAGGGGGTCAAGGTTGGTCTTCATGAGTGACTAGCTTTATCAACCTGCCCAGAAAATCTAATCAATCAGCACAGCGGGTGTCTGAAGATGAGCTCCAAACTAATTTGGAAAAAACAGTAGCTCACTCAGCAAGTCGTCAATGTATGGAGCTTTTTCTCAAGGGAGACAACGGTAGAAGATAGTATTGATTCCTCCTACATAAATGTAATAACTTCTTTCAAAGTAGAATTTTGGGATACAAAGTATGAGTAATTTGAGATGTAACATATGCTACGTGCCACATACTTTAGAAGTGCAATTCCCAAATCTTGCCACCACTGGCTGTTTTCCCTATGCTGTTTAGGTCTGTTACAATGTTCCTGTGAACCCATATAGGCAGATGACCATCTAGAATCTGAAAGTTCCAACACAAACCACACATTAGTTGGCCGTTTAAGTTACAATCCAATAAATTTGAAGGGCTTGGTTGTGAATTACAAACAAGAAAAGCTACTTCAGTCTTGTGAAAGACAGAGATTAATTGCTAAGATTAGTCAATAATTCCATTACTGTATCATGTAACTACCAGGACAGTAAAAATGGTACTAGATGGCCCTTAATCTTTATTCATTTGAACAGTCTCTGCATTGCTATGATGATGACAACTTTCAAGAGGATGACAGCAGCTAAGGAGAGCAAACTATTTACCAGGGAAGAGGTGCTTCATTTATTATTTATTTATTATTTGGTTATGCATTTCATAATTCTGAAGAGAGCTGATGCACCAAGGTAAGTTCAATCATTTATTAATATTAAAACACAATTAATGGCCTCTGTAGAGGCAGTGAGGAATGATATCAGTGGAGATCAGTTTGTTGCTATGGTCTCAGGATCTGATGTATTTAATAGCCATTATTCAAAGGTCCTTTGGGGCAGCGGACCCTTACATTGCATACAGTTGGCATTTTCAAACTATCCAAAGGCAAATCTTTCTGGGGCCTACTGTAACATAAAGCCTCCAATATTTAAAAAAAATTGCATCATCATTCATGAGCTCCCAAAGTTTCAGCAAGTAAATTGTAGCTTCCTGTCACAGGGAAAAAAAATAAATCTGTTTTTCAGATTCTACCATGATTCAGTGTTCTCTAGTTCATAATGTATATTGTACTCTCCATGCTAATGGCTGAAAGGAAAGAATGAATCATCATGGGATGTTGGCATGATCATAGATGTACAGCTAGAAACAGTAAAACCCACTTGAGTGTTTAATGTTAAAAATGTAAGTTGATTCTGTTCATTGATACTTTTTTTTTAAAAAAAAGCTTTTCCAGACAAACACTTCAACAAAGCAGGAAACATACAAACTGTAAAGTCACAATGTCCAACTTAGGTTTTTTGCCTAATTTTCAAGGAAGCACGATGCCCTATGAATGATTTTAAACTTCATCAAAAAAAAAGTACTTGCAAGTTTTATTTTTGGTCCAACTTGCATACAAACTGAAAATGATGACATGTTTGTGTTAAACACACCATTATAGTGGAATGGCTGTGTTATTGCACGAATAATAGAGCTCGAGACAGTAATTCATATAATCTGTTCAAATGCTAATATGGCTAATTCAGAATCTGAATTCAATTAAAAAAAACATAAGGTGAAACTGGCATGAGTAAAAAGTGACCATTATGGTTAATTTATCATTAAAACTCAGGTGGTTCATTAAGATCCTTTAGAAAATGAAACCTGTTGTCCTGACTTGGCAATATCTAAACATGACTCCAGCACATTTCAGAGCACATAGAAGAATCAGGCATGTTGGAGTGGTCCAGAAAGCAAGTCCATTACATCAAACCACAATCAATCAATAATTCCAGAAAAAGACCCACTCCCACCACCCAAAGGTGAACAAGGGGGATAATAAATGCCACTCTTGTAGGTGAAGCCAACATTATGAAAGTGATTTCATAAAACTATTATTGTGTCTGAACTACGACAAAAAATGGTGCAAGACTCATTGCCCAACTCAAAGGAAAGAGACTAGCACCCTTCCAGAAGATGGTGATCCTCGATACAGTCTAATTCTCAAGATCAGTTCCCAATCTGCCTTAGGTTAACTGAACTCTTCCAGGATAACGGTTAGGGTGTTATAATTGACCTCCACAAATCATTAAATTTGGAATTCTCCAACTTTAAAAGAGAATGATAGATCTCATACAATGTATAGCGCAGTATAAAGATGCCTGTATTGAAATGATGAAAATGTATCATTTGATTTTTGGAATACAGTCGCATTTTTACATAAGACCTTAAGGCAGCACGGTGGCACAGTGGTTAGCAATGCTGCCTCACAGCGCCAGAGACTCAGGTTCAATTCCTGCCTTAGGCAACTGTCTGTGTGGAGTTTGCACATTCTCCCCATGTCTGCATGGGTTTCCTCCAGGTGCTCTAGTTTCCTCCCACAGTCCAAAGATGTGCAGGTTAGGTGAATTGGCCATGCTAAATTGTCTGTAGTGTCAGGTGAAGGGGTCGGTGTGGACTTGTTGGGCCGAAGGGCCTGTTTCCACACTGTAAGTAATCTAGAATCTAAAAGATAACAGTGGAAATAGATCATTCAGCCTTTGTTTGCTCTGCTATTCAATGAGACGATGACTGATTTGATAATCCTCAACTCTGCTTTACTGCCTTTTCCCCTTAACCCGAGATTCCCTTACTGATTAAAAATCTCAGTTTTAAATACACTTAATAATCCAGTGTCTGTCGTAAAGAATTCAACAATACCCTAATCTTAAAAGAAATTCCTCTCCATGTCTGTTTGATATAGATAGGCCCGTGCTCTGAGATGATGCCCTCTGGTCCTAGAAATTCCCACATAGGGAAGCAACCTTGCTGCATCTATCCCGTTATCCACTAAGAACCTTCTATGTTTCAAAAGGTCACCTCTCAATTTTCAAACTTCAATGAGTACAGCCCAAGCTACTTGATCTCTCATGATAAGGCAGTCTCTCTGTCCCCAGGATAAACCTTATGAACCTGTCTCCAATGCCCAGTATATTTTTCCTTAGGTAAAGAGACAGAAATTCTACACAGTATTCCAGCTGCTGTGAATAGTGCCTTATATAGTTTTAGCAAGACCTCGCCTTTGTGTCATTCTCACTATTTGCTTTCTGACCTAATTATTTGTATCATCTGCCAACTTGTCTCTTGTATTGTTCACTTTCTTCACCCAAGTCATTGACAGAAATTGTAAATAATCGTGACCCCAGCATTGATCCCTGGGGCACTTCACTGCTCACAGGTTGTCTTCCTTTAAATGTCCTCCTTATCCCAACTCTCTCCCTTCTATTAATTAGTCAATCCTCTCTGTATACTAATATACCACCTCCAACATCATGGGCTTATCTTATTAAGTAGTAACTTCTTTAATGTTCAGTATTATTATATTGGTAGAAGGATGTCTATGAACCTTTAGAGTGAAAAGCCAATGCATTTGATTCAAGACATTCTACAACCAACATGGGCCGAAGGGCCTGTTTCCACACTGTAGGGATTCAATGATGATTCTTGGATTCCACTCTGTCTGAAGGCTGATTCCAAACCTTTCCATTGGTGAAGGCAGGAAACCCAACCAAAATAAATGAAATGATCCAATGTTTGAAAATTGCTGAGAGTCAGAGAAGTACTTTGTAGGAGTTGTAAATCTGTCCTGTCAGATGGACAGCAATTTCCACAACAGAGGGAACTCTAATCCCAAGACTGGACATTAGAGGTCTCTCAGTTGGTAGAGGTCCACAAGGAATACAAATAGATTAAAACGTGAAAGTAGGTCTCTTAGTTCAACCACTGAATTTACAGTCCAAATGAACAATCAACCCTAATTATATTTACACAGAGGATGGCATAGCATTGCAGGTGTGTGGCTGGTCTAAAAACACCAGCTGGAAAAACACAGCTTGTATCAGTAATGGGTGACCATGGATTTTGATTTTAAAAGGAATCTACTTGGTTCATAAGTGTCCTTCAGGAAAGGAAATCTGCCATCCTTACTGAGACTGGTCTGTATGTGACCCTCACCTCAGCAATGTGGCTCACTCTTAACTGACTCTGAGAGGGCCTAAGAAACTGCCCATTTATAAAGGAAATTAGGGATCGACAGTAAATTGTGGTCTTACCAGACAAACTTTGACTGAATAAAAAGGATTTAAAGAACAGAACAGGTCATCAAGTTCCACAGGTCCACGGTTGAGCATATACCCCCAAACAAGTCTTCTGACCTCCCTCTTCGACTAATCCATCAATATACAGAACATTATATTGTAATTTCTCCACATCCCACTTTTGTGTACCTTTTTCCTTCAAGTATCTAAGCAGTCTCATCTTGAATGCTGACATTGTTTCAAGCTTACCCGCTAACTCTGGTAGAAAGTTCCTCAGTCTATCAACTTTATGTGCACAGAGCATTCCCTTGCTGTCTGTTCCAAATTTCTTGCATTTGATGTTGAATCCAGCATTCCTCATTTGAGACTCCTCCGTTACTGGAAACAGATTGCTCACGTTCAATCCTTTCCAAAAAAAAAGCAACAGTATAGATTGGTCAGACTGGGAAATGAAAATACTGGAGCTCCAGTTTGAAGTATGCAAGATGGTCAGACCAGAATGTATGATTTGCCAATTTTACAGTTTTGTTTCTTTCCAACCATCTTGTATCCCTCAAACTGGAGCTCCAGTATATTCATTTCCCAGTCTTACCAATCTCTACTTTATTTTTCTATTATTCACGATATTATAATTTGCAAAGCTCTAATGAAATAAAAAGTCCCAATTTGTTACAGTTACAATATACAGGCAGTCCCCAGGTTTTGACTGAGTTCTGTCCTGGAGTCTGTTCACAAAATTGGAATGCAATGCAGGGTTGAAGCAGCCATTTGCAAGTATTGGAAATGGTCGTTTGGCAGGTCTTTAACATTATGTCTCTCTGTGGGATTACATTCAAATAAAGGGCTTGAGAATGAAAAAACAAACAGACAGAACCTCTTACTAGAAATCTCACAACACTTTGCAAGTGAAGTACTTTGAAAGTGTTCTCATGTCGCGGTCAGACAGCAGCCAATTTGTACGCAGTAAGCTCCCATGGATATCTGAGCTGTGTTTTTGTGATTTTGATTGAGGGATAACTATTGGACAGGATACCGGGATAAAACTCCTCTGACCTTTCTCAAAATGTCTTGCACTCTACAGAAAGCTCCTTTGAAAAGTCTGTTAGCTATCTTCTCAGAAAGAATTGTTTTGTCTTTGGATTGAAGTTACAGAGTGTTAGATTTTGTTTTAGGCTAAGTAGAAGGATGACAGGATTGTTTGCAAATTCCCCACAGTGAGTTTGATTATTTTGATTATCCTTTAGATACAATTTATTTGTCAGGCAATTGCTTATGTTTTGAGATGCCAAATTTTTCTTGATTAGTGGTTGAGCTGTCAAAAAGTATGAGCTATATTTGAATGGCAGCAATGATTAATAAAATGATTGACTGCATAGAGGGGAGAACCTTCTTTAATCAAAAGGTGCCAAAAGTCTGCATGGACTAAAATGCTGATGGTTGACCCCAATCCTTTACTTTCACAGTGTTCACACATCATTGTGATGAGACAGTACCATTTGAGAAATGAGGAATGATCATCTATTTCCATCAAAGCCTCACGTGAAAACTTTGGCAATGGACTCTTAAGTGTTGGATGTCAGAGTCACCGGTGCAGGCAGACGGTGGAAACTTGCTAATCATTTTACTGGAAGCAATCGATGAAACAGCTGCCAATGGGTCCTTTCTCTTCTGCCTCCCTGAGCTGCTGGCCCAGTTAGACTGTTGGCATTGAAAATAGGAGCTAGAGTTGGCAATTCGGCCCTTCTAGCCTGCTGCCACTCAACATGATCAGCTGATCATCCAACTCAGCAACCTGTTCCCATTTTTTCCCAATGCTCTTTGATCTCTTGAGCCCTAAGAAATTGAGCGCCTTTCTGAAAACATTCAACATTTTGGCCTCAACCAGTTTCAATAGCAGACAACCCCAAGACGACAAGCAGGAGGCTGCAAGAACACAGCAAGCCAGGCAGCATCAGGTGGCGGAGACTGGGGATGGGAGGAATGAATCCGATTGGTAGCTGGAGGGAAGAGTCAGTCAGAGCAATGGAATGGAAGGGAGGGGAGGGGGAGGAGCTGAGAAGGGAGTGGGGGAGATGGGAAGGGATGAAATTGGAGAACTCAGTGTTGAGTTCTCCGGGCTGTAGGCTGCCCAGGCGGAAGATGAGGTGTTTAGATTAGATTAGATTACTTACACAGTGTTGTTCCTTCAATTTGTGGTCTGATTCATTGTGGCAATAGAGGAGGCCAAGGATGGTCATGTCGGAAAGGGAGCGGGAAGGTGAATTAAAATGGGTGGTGACTGGGAGGTCAGGTTGGCCCCTGCGGACCCAGCTGAGATACTCGGGAAAACACGCCCTGAGTTTACGTTTGATGTACATCTCTCTGATGTACCTCCCCGCCCCTCTCCCCACCCAAAACCATCCCCCACCCCACCCCACTTTGTCTGCAGTTCCCCTTACATCAACTCCCAGTCCTGAAGGAGGGTTACAACCGAAATGTTGACTTCTCCACTTCCTCATGCTGCCTGGCTTGCTGTGTTCTTCCAGCCTCCTGCTTGTCTACCTTGGATTCTAGCATCCCCAGTTTTTTTTGGTCTCTGAGAATCCCAAGAAAGCAGTCAGTGAGTATGACAGCCAGTGAGCGCTTCTACGGTATATGGAAACTCTGGAAAGGAAGACACAGCCTCCCCACATCAGAAAGCAATCAGTTGCTGCAGGCAAAGGTTCTCTCATGCAATGAAGGGCTCTGCAATACCATATGATGATAGTATCCTGGCAAAATAATTGTCAACCACAGAGAAAAACAACAAGAAAGAAAAAAAGTGAGCAGTATTTGGAAATTAACGTTCTAGTCATAGTGGACCTCCATTTTGAGGTATAAAAGAGGAGTATGTATCCTTCACCTAGTATTTCCTTCTGGTGCAATCAATTGATCGGTCAGCACTAACAGTGTTCCCAGGCAACAAGGGCACGTCGGGGTTCCCTCCATCTACTCCTCACTTTACCAGCTCTCCCTACCTTTTAACCATTTCTAAACAACTGGCAAAATTACAACCTTTGTTACTTTCTAACCAATTTACAGTATGTATAAACCAAATGTTGCACTGATTCATTTACTATTTTCTTTTGCTCCTGTGTAATTAGAAAAAAACCTTGCAAACGTTTTCACGCAGAGGGTGGGGCGTGTATGGAACAAGCTGCCAGACAAAGTTGTGGAGGCCGGTACAATTACAACATTTAAAAGGCATCTGGATAAGTTTATGAATAGGAAAGGTTAGAGAGATACAGGCCAAGTGCTGTCAAATGGAACTAGATTAGGTTAGGATGTTAGGTCACCATGGACAAATTAAACCTAAGGGTCTGTTTCCATGTGGGGCATCTGTATGACTAATGAATTTACAGTGTGGTATTGTTTTGCTGTTGTTATCAATTTTTCCTTTGCAAATAGGCACGATATGTGGGGTACTTTGTAACCAAGAGTGAGAAACACAAAGACAACAGGGCCTCCTTCACGCCATTTAGCCATTGACATGAAGGCTGAACTGTGCAGCTACAGTGGGTAAAAAATATTTTCGGGTGATGGGAAATGCTTTGGATTAATGGGAAGCTTTTCCAGTTTCTGAATTTATATTGTAGGTCAACGTTTCTCTCCAAGAAAAACCCATGATAGATCAACTGGACTGTCTTGTACAGGTGCAAGCACAAATAGGGGCAGACCGAAGCAATTCTAAGAAAGCATTCCGGCCATGCAGTGAAGTTCCGACAAGCTATTACTTGTGTCTCTCTTGTTGAGATTATGGCTAAGTCATAAATCTGAGGTGCGCAAGACCCAACGTGATCAGGACTGCCAAAGAGGTTAAGAAGGCAACAAGGGAGTGCAGTTACAGCTAAGCCTACTCAGAACATAATACCCAAACAGCAGTTTGCTAAGCCAATGAAGTCTCAGGCACCACATATTGGTGGAAAACACATTTTATTATAAGTTTGTCTGTGAGATAAAACCTGAATAAGAAAAAAGTTTTTTTTTAACTTTCTTTAAAAATTCAGTAACAGGGAATACGTTAGAATAGTAATCTGTCTCAATTTGAAACTAGGTATGTTCTCTCATTTGGAGTCTTCTCAGGATTAGTTTTGTGAAAACTGATACTTTTTCCAATGGAAAATGTCTGCCAGCAGTCAACTCTTCAAATGTAAATTGACAAGATACACAAAATTTGTTGTACCAGTACTACATGTTTAAAAAGCTGAAAACGTGTTGCTGGAAAAGCGCAGCAGGTCAGGCAGCATCCAAGGAGCAGGAGAATTGACATTTCGGGCATGAGCCCTTCTTCAGGAATGAAGAGGGTGTGCCAAGCAGGCTAAGATAAAAGGTAGGGAGGAGGGACTTGGGGGAGGGGCGTTGGAAATGCAATAGGTGGAAGGAGGTTAAGGTGAGGGTGATACGTCGGAGTGGAGTGGGGGCGGAGAGGTCAGGAAGAAGATTGCAGGTTAGGAAGGTGGTGCTGAGTTCGAGGGTTGGGACTGAGACAACGTAGGGGGAGGGGAAAATGAGGAAACTGGAGAAATCTGAGTTCATCCCTTGTGGTTGGAGGGTTCCTAGGCGGAAGATGAGGCGCTCTTCCTCCAGCCGTCATGTTGCTATGGTCTGGCGGTGGAGGAGTCCAAGGACCTGCATGTCCTTGGTGTAGTGGGAGGGGGAGTTGAAGTGTTGAGCCAGGGGGTGGTTGGGTTGGTTGGTCTGGGTGTCCCAGAGATATTCTCTGAAACGTTCCGCAAGTAGGTGGCCTGTCTCCCCAATATAGAGGAGGCCACATTGGGTGCAGCGGATGCAGTAAATGATGTGTGTGGAGGTGCAGGTGAATTTGTGGTGGATATGGAAGGATCCCTTGGGGCCTTGGAGGGAAGTAAGGGGGGAGGTGTGGGCGCAAGTTTTGCATTTTTTGTGGTTGCAGGGGAAGGTGCCAGGATGGAGGTTGGGTTGGTGGGGGTGTGCAGATAAGCCTGCTCCTGCCCCACTGAAATCATCTCTGCATACCTCGACACGGTCCTGTCCCCCTTAGTCCAAGAACCTGCATTCGGGACACCACCCACGCCCTCCACCTCCTCCATGATTTTTGCTTCCCCGGTCCCCAACGCCTTATCTTCACCATGGACATCCAGTCCCTGTACACCTCCATCCTCCATCACGAAGGACTCAAAGCCCTCCACTTCTTCCTTTCCCGCCATACCAACCAGTACCCTTCCACTGACACCCTCCTTCGACTGACTGAACTGGTCCTCACTCTGAACAACTTCTCTTTCCAATCTTCCCACTTCCTCCAAACCAAAGCAGTAGCCATGGGCACCCGCATGGGCCCCAGCTATGCCTGCCTCTTCGTAGGATATGTGGAACAGTCCATCTTCTGCAGCTACACTGGCACCACCCCCCACTTTTTCCTCCACTACATCGATGACTGTATCGGAGCTGTCTCGTGCTCTCACGAGGAGGTTGAACAGTTCATCCATTTTACTAACACCTTCCACCCCGACCTGAAATTTATCTGAACCGTCTCAGACTCCTCCCTCCCCTTCCTAGACCTCGCCATTTCCATCTCGGCGACCGAATCAACACGGACATTTACTATAAACTGACCGACTCCCACAGCTACCTGGACTACACCTCCTCCCACCCTGCCACCTGTAAAAACACCTCCCATATTCCCAATCCCTTCGTCTCTGCTGCATCTGCTCCCAGGAGGACCAGTTCCAATACTGAACAGCCCAGATGGCCTCCTTCTTCAAAGACTGCTATTTCCCCCTAGACGTGGTTGATGATGCTCTCCACCGCATCTCCTCCACATCCCGCTCCTCTGCCCTTGAGTCCCGCCCCTCCAATCGCCACCAGGACACATTTACTGCATCCGCTGCACCCGATGTGCCCTCCTCTATATTGGGGGAGACATGCCACCAACTTGCGGAACGTTTCAGAGAATGCCTCTGGGACACCTGGACCAACCAACCCAACCACCCTGTAGCTCAACACTTTCAACTCCCCCTCCCACTCCACCATGGACATGCAGGTCCTTGGACTCCTCCATTGCCAGACCATAACAACACAATGGTTGGAGGAAGAGCGCCTCATCTTCCGCCTAGGAACCCTCCAACCACAAGGGATGAACTCAGATTTCTCCAGTTTCCTCATTTCCCCTCCCCCCAACCTTGTCTCAGTCCCAACCATCGAACTCAGCACCACCTTCTTAACCTGCAATCTTCTTCCTAACCTCTCCGCCCCACCCCCACTCCAGCGTATCACCCTCACCTTAACCTCCTTCCACCTATCGCATTTCCAACGCCCCTCCCCGAAGTCCCTCCTCCCTAACTTTTATCTTCGCCTGCTTGGCACACTTTCCTCATTCCTGAAGAAGGGCTCATGCCCGAAACGTCGATTTTCCTGCTCCTTGGATGCTGCCTGACCTGCTGCGCTTTTCCAGCAACACATTTTCGGCTCTGATCTGCAGTCCTCACTTTCTCCCACATGGTAAAAATACAAATGATCCAATATCCTTCTGGGGCTCACCATTTTAAGGCAATCCTGTTGGCAGAATTCATAAGCAATTCTGTACCCAATGTACTTTCAAGCCATTTTACTCAATTACAATGGTGAACAAACATGTTTCATTGGTTATAAAGTGATTTGGAGCACTACTGGGTTAGTGAAAAGCATTACATAAATGGAAATTGTTCTTCAAATTCAAGAGTAGCAGAACATAAGCTCGGTTGTGTATTTTCCCTTCAAGCATGGCAGCTTTAGTGTGTCAAACATATATCAGCTCTGTGCCCTTGATATAAGTAGTCCCTAAACGAACACACAGGAAGAAATCATTCCCTCTACTCATGTATCCAATTTTTTTCTTCCTCCTCCTACACAGCCTTACCCGTTCCTCCCCTCCTCCACTCCCAAACCATTACAACTTAACACTTCTGTCATCCTTCATCCTTTCCAAAATTGAATAAGGACATCGCACTTTTCATGTCACATAAACTGCCAATCTAGTGGATTCAGATCATATGGCAATAGATCAAGAGGCTGACAATAAAGACTCTACAATTTGGTAGAACAGGCAAGTAAAACATCAGAGGTTGACTCTATTCATCTGTGCAGGAGACCAGAAAATATTGCTTACAATGGTAATCATTATCCAACAGGCGGAACGAGAGAAAGGGAAAGAGAATCGGTACAGGATGAAATTCAATCATTGCCCAGAGAAATGGACATTGATAAATTTATGATAAACCCTTTTGCCTCCTGTAGATTTGTAGACATGACATATTCTTTACTGAATATTAGGTTGTTCACAGAACTTACAATCAACAAAAGGTGCTAACAGGCACTAAGGCATCAAGGCATCAATTCACATTTATCCTTTTATATTTGCTAGTCTCTATCCTCTTTAAATTACTGACCCCATGGTATCCTACAGGATTAAAGACAAGAATATAATTTTCAAAATAACATTTTTTCCTTGACTGACTTAAGGTACTTGAGATTTGAGCAGACTGTCTGGAAAGCGTGGAAATTTTCAGCATTTGCAATTTTTAATTGTCTTCCTGGATCAAAACCAACAAGTTAAACTGAAGTCTCTTTGATTATAATGATGCATAGAATGTGGATAAAGATGCTCAGGATTAACTTTCCCTTTTACAAAATGACATGCCTCGATGAAAGCTATCTGATTTTTTAAGTGATTATTGCCTTTTTTAGACATATTAACTCATTCTTTGCTAAGTGCAAGCACTTGCAATGGTAAGTACTTAAGATATGGGAGTTATCCATGTTTTTGCTTTCCCTGCTGGTTGACAGAAATATCCAGTCTTCAACTGGCTGTCTCAATGCCCTACTACTCACTGTCTAAGGCACTTCTTTTACTTATGGTCACAACCACTGTTCTATTATGGTGCTGTGCGACCTGCAATTAAGAATGTTTTTCTTTTGCAAGAAACAATAATTTGAGTGTCTCTGCTTGATGATTTCTAAGACATGACGCACCTCAAAGAACATATTTAGATTTAGATTACTTACAGTGTGGAAACAGGCCCTTCGACCCAAAAAGTCCACACTGACCCATCAAAGCGCAACCCACCTAGACCCATTCCCCTACACCTAACACTACGGGCAATTTAGCATGGCCAATTCATCAAACCTGCACATTTTTTTTTACTGTGGGAGGAAACCAGAGCAAACCCACGCAGACACGGGGAGAATGTGCAAACTCCACACATTCAGTCGCCTGAGGCGGGAATTGAACCCAAGTCTCTGGCGCTGTGAGGAGGCAGTGCTAACCACTGTGCCACCGTGGCCTTCTTTAAGTAACATCCCACACAGCCCAAATATGTAAGCAATTGCCAGCAGCTCAATAAGTTGCAAATTCCTGAAGGAAAGAGAATAGCACATATTCCCTGTATCTCGTTAAAAATCACACAACACCAGGCTATAGTCCAACAGGTTTAATTGGAAGCACACTAGCTTTCGGAGCGACGCTCCTTCATCAAGTGATAGTGGAGGGCTCGATCGTAACAGAATTTATAGCAAAAATTTACAGTGTGATGTAACTGAAATTATACATTGAAAAATTGATTGTCTGTTAAGCCTTTCATCTGTTAGAATACAGTGATAGTTTCACTTCTTTCATGTGTAAATCACAAAACCTTTTTTTAAAAGTTGCATTCTCGGGTTAGCTATTACCAATGGTGATAGCTAGACAATATGTTGAAGGTGTTAGCCCCCTGTGTTCTCTATCTATGCCATGATGTTTAGATTGATTCTAATCTAAAAAGTGAGATAACAGAGTTTCACGTAAATTCATGCAGTTTTTGAGCAAAGTACAATGTAACTCTGCAAGTACAAATGCACCCCACAAAATATATGTGTGCATGTGAGTGTGTGTGTGTGTGTGTGTGTGTGTGTGTGTGTGTAGTGAGTCTTAAGTCTGTGAGGGGGTGCATGTGAGAGTGTGTGTGTCTATAAGGGTGTGTGTGGGTGTCTGTGTGTACCTGTGTCTGTGTGTGTGTGTGCGTGTGTGTGTAGGAGTATCTGTGTGTGTGTAGTGCAATGGTAATCACCTGTAATGTGACATGAACCCAAGGTCCCGATTGAGGCCCTCCCTATGGGTACCGAACTTAGCTATCAGCCTCTGCTCGGCCACTTTTCTCTGCTGCCTGTCCTGAAGTCTACCTTGGAGGATGGTCACCCGAAGGCCTGAGGCTGAATGTCCTGGACCACTGAAGTGTTCCCCAACTGGGAGGGAACCTTCCTGTCTGTTGATTGTTGTGCAGTGCCCATTCATCCGTTGTCGCAGCCTTTGCTCGGTTTCCCCAATGTACCATGCCTCCGGGCATCCTTGCCTGCAACGTATAAGATAGACAATGTTGGCTGAGTCACATGAGTACCTGCCATGTACAAGGTGGGAGGTGTTCCCATGCGTAAGAGTGGTATCTATGTCCACAATCTGACACGTCTTGCAGTGTCCACCGTGACAGGGTTGTATGGAGTTGTCCTGAGAGCCGGGCAGTTTACTACGAACAATGATCTATTTGAGGTTTGGCGGTTGTTTAAAGGCATGTAGTGGAGGTGTGGGGAAGGTCTTGGTGAGGTGCTCATCCTCATTGATAATGTATTGTAGGTCATGAAGAACATGACGTAATTTTCAGCTCCTGGGAAGTACTGAAGAATGAAGGGTACCCTGTCAGTTGCAACACGTGTCTGTCTCCTGAGGAGGTCATTACGTATCCTTGCTGTGGCACGTTGGAACTGGCAGTCGATGAGTTGAGCATCGTACCCCTCTCTTGTGAAGGTATCCTTGAGTACTTCCAGGTGTCCGTCACTTTCCTCCTCATCTGAGCAGATCCGGTGTATACGTAGGGCTTGTCCATAGGCAATGGCTGTTTTAATATGTTTTGGGTGGAAGCTGGAGAAGTGTAGCATTGTGAGGTTGTTTGTGAGTTTGCGATAGAGTGTGGTGCTGAGGTGTCCATCCTTGATGGAGACACATGGGTCCAAGAATGAGACAGACAGTCGAGAGTAGTCCATGGTGAGTTTGATGATGGGATGAAACTTGTTGATGTCACTGTGTAGTTTTATCAGTGACTCCTCGCCATGGGTCCAGAGGAAGAAAATGTCATCAATGTACCTGGTGTACAATGTTGGTTGGAGATCCTGCATAGAGAAGAAGTCTTGTTTGAAGCTGTGCATAAAAATGTTGGCATATTGGGGTGCAAATCTGGTCCCCAAGGCTGTTCGTGTGTCTGGATGAAGAACTGGTTGTCAAAGGTGAAGACATTATGATCGAGGATAAAGCAGATGAGCTGTAGGATGGTGTTTGGAGACTGGCAGTTGTTGGCGTTGAGTACTGAGGCTGTTGCCACAATGCCATCCTTGTAGGGGATGCTGGTGTAGAGTGCGGAAACATCCATAGTGACGAGGAATGTTCCCGGTTCAACTGGTCCGTGGGTGCTGAGTTTCTGTAAGAAATCCATAGTGTCGCGACAGAAGCTGGAGATCCCCTGTACAATAGATATCAAGAAGCCTTCCACATAGCCGGAGAGATTCTCACATAGGGTCCCATTGCCCGACACGATGGGACGTCCCGGTGTGTTGGCTTTGTGTACCTTTGGAAGGCAGTAGAAGTCACCTACATGAGAAGTACGTGGGATGAGGGCGCATAGGGAACTCTGAAAGACTGGATCCAAAGTTCTGATCAGTGTGTTTAATTCTTGGGTGTGTTCTTTGGTCGGATCAGCTGGTAGTTGCCTGTAGTGTTCCTGGTTGTTCAGTTGTCAGTACACTTCCTTGCAGTAATCTGTTCTATTCTGAATGACAATGGCTCCTCCTTTATCTGCTGGTTTGATGACAATGTTGTGATTGGTTTTGAAAGCCTGGATGGCATTGTGTTGTGAACGGGTGATGTTTTGCTCTACCTTGTGGATACGGCTGATGAATCTGGCATTTATATATTTCCAAATCATCCCTGTATCTCATACTGGATAATGTGAATACAGCCATCAAAGCTGCCAACACTCCAGATTGAAAAAAAGTGTGTGGTGCTGGAAAAGCACAGCCAGTCAGGCAACATCCGAGGAGCAGGAGAGAAGACGTTTTGAGCATGAGTTCTTCATCAGGAATGTGATGGAGAGCTTATGCTCGAAATGTTGACTCTCCTGTTCTTTGGATGCTGCCTGACTGGCTGTGCTTTTCCAGCACCACACTTTCTGACTCTGATCTCTAGTGTCTGCAGTCCTCAGTTTCTCCTCACACTCCAGATTGGTTTAGAATCTCCAGAAATCGAATATCCATGACTTGGTCACTACATTGAGCTGTAGAAAAACGAAAGGGCTTAATTTTCTTGTTGTTGTTCATCATTGATTTTGTTCACTAGTAATTAAAAGATTGGAGAAGCAGACTTTTATAAAAAGTTGTTATTCACATCAGAATTGGAACATGAAGATAGTTACTTTCATGTTGGTTCTGGGAGGTAATACATGAAGAGACTGAATTTATAGAACAGCCAGAGACTGGAGCGCAGACTTAGGGCTGCTGGTGGCTGGGAAGTATGTAGTGCTGCTTCCAAAACTAGGTCTAAACTCCAGTCGTAAAGGAGCTATGCAAATTAGTCAGCTAATTGAGGAACAAAAAGCAACTGCAGAAACAAAATACCACTTCTTCAACTCAGCAGGGTGAAACACAAAACAGGATCGTATACAAATGTACCGCAAAATAATATTGTCAAACACATTTCTGCAAAATTCATTGTGATATACTTCCTGACAATTAGAAGCGATTACTTATGGACCTCCATCCGTGGATTCTAAATGCTGACACAAATCATTTGCTTAAAATGTTCCACAAACTGTGCAGTAAGAACATTTTCCTTATAACAATATTTCGATGTTGAACATTGCAAGAAATTATTATAATTTTCTTAATCCATTGATCTCAGCTGTTAAACCAGGCTGAGAGCTATTGAGTCTAGGCAAATGCTGGAAGTGACATTTATTGCCATTTAGAGTGACAAGCCCACAAATCCCCTGAACGATGCAGAGCTTTGGTTAGCTTTCAGAATGGCATATATCAAAACAGGTCACCATTTGAACACAAAGAGCCACCATAATTCATAAGTCACACTTAGCAGCCCTGATGGGTCAGCAATGAGAAAGTCGAAGGGTGAAGGAGGGAAAGGAAAATAAAATGCAAATAGAACTTTGAGAAAAATAAGTCATGAGCCTATGGATGATTTTCCATTATCACCAGTCTTGACCCAACAATTCAGTGGTAAATGATACTGGGTTGGATTGGAAGAAGGAAGGCAAAAGTGAGGAATGCAGATGCTGGAAATCAGAGTCTAGATTAGAGTGGTGCGGGAAAAGCACAGCAGGTCAGGCAGCATCCGAGGAGCAGGAAAATAGACGTTTGGGCAAAAGCCCTTCATCAGGACTGAGGAAGAAGGAAGGGCTGATGATTACTCTTGTTGGTCAGCGTGCTGCTTTTCCATATCCATCTGTCTCCAGACTATTTTAGAGAAGGTTATGTCAGTGCTGACTAAACTACACATCTACAGACAGTGGCTGATCAGACTTAATAAGGGCAAATAAAGGAGGCCAGTTCTCCAAGCAGTGGGGGCCAGTTGGACCTAGAGGTTCCCTCTTAGAGGTGAGCAAGGTGGCAGCTCTCCAAGCAGGCCAAGAGGCTTTGTCTGGTTGCCTTGAAAAAACAATTGAAGGGAATCCTGAGGGACAGCATTTACATGTATTTGGAAAGGCAAGGACTGATTAGGGATAGTCAACATGGCGTGGTAAATCATGTCTCACAAACTTGATTGAGGTTTTTAAAGTAACAAAGAGGATTGATGAGGGCAGAGCGATAGACATCATCTATATGGACTTCAGTAAGGCATTCAACAAGGTTCCCCATGGGAGACTGCTTAGCAAGGTTAGATTTCATGGAATATTGGGAGAACTAGCCATTTGGATACAGAACTAGCTCAAAGGTAGCAGACAGAAGATGGTGGTAGAGGGTTGTTTTTCGCACTGAGGCCTGTAACCAGTGGAGTGCCACAAGGATCAGTGCTGGGCCCACTACTTTTCGGCATTTATATAAATGATCAGGTTATGAGCATAAAATATATAGTTAGTAAGTTTTCAGATGACACCAAAATTGGAGGTGTAGTGGACAGCGAAGAAAGTTACCTCAGATTACAACGGAATCTTGATCAGATGGGCCAATGGGCTGAGAAGCGGCAGATGGAGTTTAATTCAGATAAATGCAAGGTGCTGCATTTTGGGAAAGCACATCTTAGCAGGACTTATACCTTTAATGGTAAGGTCCTAGGGAGTGTTGCTGAACAAAGAGACCTTGGAGTGCAGGTTCATAGCTCCTTGAAAGTGGAGTCGCAGGTAGACAGGATAGTGAAGGCGGCATTTGGTATGCTTTCCTTTATTGGTCAAGAGTATTGAGTACAGGAGTTGGGAGGTCATGTTGCGGCTTTACAGGACATTGGTTAGGACACTGTTGGAATATTGTGTGTAATTCTGGTCTCCTTCCTATCTGAAAGATGTTGTGAAACTTGAAAGGGTTCAGAAAAGATTTACAAGTATGTTGCCAGGGTTGGAGGATTTGAGCTATAGGGAGAGGCTGAACAGGCTGGGGCTGTTTTCCCTGGAGCTTTGAAGGCTGAGGAGGGGTGACCTTATAGAGGTTTACCCTGGGGTCAGGGAGTCCAGAACTAGAGGGCATAGGTTTAGTTTGAAAGGGGAAAGATATAAAAGAGACCTAAGGGGCAACGTTTTCATGCAGAGGGTTGCATGTGTATGGAGTGAGCTGGCAGAGGATGTGGTGGAGGCTGGTACAATTGCAACATTTAAAAGGCATCTGGATGGGTATATGAATAGGAAGGGTTTGGAGGGATATGGGCCAGGTATTGCCACATGGGTCTAGATTAATTTAGGATATCTGGTCGGCATTGATGGGTTGGACCGAAGGGTCTGCTTACATGCTCTCTGACTCTATGATTCTAAGACTTCCTCCCTTGCAGTGATACACTGGCTGCTGAATCTTCAATTTAATTAAAGATGTACCTCTCAGTTACTTACCTTCTATTGCTGGTCCTTCCTGGAAGACCTTTGACTGACCCTTCAGCTTCAAGAACCCCCTCTCCTGTTCACTGGGCCAAGAATCTGGCTGCATGCAAATAAGCCTGTGAATGAGTGGTTTCCTGCCAGGAGTCATGATTGTGAAACTTTTCCCTATTCTGTTTCCCAACTCCCAGGTGAAAATTCAGTCCACTTCCTCCTAACTATATTTAGCCTCAGTATCAGAAAGTTTACTTTGTAAAAAAATTTAGCAGTTTCAGGATAATGTGTCTTTTTGATATAATTAAACAGCCAAGAGGGGGGCATATTGTAGAGTGTGGAGTTTCAGAATATCTTAAAGGTTGCAACTTTCAGGTGCCAAGATAAAGAATGAATGATTGTGATTCAGTTTTGTATCTGACCAGAACAAACTCAAAACACTTTGAACTGAAAGCCCAAACTAAATCAATTGATGCCTCTCTCTCTCTCTCTTTCGATTTGATTGACTCCCCAATGCAGTTTTTCCAATCTCGCCATTTCCATTTAAGGAACAGTTTCTACAGCACTAGATGCAGATTACAACAGGTCTGGCAGCATCTGCGAATGGAGAAACAGGATTAACATTTCCGGTCGACTGGCTTTCAGCAGAATTGGAAAAGTTGTAAATGCAATGGATTTTCAGCAAGCAAAACAGAGGAGGGTGAGAAAGAGAACAAGAGGAATTACCTGTGCAGGATGAAAGAGTGACCAGAACTGGACACAGTACTCCCAAAGAGGCCTCACTAACATTCTGAACAAAATTAAGTGATAAATGGTTTCATGATGCACGGCCAAAGTGGTAGAAAGCAAGTCAAGAAACACAAGCTGCGCCATGGGGAGATATGAATAGCATACTCATGAACACTGGCTCCCCAAACTGAAAATTGAAAACAAGATAGTGTGGAGATTGCAATCTGAAATCAACTTTGGGTTTAAAAGTGTATACAGCCTAACTGAAAATTGAGCTCATAACTTGTACTGAGCTTTATTGAAGCATCAACAGAACGAGGACAGAACAATCATAGTGAGAGCAAGATAGAGAATTGTAATGCTTCTACAGTATCTGGTTGCACTTTCCAATAACAGGATGTACACAAGCTCGTACACATTAGGTCTCTGTGTCCCAAGGGCTTCTGTTTGTCCATCAGCTGGGGAAAGAACCATATGCTAATGAGATAGCAATACAGTTTAGCTGAACATCGGTAATTCTGCCAAATTACTTATCTGAGGCACAAATGAACATGACCACCCCCAATGCACCACACTGGGCTTGCACTTGATGTCACAATGCTGTCAGTGCTGTGAGCTGAAGCCAGTTATTTGTAACGCCTCCTTAAATTGTTGGTACCTTACAATATTAGAGAGGCGATTGACGAAACTTCAGTAAAATAAACATGGTGTAAAATGTAAATGTTCCAAATCAGAACTGCTTGGAGTATTTTTTATTCTCTTCAGTATTCTGTTGTGTGTTAATATTTCCATGACATCATTTTATCAGGAAAAAAAGAGTGTATTTTGGGATTAATTTGGATTTCTGCTCGGGATATGTTTTGTGCTATGCTAAAACCTCTAGTAAACGACAGCTAAAAATAAACCGTGCATTGAATTCTTCTCCAGCCAGGACCCTGAATGTGTGTTAATGGGAAGTATTCAGCAGCTGTCATGCTAATATCCCTTTGAATACAAAGAAACCTATTTAAACCCCAGCTCCATTCCTATCATTGAAAATCACAGTTTGGCCCTTTTTTTTAAAACCAAACATTTCTCCAAAGAAAAGAGCAAAATACAGCTTATAATCATCACTTTTGGGACCATTCTATTTGGTCTGCTACATGTTCAATGCCAAATAATTGCTTCATTATTAGGATGCAAAGCTGGTCTTCCCAAACAGGTGGTCTTAAGGGCAAACTCAGTCAAATAACACATACTTCAGCATTTTTAAAACAGGTTTGAATTTTTTTTCCCCTTTGAGGCTTTCACTATTGTAAATCTCCATCCATTAGAGCGAGATTAGAGAGAAACACTGAACTGAGTTTAACAACTGAGCTGCCCTGAATCCTACACAACCAAACCATAAGGCATTACATTTCAATGAATGTATGCTTCATATTGCTGCCAGTTCGCATGAAGTTCACTTTTTAGGGGCTGTGTTATCCAATGGTTATGTTTTCTTGGTTTGTAGCCTCCAACTAGTGAGGGTAAAACAGTGGCTCAGTGGTTAGCACTGCTGCCTCAAAGCACAAGTGACCCGGATTCGATTCCAGCCTTGTCTGTGTGGAGTTTGCACTTTCTCCAGGTGCTCCGGTTTCCTCCCACAATCCAAAGATGTGCAGGTCAGGTGAATTGGCCACACTAAATTGCCCATAGTGTCAGGTGCATTAGTCAGAAGGAAATGGGTCTGGGTGTGTTACTCTTCGGAGGGTCGGTGTGGGCTGGTTGGTTCGAAGGGCCTGTTTCCACACTGTGGGGAATCTAATCTAATAAATTAGAATATCTTAACTGAAGTGAAAACTTAACTGGTGTCAGTTATCTCAATTAACTCAATGACCAGGATAGATTCAGAACATGCTGGCTGTGATAGACTTGGGTTCTGCCTCCTTGCCCTAATCCTGAGAGTGGTCTCTTGGCAAATCACTACTCATGAAAACTGCCAAGGAAACAGCTTGGTTTCCGCATGAGTACGGAACAAACCATAGACTTACCATCAGGCACAGCACACATACCATACCATCATCTCACCATTGAAGTTCTGCTTCACCGTTAGCAACTAGTACACTCAAAAGAAAAATAAACATTTGAGCATAGCATGGGACCAAAAATAGTAATAACTAGTTAACAAATTTTTTTGAGATAGGGCTACTGAGAGTAAGTGTTGATCAGTATTTAAGAATAGACTTCATACTTTACATCCAAACAATAATAATTATTTTCTTATACTTGTTCAGTTCTTGTTCAACATTGGCAGGTATTTTTAATATAAGGTCAAAAATATTACATGAATAGTTTGACACCAGTTCAAACACCAGTACTTCTGGCCTTAGTACTGCACTGAATCTTCAGCCTAACGATTAATCCAGGGAGTTTGATCCCAGATTCTTCTGATTCTGTGGTGACTTTGACATGAAAGAACTCTCCCAAATTGAGCTGGTTTCCAGTCTAGCCAGTTGTTAAGACACAATCATTTGTACAGATTGGTAACAATCCTGCATAAAAAAGTGAATCCCATCTCTATGAACTGCACACATATGATCCAGGCTATATATATAAAGATATATATTATATCTTTATGTATAGAGAGGGAGGGGGGAGATATGGGAGGGGGGGGGGAAAGAGAGAGAGAGAGAGAGAGAGAGAGAGAGAATTTGGCACTACACCTAGGGCCGGTCCATGATTATGGCAATTTTGAGTTCTATTACATTAATCCATTAGCCTTCATGGCCAATTTGATCAGATCAGCTCAGTTACATGACCTTACTCACAGTGTTGAAAGGATAAACAGTCGATGTGTAACTCTCAGTCCAGACATAACAAACCACTGACAATCACAGCAGATAATTTATTTTGCCTGTGTTGAAGAAACTTTGATTTGCAGAATGCAGGGGTATATGTGAGACACTGGCTGGATAGATTTTTTCTCTTGATCCACAGCAAGTGATGTTACAAGCTGCTCCCTCTAGTGGCTTCAAAGAGGAATGATAAAAATCATTCAACTGAGTCATAAGGGCAAGACTTCGAAATGATGAGTTAAGTTTTTTAAAAATTGTGCCTTTCTCCTAGTAAAGCTTTTTTATTGTTCTCTGTACAATGTGACATTTCATCTTCTGAACAGACCGAAAGCTAACAATATTGTGTTCCCTGAAACAAAATAAATCAGCTTTGAGACTTGAACAATTAATGAAGAACTAGCAGCCCAGTTCCTGTTCAACATTAGCAGTTTTTTTTAAAAAGGGCAAAAATATGAAATAAAGTAACAAAGAAATGAACTTGCATTCTCAAGTAACCTCATGACCTGAGGACATCCAAAGCAGCCAATGACCTATTTATGAGGTAGAAACACAAATGGGCCAAGCATTAAACTCCCATAAATAACAAGATATAGATAGTAGTTCTGAAAGTGTAGTGCTGTAGACTGTATTAAACTCCACCCTATACAGATCTGGGTGGGAAAATTGAGAAAATAGCTTTGGTAAAAAGGTAAAGTCTTCCCAGAACGTACAGAAACAGAGATGACAGATGGTGGTTTAACCGGAGGATCAACATGCCTCAGGGAAGGGGAGAGGTTGAGAAGGACAGTGCTTCATGATAATGTACTTACAATGTCATCTAGTGTATCTGTTGCACACGATTTGGTCTCCTCTACATCGGGGAGATAGGACACCAATTTGCAGATCATTTCAGAGAACATCTCTGGGATACCTGCACCAACCAACCCCACTGCCCCGTGGCTGAACACTTTAAGGACATGCAGCTCCTGGGCTTCCTCCATCTCCAAACCTTAACCACCCGACGCCTGGAGGAAGAACACCTCATCTTCCGTCTTGCTACCCTGCAACCACAAAGGATTAATGTGGATTTCACCAGTTTCCCCATTTTCCCCTCTCTCCACCTTATCCCACTCCCAAGCCTCCAACTTGGAACACCCTCTTGACTTGTCCATCGTCCTTCCCATCTAACAGCACCACCCTCCTCTCCGACCTATCAAGTTTTCCCCCACCTTCATTCACCTATCGCTTTGCCAGCTACCTTTCACCCTGCTCCACACCCCTCCCGTTTATTTCTCAGCCCCCAGCCCACAAGCCTCATTCCTGATGAAGGGCTTATGTCTGAAATGTCTGATTCTCCTGTTCCTTGGATGCTGCCTGACCTGCTGTGCTTTTCCAGTACCACACTCTTGATTCTGATCTTCAGCATCTGCCGTCCTGACTTTCTCCCCGTGTTCCATGATAATCTCAGCCAGTGTGGGAATTGAACCCATGCTGTTTGTTTCACCTCGCATCACAAACCAGCCATCCAGCCAAGAGGACAAACAGGTTGTCTACATCTCTCATTAGTTATAGTAACAATGTCTGGCTAATGTAACTTGGTTTATTGCCTGAAAGCAATAACATGCAATCTTGTTAAGACAACAGCCTCTTCTTGTGAAGACTCACAAGGGATTGTTCCTCTACAAGCATAACCCCAGACCCAGTAAAGGAAAGAGGACCGACAGCAATATCCTTCTACCCATTAATACCAGAATAATGATCACATAATGATCAGAAAATCTGTCCCACTATATTGGTTGAGGGATACATACTAACCAGGAAACTGGGGAGAATTCCAATTCTCTTTGAATAATACTGTCAAATCTTTTACAACCTCCTAATAATGCAAATAGATGTTCACTTTAAAGAATCTTCTGAAATACACCAGCTCCAACTGTGCAGCGCTCACTCAGCACTTCAAAATTTCAGGCCTAAACAATATCATAGAATTCCTATGGTGCAGAAAGAGGCCATTCAGCCCATCGAGTCTGCACTGAATCCCTGAAGAGCATCCCACCCAGACCCTACTTCCCATAACCCTGCATTTACCATGGCTCATCCACCTAGCCTACTCATCCCTGGATGCTAAGGGTCAATTTAGCATGGTCAATCCACCTAACCTGCACATCTTTGGACTGTGGGAGGAAACTGGAGCACCTGGTGGAAACCAACACAGACACGGCAAGAATTTGCAAACTCCACCCAGCCAGTTGGCTGAGGCTGCAATTGAACCTGGGTCCCGAGCGTTTTGGAGCAGCAATGCTAACCACTGAGCCGCTGTGCCACCCATTTTCAACTCTCTGAACCCACAACCTTGCAACTGCAAGTTAGGAGTACGATTGCAGCTACCACTCTCAATAATTCTGAATAGACCTGCTAATGCTTTTAATCTTTTGCATTTTAAATCAAAAATTAGACAACGTTCATTTCAGCTGAAGAGGTTAGGGACATCCCAGGATTATATTCTCAGATCTAGGTTAGAATGTTGAGAGGCAATTGGCAATTCTTTTCCCAGAGAATCCTGGATTTGTGCAGAAGGATGCCAGCTTGTCTGGTCAATGCTAATTCACTAAATTCTGTAAAGCCTGTCCTGCTTGGAGAGGAAGTCAACTCTGTACTACCTGCAGAGGTAGTTTCTGCTTATCACCCTGATTTCCCACATTTGTTTTCATTGCCTAAAGGACAGCGATAAATTTTCCATACATTTTCCCACAAGTAGCCTCACGTTTTAATCTATTTTATTGACTTCAGAGATCACATGGCTTCAGGGTGGGGTAGCGAGACAATGTACCATAATATATATGGCACCACAGCTGTGTGTACCAGGCTGTATGTGGCATAGTTCCTTCCTCATTGAGCATTGTTATATAGCCAGACTTTTGAAATTACCGTTTATTACACTAATAAGAATACACCTTTTTTATTTGGGTTATTGGTACAACAAAAAAGCGGAATGCTGTGCTTTTTTTTAAATCTGAAAGGATAGTTCACATTTCCTTACATGGATATGCACTCAAGTCCTTCTTTCTTTAACAGAAGCTCATCCAGATCTCATGGTAAGTATTCTGTGCTATGGTGGTGTTTCAGCTCATAATATCCATGCACTGACAGGTAGGAATAAATGATCACCTCTGTCATGGGAGTTTAGATCAATTCTTGTTTGGTCACTTAGAAGGCTGAAAGCAAACAGCTTATTCATTTTCCACCAAAGATGTCCCTTTGTGTTCTGTTGAACTTGGTCCTAAACCTGTCAGGGAGCCTTTTTAAACTGACCCCTCAGTCTGTGTCACACTTAAATCAATGAAGCAGTAGTCTGTGTTTGAACTGGCAGAATCACACCCAAGGTATCACATTGTCTGGATGCTTGATTGTGCCTTTGTGAATTGACACTGAGGTCAGTTTGAACAGCGACCGTCATTATAGTTAAATATATGGTGAATTGCTTCCAAATCATTTTAAAGCAGAATTTTCACCATTGCTGTAATTCACGTGTCAAGACAAGTATCATCTTCTACAGAATAACTGTTACATCAGGGAGAGATGAGTGCATTGCTCAGTTTTTGGAGATGCCATGTAAAATATTTGCAAAAGAGCCAGAAGGGGGATTTATTTTAATTAGCTATTATATTCTGGAATGGACTGCTTGAAAGGGTGGTGGAAACAAATGCAATGGAAACTTTCAAATGCACATTAGAGAGACAGTGGAAGAGTAAAAGTGACAGAGCTCTGTGGAAAGAGCGGTGGAATCTGTCTGGTGGATCTAGTGTACCCAGTGCAGCTCAATAGGCTAAATGGTCATGGCTTCCTCATGTAGTATCTGATTCAGTGATTCCAAATGATCATCTAAGCATGACATCTGGGTGAAAGTCTCGCAGTGCAATATCAGTGATGTACCAGGAAAAGATTTCTGAAATGATTCCTTTCCCACATGCTTTAACAAAGACACTGACCCATTTATTTTAGAAGTGTTATTTACTGTGGGAATTCATATAATTATATTGACCATCAGGTGAGTAATATTACACAGTGTAATTTCCCACTTTTGGTGTACAGACCTATTATAATGTTTGCATTATTTTGTGTTCTTTTTTACCCTTCTTCTTGGATTTAATTTTGCAATAACCAAGATAATTTCATCTTCCACTCAAACCTGACAGGCTTCTGTTGAGATGCAAATTTTTACACTCCCAGTGATAAGATGAGAGATTTTAAGTTTATTGCAGCTAATACTGTGCACCAATGCATATTCCTCAAGGGCCTGACTGCGAATCTTCTTGCAAGGATGCCTGCCTTGAAGAAGTTTTCCTCCTCGCTCTACAAGAATCTCAGGGAGTCACTCTCCCACTGCAACTCCCAGGTCATTTCCTCTGCCCTGAAGCTCTTCAACAATGTCCTGAAACAAACTCACTATCACAGCCACATTTGCTTTCTCAGTGCCTGCCTCCGTAACCAACTCATCCGACACGGACTCCGGACCACCTTTAAACCAGCAGAGTTCGGATCCGAACAGGACAAACAGTACAGACTACAGATTCAACAACACCAGCAACAGTTCCCCTTCAAGATCCTTTGCTCCACGCTTGCAGCAATGCGCCGGCACATAACCTCTCTACAGTCATCCCTGCCTCAGCTGAGAGCCACACTCTCTCAGAATTGCAAAGGACCCACTCTGTACTACATACTCAGGAGAATTCATACTCTCAACAAACAGTATTTCAACTCCATCTCAAACATCAAAAACTGTAAGTACAACAAACTTTTATCTACCCACCTCCATAACCAGCACTCCTCAAACATTCCAGAAGATTGCCCCCGGCCTCTGGAACTGCTCAGACACAATTAGCCATGCGGCTGGTGCAGCTACCACCCCCACGCTGAATGATGATGTCACTTCCACCCCATCATGGCCACTCCCACAGCCACTTCCGTCCCTCACAATTCCTCATGCATCACACGTGACATCACTTCTGCCCCTCACATCATCGCTGATGTCACATGCTCAGTGACTTCTGCCACCCCTACTGCCGTGTCTGCCACCACTTCCGCCCCCACCAACGCCACTCACCTGCATTCTGCTGACATGCCCCCCACAGATCCCACTGTCACCATCCCCGCCCACCAGAACCCTGAGGGGAACACTACCCCTGCTCATGACTTCACCCCATTCCCCCCACCACCATCACACCCACTCCAGTTATCAGTTCCACCCCCACTCCCAGCTCTACACCCACACCGGGTCCCAGCTCCCAGCCCTGCTGAGTTTTCACCATCCCTCCAGACCTCCCCCTCACTGAGGACGAACGATCAGTCCTCAGCAAAGGACTCACCTTCATCCCCCTCCGTCCACGCATCAATGAATTTAATACATGCCGTGACGTCGAACACTTCTTCTGCCGCCTCTGCCTTCAAGCTTACTTTCACAATCAGGACTCCCGCCCACCTTCCGAGGACCCCTTCGCCCACCTCCAACACAGTGCATCCACCTGGATACCCCGCGCTGGCCTATTACCTGCCCTCGACTTCTTCATTTCCAACTGCTGCCGGGACATTAACCGCCTCAACTTGTCTACCCCCGTCCCCCATTCCAACCTCTCACCCTCACAACGCGCAGCCCTCCAATCCCTCTGCTCCAATCCCAACCTCACCATTAAGCCAGCGGATAAAGGAGGCGCAGTGGTAGTCTGGTGAACTGACCTCTCCATCGCTGAAGCCAAACGCCAACTCGAGGACACCTCTTCCTACTGCCCCCTCGACCATGACCCCACCCCCCCATCACCAAACCATCATCTCCCAGACCAATACAGAACCTCATCACCTCAGGAAATCTCCCACCCACAGCTTCCAACCTCATATTCCGGGAACCCCGCACTGTCCGGTTCTACCTCCTTCCCAAGGTCCACAAGCCTGACCACCCTGGCCGACCCATTGTCTCAGCAAGCTCCTGCCCCACTGGACTCATTTCTACCTACATCAACACTGTCCTATCCTCCCCAGTCCAGGAACTCCTCACATACGTTCGAGACACCACGCATGCCGTCCACCTCCTCCAAGACTTCCATTTCCCTGGCCCCCAACGCCTCATCTTCACCATGGATATCCAATCCCTCTACATCTCCATCCGCCATGACCAGGGACTCCAAGCTCTCCGTTTTTTCCTCTCCCGACGTCCCTAACAGTACCCTTCCACCGACACTCTCATTCGTTTGGCCGGACTGGTCCTCACCCTTTACAATTTCTCCTTCAAATCCTCCCACTTCCTCCAGACCAAATGGGTAGCCATGGGCACACGTATGGGCCCCAGCTATGCCTGTCTCTTTGCTGGCTACGTAGAACAGTCGATCTTCTGTAATTACACCGGCACCACTCCCCACCTCTTCCTCCGCTACATTGATGACTGCATTGGCGCCACCTCGTGCTCCTATGAGGAGGTTGAGCAATTCATCAACTTCACCAACACATTCCACCCTGACTTTAAATTTACCTGGACCATCTCTGACACCTCCCTCCCCTTCCTGGGGCTCTCCATCTTCATTAATGACGACCGACCTGACACTGACATTTTTTACAAACCCACCGACTCCCACAGCTACCCGGATTACACCTCTTCCCACCCTACCTCCTGCAAAATGCCATCCCATATTCCCAATTCCTCTGCTTCCGCCGTATCTGCTCCCAGGAGGACCAGTACCACCATAGAACACACCAGATGGCCTCCTTCTTTAGAGACCGCAATTTCCCTTTCCACGTGGTTAAAGATGCCCTCCAACGCATCTCGTCCACATCCCGCACCTCTGCCCTCAGACCCCACCCCCCCAACCGTAACAAGGACAGAACGCCCCTGGTGCTCACCTTCCACCCTACCAACCTTTGCATAAACCAAATCATCAGCCGACATTTCCGCCACCTTCAAAAAGACCCCACCACCAGGATGTATTTCCCTCCCCACCCCTTTCCGCCTGCGGCAAAGACCGTTCTCTCCATGACTACCTGGTCAGGTCCACGCCCCCCTACAACCCACCCTCCCATCCTGGCACTTTCCCCTGCCACCGCAGGAATTGCAAAACCTGTGCTCACACCTCCTCCCTCACCTCCATCCAAGACCCTAAAGAAGCCTTCCACATCCATCAAAGTTTTACCTGCACATCCACCGATATCATTTATTGTACCCGTTGCTCCCAACGCAGTCTCCTCTACATTGGGGAGACTGGGCGCCTCCTAGCTTTAGGGAATATCTCCAGGACACCCGCACCAATCAACCACACCGCCCTGTGGCCCAACATTTCAACTCCCCCTCTCACTCTGCCGAGGACATGGAGGTCCTGGGCCTCCTTCACCGCCGCTCCCTCACCACCAGACGCCTGGAGGAAAAACACTTCATCTTCTGCCTCAGAACACTTCAACCCGCGGGCATTAACGTGGACTTCAACAGTTTCCTCATTTCCCCTTCCCCCACCTCACCCCAGTTCCAAACTTCCAGCTCAGCACTGTCCCCATGACTTGTCCTACCTGCCTATCTTCCTTTCCACCTATCCACTCCACCTCCACCCTGACCTATCACCATCACCCCCTCCCCCACTCACCTATTGTACTCTATGCTACTTTCTCCCCACCCCTACCCTCCTCTCACTTATCTTTCCACCCTTCAGACTCTCTGCTTTTATTCCTGATGAAAGGCTTTTGCCCGAAATGTCGATTTTACTGCTCTTCGGATGCTGCCTGAACTGCTGTGCTCTTCCAGCACCACTAATCCAGAATGATGCCAATGAACAGTTTCACTGTTGACACTTGCCTCCAAAAACTTACTATTATGAGTATCATAGACAATAAGTGTTTGCTCATTATTATAGTACATAAAAACATACCAACAAGGAATAAGAATCGACCATTCTGCCCCTTGAGGTTGCTCTACCATTCACTAAGTTCTGACTTTGACCTCAACTCGACATTCCTGCCGACCTCTGATTAACTTTCATCCCTTTGGTAATCAACAATCTATCTACTTTCACCTTAAAATCTCTCAAATCAGCACCATCACTTTTATGGCCAATTTCCTCATCAATAATTGCCCATAGTTACATTCTGTGAATATGGTCACTGACTGATGATGAGAAATAAAAGATATTGATAGATCTTTTCGAATCCATGGACATTTGATTGCCCTTAATTCTGTTCCAACTATGAGCAGCTCAATTGGCATGAACATTCTGGTGTAGAAGGCTCAACACATTTCCCTATACTATACGGAGTCGATCCAGCATTGGAGGACTACAGAGGAAGTATATTTTTGGCAGGAGTACTATGCCAAACCAAGCTCCAATCATGACAATGCTTCTTGATTGTGTTTGATAGAAACCTGCAAAAAGCCAACAGGCTCGCAAGAAATAGGAGACCTTGGGCAACAGAGGGAAAAGCAAATTAGCTCCCTATTATGTACCCCACTCAACTCTATCGATTTTGTTTAAATTCCTTCACAGGATACAGGTGTCACTGGCTTGGCCAGCATTTATCACCAAACACTAATTGCCCAGAGGGCAGTTAAGAGTCAACCATATTGCTGGAGGTCTGGAGTATTATGTAGACCAGACCAGGAAAGGACATCAGTTTCCTTCCTTAAGGACATTATTGGACCCTAACTTGCAGAAATTGGTGAGATTCCCTCATGGCACCATGTCTGTCTGCATTATTCTAAAAGGGTCCAAAAGGGGCCATTCATAACTGGTCATATAACCATGTCATTTCTAACTGGCCAACTGCCCATTTTTCACCAAATTGCTGGGTTTTAACATCAACTCTACTTTTTGACAACGCACAGTGAACACAATATTGTCCTCAATCTCAGCTGTGTTCCTAAAATGTTAATCTAGTGGATGGCTAGGTTTCTCTCTTAGCATTGCTTCTTGTATCCAACAGTTTTTCTAATGTTAGCATCAGTCACCAATCCTGTTGCACAGTGTGGGGTGAAAATTAACCACTTGGGGCCAGTGAGGTTTCCAAAAGCAAAAAGTAAGCACTCAGTCAAAATCTTGGACATGCACCATTTGCACCAGTCCACCACCCCTGCAATTCCATACTTGTTTCATCTCAGAGTAGGCATCAGGCCAAGTATAAAACACGTTCAACAGCTTGTTCTAATCCCCCGATACTTTGTGAAGAGAAATTCAGTACATAAAATAAGTTGTCAGCAAGCAAGTTACTTTCACCAGTAACAAAAGAAAAGTAACCAGTGTTTAAATTGTGCAGTTTTTGACCTCAAGATGTTGTAAGGGCAGAAGTACTTTTGAGATATAGTCACCACTGTACAATGTGCCACAGCTCCAACAAAGAGGAACATGATAGTAACTAACTTGTTTTAGTAATGGGGTTTGAAAGTTAAGTATTTGCTGATGAAGTGATGACGAGGTTCCCAGCTCCACTTCCAAAAAGTGCCATGAGATCTTTCATTTCTGCCTGGGAAGGTAGTTGAGGCCACAGTTTCATCTGAGAAAGAGCAGCATTGACAATGTAGCACTCCCTCAGTACTACTCGAACAAGAAAACATTTAGAATTAGGGTCTGAAAGTGGATCTCAGTCGCAGCATGCAAGCCCTCTCTCAGGAGGGTGGGGAATACGCTTTCAATTACAAACTATTGCTGGTGTACAACCTGCAGGGGTGGGATAACCAAAGATTGAGTAAAACCATTGCATTATTGATTTTAGGCTTATTTAATGCACAGGCAACAATGAAGCAGGAGCAATCAGCTACCAACCTATCAATGGCACAGATACCATCAGTATACCATGACACTCAGCACCAACAACTCCATGGGATTTTGATAGTGGGCTTGAAGAGAATATTAAAAGGCCTGTTGAAAGGTCTCTTTATGTAAGAGTTAGAGCACGTACAGATGAAGTCCCCATGTGATCAAGATCCTGTTGTAATCTGAGGTAACCTTCTTTGCTGTCCACTACACCCCCAATTTTGGTGTCAAATGCAAATTTACTAACTATACATCCTATGTTCACATGCAAATCATTTACGTAAATGACAAAAAGTATTGGACCCAGCCCCAATCCCTTGTGGCGCTCCACTGGGCACAGGCCTCCAGTCTGAAAAACAACCTTCCACCACCATCATCTGTCATCTACTTTTGAGTCAGTTCTGCATCCAAATGGCTAGTTCTCCCTGCATTCCATGAGATTTAATCTTGCTAACCAGTCTCCCATTGGGAACCTTATCGAACGTCTTACTGATGTTCATATAGATCACGTCCACAACTCTGCCCTCATCAATCCTTTTTGTTACTTCTTCAAAAACCTCAAGTTCATGAGACAATTTCCCATACACAGATCCATGCTGACTATCCCTAATCAATCCTTGCCTTTCCAAATACATGTAAAATCTGTCCCTCCAACAACTTGCCCACCACCGATGTCAGGCTCACTAATCTATCGTTCCCTCGCTTGTCCTTACCACCTTTCTTAAACAGTGGCACCACATTTGCCAACCTCTAGTCTTCCAACTCCTCACCTGTAACTATCAATTATACAAATATCTCAGCAAGGGGCCCAGCAATCACTTCCCTAGCTTCCAGAGTTCTCGGGTACACCTGATAAGGTCCTGGGGATTTATCCATCTTTATGCGTTTCATGACACCCAGCACTTCCTCCTCCTTATTATGGACATTTTTCAAGATGCCACCATCCATTTCCCTATATTCTATATCTTCCATATCCTTTTCCACAATAAACACTGACACAAAATACTTGTTTAATATCTCTGCCATCTCCTGCTATTCCACACATAGGCTACCTTGTTGATCTTTGAGGGGCCATATTCTATCCCCTTTTATCCTTTTGTCCTTAATGTATTTATAAAATCCCTGTGGATTCTCCTTAACCCTATTTAGCAAGACTATCTCATGACCCCTTTTTGACCTCCTGATTACCCTCTTAAGTGTACTCCTACTGCCTTTATACTCTAAGGATTTATTTGATCTTTTTTATCTATATCTGACATATGCTTCCTTCTTTTTCTTAACCAAAACCTCAATTTCTTTAGTCATCCAGCTTTCCCTATACCTACCAGCCTTTCCTTTCAACTTCGGAGGAATACATGGTCTCTGGATTCTCAAGAGCTCATTTCGGAAGGCTTCCAATTTTCCAGCTGTTCCTTTACTTGTGAACATCTGACCCTATCAGCTTTAGAAAGTTCTTGCCTAATACTGTCAAAATTAGCCTTCCTCCAATTTAGAACTTCAACTTTTAGATCTGGTCTATCCTTTTCCATCACTATTTCAAAACTAATAGAATAATGATCGCTGGCTCCAAGTGCTCCCCCACTGATATCTCAGCCACCTGGCCTGCTTTATCTCCCAAGAGATTAGATTAGATTAGATTAGACTTACAGTGTGGAAACAGGCCCTTCGGCCCAACAAGTCCACACCGACCCGCCGAAGCGCAACCCACCCATACCCCTACATTTACCCCTTACCTAACACTACGGGCAATTTAGCATGGCCAATTCACCTGACCCGCACATCTTTGGACTGTGGGAGGAAACCGGAGCACCCGGAGGAAACCCACGCAGACACAGGGAGAACGTGCAAACTCCACACAGTCAGTCGCCTGAGTCGGGAATTGAACCCAGGTCTACAGGCGCTGTAAGGCAGCAGTGCTAACCACTGTGCCACCGTGCCACCCGGATAGCGGACAGCAACTGACAACCGGAAGTGGCAGATTCAAACAAGTATAAATGCCGAAAGAATCAGCACAGAAGCGCTTCACAGGAGGCTCCCAAGCACTGAAGATGTCACCTAGAAAGGGGACGAAACGTTTGCAACAAAAACTCCCAGCTCGGCGAACAGAACCACAACAACGAGCATCCGAGCTACAAATCTTCTCACAAACTTTGATCTCCCAAGAGTAGGTCAGGTTTTGCACTTTCTCTAGTAGGTACATCTACATACTGAATCAGAAAAGTTTCTTGTACACACTTAAATTCCTCTCCATCTGAACCCTTATCACTATGGCAGTCCCAGTCTATGTTTGGAAAGTTAAAATCCCCTACCATTACACCCTAATGTTCTTACCGATAACTGAAATCACCTTACAAATTTGTTTCTCAATTTCCTGTTGACTATTAGGGGGTCTATAATACAATCCCAGTAAGATTATCTTCTCTTTCTTATTTCTCAGTTCCATCCAAGTAATGCCTCTGGATGTACGAAGAATATCCTGCCTAAGTATAGCTGTAATGCTATCCCTTATCAAAAATGCCACTTCCCCTCCTCTCTTGTCTCCCTTTCTATCCTTCATGTAGCATTTGTATCGTGGAACATTAAGCTGTCAGTCCTGTCCATCCCTGAGCCATGTTTCTGTAATTGCTATGATATCCCAGTCCCATGTTCCAAACCATGCCCTGAGTTCATCTGCCTTCCCAGTTAGGCCTCTAGCATTTAAATAAATGCAGTTTAATTTATCAGTCCTACCTTGTTCTCTGCTTTGTTCCTGCCTGCCCTGACTGTTTGACTTGCTCCTTTTCCCAACTGTACTAGTCTCCAATTGATCTTTGTCCTCACTATCTCCTTGGTTCCCACTCCTACCCCACCTCCCCAACCCCTTCCCCCCTTCCCCCCCTCCCATCCCCTCCCCCACCTGCCGCCGCCACTTTACTAGTTTAAATTCTCTCAAGCTGCTCTCCCTGCCAGTATATTAGTCCCCTTCCAATTCAGGTGCAATCCATCCTTCTTGTACAGGTCACTTTTACCCCAATGATCCAAAAATGTAAACCCTTCTCCCCTGCACCAGCTCCTCAGCCATGCATTCATCAGCTCTATCCACCTAGTCTACCCTCACTAGCTCGTAGCACCAGTAATAATCCAGATACTACTACCCTCGACAATCTCCTTTTCTAAACTAACTTTCCATATTCTCCCTTCAGAATCTCATCCTTTTCCCAATGTGTACAATGACCACCTGCTGGTCCCTCTCCCCCATGAGAACATTCTGCACCCTCTCTAAGATATCCTTGATCCTGGCACCAAGGAGGCAACACACCATTCAGAGTTCTGCTGCTGGCCTCAGAAATGTCCGTCTATGCCTCTGACTAAAGAGTCCCCTATCAGAATCGATTGCTTAGAACCCGACGTACCCCTCATTACATTAGAGCCAGTCCCAATACCAGAAACGTGGCTGTTCGTGCTACTATCCCCTGAGAATCTATCACCCCCTGCATTTTCCAAAACAGCATACATATGTGAAATGTGGATAGCCACAGAAGACTCCTGTACTACCTGCCTACTTCCTTACCTTACCTGGGATTAACCCATCTGTGTGACTGTATCTGTGGCTTTTCCCTCTTCATATAACTACATCAATTCAGTTAGATGCTGCTATTGGGAAAAAAACATTTCATAGTCCAAATGTGCAAAACAAATATATACCCTCCATCTGCTTTACTGAATAAACAATGATAGCACTGCACTGTCCTTTTTTTTAAAACAGCTGCTATTACCATTGAGCAAAATTCTGAGCAAGCTAAGAGGCTGCTACAAGCCATTTTCGAATCTCTGCCAGACGTTGCTACATTGGTTGTTGCAGCTGCACATTTTCACTTTGATTCAAAGTTATCGACAATACGTTGTATGGACAGTGATTAATGGACAATAAAAAAAACTTTGTTCTATGTATAAATACAATATGAATCCATCAATGGCCCCTTCCACTGATCAAGTAGAAACCTACCCACTGATTACTTTCAACCAAGTTGCATTGAACTTCCACATTCTGTGGGCAAGCTCCAGTGAAGGGTGAAGAATAAATGCTCACTTTGCAACTGAACCTGTTGGGACATCATTGGTGGACCTCAATGGCTTTACCTTGTGTACAAGTTACTGCTGTCTCTATAATCCAGGTCTCCTATAAACAGTGTCCGGGTTTTGTAAATATGTCTGGGCATAAATTGATGGGGCAGTAACACGAAATGGACCATGAGGAATCAGTTGCCCATCTTACATTCCAGCCAATTATTATTTGTGTTGAACTCAATAGAAAATAAAAATGGAGAGGAAAGTTAGTAAAGTCATGAATGACATGCACAGGTGTAACTTGTATATCTCAAAAAGGAGCTCCAAGACAAACAGTATGTTCATTTCCAGTATTACTGTATTTTGCCTGGCTGAGTAGTAGGAGACAGAGTAGGGCTACAGGTGGTCCCTGATTTAAGAGCATCCAATTTGTAAAGAGTATTACATATTAAATATTACATATTAATATTAAATATCCCAAATTTGCTTGTACTTGTGAATGGCTATTTTACATCATACTATAGTATATTCTGATTGGCATACAAATTGGCTTATGAATGTACTCAGCAACAGAACCAGTTCATAACCTGGTGACTGCCTGCAACAGATACGTCCTTGAATTGTAGTGTCTGTAAGGATCGGTGTTTGGTGTCAACTATTCTCCATATTTATTAATGACTAAAACAATGAGATAGCAAGTCTCTTGTCCAAATTTGCTAATGACACAAAGACAGCTGGCATTGTAAGCAGTGTAGATAAAACACAGTATTATAAAGAGATATTGAAAGCAGGTTTGGAGAAGATTTATAGCTCAGGTTGAGATTCTGGATATAAGTTTGCTCACTGAGCTAGAAGGTTCATTTTCAGACGTTTTATCGCCATACTAGGTAACACCATCAGTGAACCTCCTGTGAAGCACTGGTACTATAGCCCGCTTTCTCTATATATGTTCAGGTTTCCTTGGGTTGGTGATGTCACTTCCCATGGTGATGATGTCACTTCCGGTTCCTTTTTCTCAGAGGGTGATAGATGGGATTCAAATTGAAAAAGAATGGGAAATGATATCACCAACACCCAGATATTGGTACGTGAATTGTAATGTAGGCTTATGGAAGATCATCTATAGAGGGAGTAAAAAAATTGGAACAGTGCACTTTTAAAGTGTTGTAAATCCAGAAGGGGTAGAGTTTCAAAGAGACTTGGAGGCCCAGGTGTGTAGGTCATTAAGATGTCAGGAATGTTAAACACTTTACTTGGACTACAAATGATAAATGGTGACAAGGGATTATACTAACCATGGTTATGTCCTTTGGATTTTAGAAGGTTAAGGAGTGTTTTGGTTGAAAATTTCAAGTTATTGACAGGATAGCAAGAATGGACAGACTGGTTCATTGTTTTCTGGTTGGGAAGTCTAGCACAAAGAGTCATTGTTCGCAAACTAATGCCTCGCTATTCAGGAGTCAAATCGGGGAGATACTCCGTGATTGTAGTTGGGTTTTTCTCCTCTGCTGGCTCTATTCTGTAATGCCTCTTTGAGGGAAGACATACTGCACTCAGGCACTTAAATGAACAGCAAATCAACTAACATCTATCACGTTAATGACTGTGGGATCTTTCTATGCACATTTTTTACATGACAACTATTATGCAGCTCAGAAGGTGTTTATCTGGTTACAAGGTATTCTGGTGTGTCCTCTGATCATGAGAGGTATTTTCTTCATGTGTTGAAGGCCAATGATAACTAATTGATCTGCTTCTGGAGAATTCCTTGATTTTAACAGTTTGCCAAATTTTTTGAGATTCTTTCAACCCTACAAATACATGTTATATGCTCCAATCGACATCAGTGTTTTTAATCAGATATTATGATTTCCCTTCAGGTTTTGCTTTTGATCAGACTGATTTATGACCTTCCTCCCTCACTCTCTCCACTTGAGGTTGACTTCGGTGGAAGGTAAGTATCAGAACTTTCTTCAGCAGTGACAACGTTCAGTCCATTTAACATGTAATAGTCAAGTGTCATTCCACTGGCCACCTGACCACGGCATGTGAACCCATCAGATCCTTGTGTAAATTGGAAGCAAAGTGCTTCAGGAGCAGTTTTTTTTTTGTTATTCTCTCATGAGACATGGGTGTCATTTACTGGCCAGCATTTATCACCCATCCTAATTGCTCTTGAGAAGGTGGTGGCAAGCTGCTTTCTTGAACCATTGCAGTCCATGTGCTGTGGGTTGACTCACAATGCCCTTGGAGAGAGAAATCCAGGAGTTTGACTCAAAATACTGAAGGAACAGCAATATATTTCCAAATAAAGATGGTAAGCGCCTTGGTGGGGAACTGCAGATGATGGTGTTCCCATGTATCTGCTGCCTTTGTTCTTCTAGATGGAAATACACATGGGTTGGAAGGTGCTGTCTGAAGATCTTTGGTGAATTTCTGCAGTGCATCTTGTAGATAGTACACACTGCTGCTACTGAGTGTTGATGGTGAAGACTGTGAATGCGTGTGGATGTGATGTCAATCAAGTGGGCTGCTTTGTCCTGAATGTTGTCAAGCTTCTTGAATGTTGTTTGAGCTGCACCCATCCAGACAAGTGGGGAATATTCCATCACCCTCCTGACTTCTGGACAGGATCTGGAGAGTCAGGAGGTGAGTTACTCACTGTTGACTGGGATTCTTCCTCAATCCAGTTACTTGCCCTTTTTGCCACAATAGGACAAGATGACCGCGTTCAGTTGGGGGAAGAGTGCTGACCCTTCGCAGTTGTAGGAGTTCTGATTGAGGCTGGAGAAGTTTGTTCTGTTTAGTTATTTGCCTGTATGCATTGTGAGCGTGGGCAGATCAGAATACATTGTGCTCAGGAGAAATATGTATTGCAGCTAGGGCTCACTGAAATAACTGATGCTCATCACTTGCTTTCAGCACGTGCTTACAAAGCACAAAGCTTCATGTCAGCTGTGGAGCAAGGTATAACCTCATCATTTTGGTAGGAAATGTGACAGCCCAGAAGAAAACTCCCACCTATGCCCCCTTTAAAATGCCAGCTTGCCATGTGGCATTGTATGTTGAGAATTAAAACCACCCGTCAACTGTGACAGCTGTTTTCATTTTCATTCTATTTAGATAGTTGAAAACTGGCACTGTTGATTTTTAACTAAATGCTGTATTTGACTTAATCACTAAGCCATGATTAGGAAGGGAAGCTTCTTTAGTTGAAAAGAATCATTCTAATTTAAATTCTGCAAAATTTTCCATGTACTTTCATCAAGCATAATAAGCACTATCACAGTGACACAGGTAGGTACAGATTTGTCACAGTCAGAAGCTGGGAGAGACAAAGGAAGTTTTAGACCTTCCACTTTTTCAATCCAATTATGGTCATTAGTATTCGATATTAAAGAGACATCTGCTGCTACACATAATGCCCATCCAGTCATAAAAGCAAAAACAAGTTTGTGATGTGTTTTAAAGCAAGGGGCCACTAGAATTTTAATAGTGTTTTCTCACTGGGAATCCAGCAAGTGAACAGCTGATCTCTGCGAATCAAGACATTTTCAGCTCTTGACAGTAAAAGGTCTATTTATCATTCCTGCAGGCAGACACAGCCACTCAAAATGGAGTACAAAGGTGAAGAAAGCATACAATTTTCAGCCTGAAGGTCAAGACTAGTAGGATATGATTTCATTCAGATAGACTCACAAATAGGACGCCATAGAACTGCACCAATTACTGAACCCACAGAGGGATATAAGGACACTTAGATTTCAAAACAGATTCTTAGTCAGATTCCTACTGGTCCTCTTAATCTGAATCTAATTCTTTATAAATGATGATGATGATAGAATGATTTTCCTGCCCTATCTTCCCAAACATGTATCATGTGTTTTGATTAAAATGCTAAAATGCTTAAGTGGAACATTCAGTCAAAACATGATAACACCAAGTACAGTAAATAAAGTCTCAATGTAAAAATTTGACAATATTAGTTTCATATTATTCAAGGAGAAGGCTGCACTTTCTCATTACTTTTGCCATTCAATAGGTTATAAACTGCTGTAATTGAATAGCTGGAGACATAAACCTGCCAGAAAAATTGTAATTTATTTTGTTGTAGTTCAAGCCTCACATCAAGAATGCCAATGTGAGCTCAAGTTCTTTCAGGGTATATTATTGACAGAATCATAGGCTCTCCTGCTACAGGAGGAAACCACTTGGACCCTTATGCTTTTTGCAGCTATCTGAAGGTATTATCCAATTAGTTTCACTCTCTGCTTTTCTCCATAGTCTTCTGAAATCTTTCCTTTATAAATGTATATCCAATTCTCTTTTGAAAGTTCTTACAGAATCTGCTTTCAGATTGTGCATTCCCTGGAGATCATAACTCACTGTATAAAAATAAATTTCATCTCCCCTTTGGTCCTTTTACCAATTTTCTTAAATATGCGCTCTCTATAATTTGAATGTTCTGCCAATGAAAGCAGTTTCCCACTACTTCAGACACTTTATTAAAATTCTGCTTAACCGTCTCCACTCGACGGAATTTTCTTTTTTAAAAATTCCACATATATGTCGACTCACCAGTCTTTACAGATCAAACATTGCTGCAACAACAACTGACATTGATACAACACCTGTAAGGGAGAGAAAGCACCAGCTGTTGTTCAGTCCATTGCAGTGACCTAGATTCTGCTCTGAAGAACAGTATCAGAAAGAGTAGGTCAGCTGACCTGTGGTCATGCTGAGCAAACCTGAAACACGCAAGTAACTCCTCAGACAAAAAAATTTTTTTATATAAATCAAAGCATGTCCATCAACTAATACAATGCCTTATTCGATGGTGAAGTGTAGTGCTCAACCTAAGAACATGTTTAATTTTCAATAGACCTTGAGACTGTCCATCATGTAGAACAAGTGACAACAATTCATTAGACCATTTTATACATGTATTTCTCTTCCAGCCATTTTCATTTAGTATTTGTCAATTTTAACGTTGCAACCACATTTAGAATGACTGTTACTTGCAACAAGTGCAATTTTCACCAGTGAATTCTGTTCAAAATGTGATCCAGACCTTAGAAACAAATAAAGCCTGTGTCTGTGTAGTATCTTAGGATACACACCTCTCTCCAACATGTTGCAAAAGGTTTTAAATATTTCAAATTCTAATGACTTATAATCACTGCTGTCACATCACTGGTAGCTGTTTGGCATGCCTAATTAACATGCAGAGAAAAATCATTCCTGCTCCTAGTCTTCCTTTAGTAGTCCTAGTGAGGAAACAATGTTGATGAAGAAAATGCATTGCCCTTCTGTGAAGCACCCTCTACATTTGGATTGTAACCAAAATATATATCTGTCAATATAAAAACTCAGATAATAGCAAGCCATATTAAAAATGTTTAGCACTGCCACCCAACTCTATTAATGGTTTTATGGCTGGAATGTCTGAGAAACAGAAGCAAAACTGATAATTCATAACAAAACATGCAAATGAAAACAGTGCAGAATACTATAAGCATGTATCCCCATCAATCCCACCCCCAATCCACACCACCTTGACTACAGGCCAACTATCTAACTAGGACTGATCTGCTTCTGATAGGACTTCTCTGTTCATGGTCTCCTTCCTAACGGTGCCATGCTGAGGAAGGTTTAGATTCTGATTTTATGTGCTCAATCCCTCCGTACTACTTGACTGGCAGTTTCATATTGGTTTCTGAAGTACATCGTAACAAGTTCCGAGAATTAAGAACTAATTTCTTAATTTATACAAATCTTTAAACATTTTATTTTAAATAGCTTTCAGTCCTGATTGTATTCCAAGCTATGAGACTACACAAGAAGAGGAAATATGATTATCATAATTTACAAAATAGCAGTTGCCGAGATGGCTTAACAATGCTCAATGAGAGAGAAGCATGCCAATCACAAAGTTCAAATGCAAAATCAGTCCTCATCATGAGATTTACCTTGTTAAGAATATACAATATATTATAATTAAAGATGAATGTTCTTGTGGTGCAATAATCATGTCCTGCGACAAAGGTGTTTAATAACATCTCTAAACTGCTCGATTTGGAAAGTAACTAAAATATAATTCAGCTCTCATAATAACGGTGAGGTTAACAGCTTTCCCTGCTATTTTACACATAAATGATGTGACTATTTCAAGCAAGGGGCAAGTGAATGGTTAAAAGTCAATATCCAAAAGGTTTCTGTCCAGAAAAGGTTTTTCTCTCCATTAGCTTCATGTAAAGGACATGTTCATCATTTAAAAATATATGAGATGCCATGAGGCTGCTGCATTTTGGTGGTCAGTACAAACAGCCCAAAAGGTTAAGCCTCATTATTTCAAGTGTAAGTATCATTTTAACAAGATGATAAGTGGAATTTTTTTGCCATCTGCTTTCTCATGAAAAATTAATTATTACATGAGTGGAATCTATTACTGTCAGCTTTTGAAGTTGTTGGACATTTTCAACCAGCTAACTTCAAAAAATACACTTCATGCGCACCTCTTTCATAACTGGTTTATTCAATATATCGTATCAGTTGAATGATGCAATGATCTTTTGCTATAAATTCTGTGTCTTATGATCCTACTCCACTAGCTACCTGATGAAGGAGCAGCATTCTGATTGCTAGTTTTTCCAAATAAACCTGTTGGATTATAACCTGGTGTTGTGTGATTTTTAACTTTGTCCACCCCAGTCCAACACTGGCACCTCCACATCATAATCCCCCTCATTCATCTGAACTCCAATGAATATGGTCCTAACCAATCCAACCTCTCCTCATATGTCAGTCTTACCATCCCAGGAATCACTCTTGAAAACCTTTGATACATTTTCTCCAGACTTTCCTTCCTCAGGAATGATGACTGATACTCTAGGTATGGTCTAGCTAAGATACTTTACAATAACAGCAAATCTTCTCACTATAAAAGCAAACATTTACATTCATCACCACCTGCTACACTCGCATGTTTACTTACAGTGACTGATTAACAAGGGCTCCCAGGTCTATATGCACCTCCCCTTTCCCAGTTTATTGCCATTCAGATAATAACCTACCTTCATGTTTTTTGTGTTATAACCTCACATTTACCCACATTATACTTCATCTGCCATGCATGTGCCCATTCACTCAATTTGTCCAAATCACAATGATGTGAAGGTGAGGTGTTGGACTGGGGTGGACAAAGTTAAAAATCACACAACACCAGCTTATAGTCAAATAGGTTTATTTGGAAGCATTAGCTTTCGGAGCACTACTCCTTCATTAGGTAGCTGTGGAGCAGGATTATTGGACAGAATTTATAGCAAATGATCACAGGATAATGCGACTGGAACCATATGTTGAACAAACCTAGATCGTTGTTAAGTCTTTCATCTTTTAGAATGGGTTGCAGGTTTCGGTTCATTAATATGTAAATCCCATAATTTTAGATTAGATTAGATTTGTTACTGTGTGGAAACAGGCCCTTCGGCCCAACAAGTCCACACTGACCCTCTGAAGCGCAACCATCCAAACCCATTCCCCTACATTTACCCCTTCACCTCATACTACGGGCAATTTAGCACGGCCAATTCACCTAACCTGCACATTTTTTGGACTGTGGGAGGAAACCGGAGCATCCGGAGGAAACCCATGCAGACATGGGGAGAATGTGCAAACTCCGCACAGTCAGTCCCTGAGGCGGGAATTGAACCTGGGTCTCTGACACTGTGAGGCAGCAGTGCTAACCACTGTGCCACCCACTTCTTTCAAGTCACATTCTTGAAATAACTTAAGGTTTTATAATTTAAAAATGGTGACGTCTCAGCTCAGACAATGCATTAAAGGTGTCAGGTTAGAGTCTGTCTGTCTCCCAACCTTGAGTCAGACTGGTTCTATTTCCAAAGTAAGAATTTATAAAATGTTACAAGGATTGACTGCCTGCAGAATGTGTGCTTTTTGAACAAAATAGAATGACAATTCTGCAAATTCACCCCATAGAGTTATATGTGTGTGTGTGTGTGTGCATGAGAGAGAGAGAGAGAGAGAGAGAGAGAGAGAGAGAGAGAGAAAATGTGTGTGAGGGGGGAGGGCAGAGGGAAGAGTGTGAGTGTATGCATGTGAGTGCATGTGTATGTGAGTGTGAGTGCAAAATAGTGTGTGTATGTCGCTTGGGGTGTGCGTGTGTGTGTCTGAGAGCGCGTGTTTATGAGGCAGGGTCTGCATGAGAATGTGTGTATGTCTGCAAGAGTGTGTAGTATAGTGTGACACCTGTAGTGTGACGTAACCCAAGGTCCTGGTTGAGGCCACCCCCATGGGTTCCAAACTTGGCTATCAGCCACTGCTCAGTCACTTTGCATTGGTGCATATCCTAAAGTCCACCTTAGAGGATGGTCACCTGAAGATCCAAGGCTGAATGTCCCTGCATGAATTTCATTTCAGTGCTCAGGGACATTCGACCTCAGACCTTCGGGTGACCATCCTCCAAGGCAGACTTTGGGACAGGCAACAACGCAAAGTGACCGAACAGAGGCTGACAGTCAAGTTCAGTACCCATGAAGATGGCCTCAACCAGAATCTTGGAGTTATGTCACGCTACAGGTGACCCTACTACACTATACACTCTCGCACACATGCACACACACACAAACATACAAAGACCCTCTCTCATACGCACAGTCTCTCTCAGACATATACGTATACACCCCGAGAGGCGTGTACATACACACACTCACATACACACAAACGCACACTCATATGCACTCACAATTGCACGCACACACACATAAAAGTCTATGGGGTCAATTTGCATTTGCAGAATTGTAATTGCAGATACATTCAATTTTGTTCAAAAAGCACACAACCTTCAGGCGGTCAATCCATGTGACATTTTATAAATTCCTACTTTGGAAATGGAACCAGTCTGACTCAAGACTGAGATACAATCTTGGGATACAGACTCTAAGCTCACACCTTTAATGCATTGTCTGAGCTGAGATGGCACCTTTTGTTATAAAACCTTAAGTTATCTTGAGAATGTGATTTGAAAGAAGTTGTAGGATTTACTTATTAATGAATCAAAATCTGCAACCCATTCTAAAAGATGAAAGACTTAACAGCAATCTAGGTGTACTCAATATATCATTTCAGTTGCATGCATGACACTGTAATCATTTGCTATAAATTCTGTGCCTTATGATTCTGCTCTACAGCTACCTGATGAAGGAGCAGCGCTCCAAAAGCTGGTGCTTCCAAATAAACCAGTTGGACTTTCACCTGGTGTTGTGTGATTTTTAACTAAGTCACAATGAATCATTCTTCTCTCAGCTCACCTTCCCGCCCAGCTTTGTGTCATTTGTAAAGTTGAAGATATTACATTAAGTTTCCTCATCTAAATTATTGACATATATTGTGAGTTTAAGGGGTCTAAGCACATATCCCTGCAGTACTCCACTGGTCACTGCCTGCCACCTGGGAAAAGAAGCACCTATTCCAAATCTTCCTTCCTGTCTACCAACCATGTCAATGTACCATCCCCAATCTCATGCTAATCTTTTATGTGGGGCAGTCTTTTATGTGGGACATTCATGTGAATGCCTTTTAAAACTCCAAATCTCCCATGGCTACTGCCTCCCCTGATCAATTGTGCTAATTACACCCTGAAAACAAAATGCTAGTTAATTTGTCAAGCATTTTTCTTTCATAAACCCATGCTGACTCTGTCTAATCCTGGCACTGTTTTCCAAGTGCTCTGCTATTAAATCTTTTATAATGGACTATAAACTTTACTGATGTTACACAAACTGGTCTATAATTCCCTGTACTCCCTCTCCTTTCTTTTTAAAATAGTGGGGTAACATTACCCACCTTCAAACCAATAGAACTGTTCCCAAGTTTATAGAATATTAAAAGATGATTACTGCTATCACCACTCTTTCTAGGGCCACTTCCTTAAGTACTTGGGTTGTGGATCATCAGGCCCTGGGGATTTATCAGTCTTTAATCCCATCAGTTTCACCAACACTATTTCCCAGCTAATAACAAATCCCTTTAATTCACTGGAGGGGAGAGAAGCAGATAGATAGAGAGAGTGTGAGGGGAAGGGAGGGAGTGTGAGAGTGAGTTGGGCGGGGGGTTTGAGTGTGTGCACTTGCACATGAGAGAGAGAGTTACAGAGACAGGGAAGGGAGGGAGGGAATGTGTGTGTGTGGGAGACAGAGAGTGTGTGAAAGTAAGAGACAGAGTGTGAGGGGTAGGGAGGGGGAAGGAGTATGTGAAAATGTGTGGGTGTGAGTGTGTGAGTGAAAGAGAGAGAGAGAGAAGGGAGAAAGGGAGAAAGAGAGAGAGATTGTGTGAGTGAGAAAGAGAAAAAAAGAGAGGCTGAGGGAGAAACTCAAGGCTGCTACTCACTGAGAACAGATAGAAACTGGTATTTGGATTTAAAAGACTAATTCATCCTTTTTGCTGTTAATCGGAAGTTAAAATTTATTTTTACAAGCAATCCATCTCTACATGAAATGAAACCTCAAGATTTATATTTCATAGAATCACATCAGTGTGGAAGCAGGCCATTTGGCCTATCATGTCAACATCGATCCTCCGAAGAGCATCCCTCCCAAACCCACCCTATCCCTGTATCCTTGCATTTCCCATGGCTAATCCACCTAGACTGCACTTCCCTGGATACTATGGGCAATATCCCATGGCCAGTCCATCTAACGTGCACATCTTTGGACTATGGCAGGAAACCCACACAGACACAGGGAGAATGTGCAAACTGCACACAGTTAACAGAGGGTGAAATCGAACCCAGGTCCCTGGCACTCTGTGAGGACGCAGTGCTAATCACTGAGCCACTGTGCTGCCCTTTACAAATAAATTGTATGTGGCTTCCAAAAAGTACTGGCGAGAACTTGAATCATGTGACATTGTGATCTCTCACTAAATTAAACTCATTTCAGAATGTAATTATGATCTAGCTGGTCACCCCGTCATCCAATGCACAATGCAAGATCTCACTTTGCTCAAAATCATTCATTTGAAATATGCCTGAGGCTTCTGTAGTCACACAGAACATTTGCCATTTTTGTTGAGTTATTTCGTTCACACATCAAGACCTTGACAAAGAGATTTTCAACCCTCCCACCTTGCAGGATGCACTTGTTTTCTGCCTGGCAGGTTTCCCAGTATGTCAGAGATTTGAAAGTATGAACAGTATCAGTGGCCAAGTCCCATGTTGTCCCTCTCAGTACAGAATGATTTGACTTACAATTCCCAGACAGCCCCATAAGCGGCCACTTTTGTACAGCTTCAGAGCAGCTGACGACAATATGGGGAGCTCAGAGATGGCTTGCTGTTTGCTCTCTCACAAGCAGAAGGTAAATAGAAGGCAGAGAAACAAATTCATGCTCATCAAATGGTAAAACAAGTAAATAATAAATGTCCTGCAGTGCTCACACAGACATGATAACATGATTTGAACTGGTCCACTTTCAGTGCCAGCACCAGCTGGTGCAAAGCATAGTTGTTTCAAAGCCAAATCTAGTTGACTCTGAACAGCCCAGTAAATTAAGGTAAATAATTAAAGGCAATCATGTTTTAATCCCACAGATTGCTAATTCCTGGACTTGTTTCACTTATCAAGGAACTCAGTGAGATATTGCTTTCAATTAAACCTATCTAGCGATTCAAACCAACCGAACGTTTGCCTCAATAATTCACAGTTATGTTTCTTATCACATTTGCTGACTTTCTGATACCTGGTACTTCCAAATATCCACCTGTTCACCCTGGATTAGTCTGTGCTGATCATTGACTTTCAGTAAATCACAATAGGCAAAGGAGAGTTTGACTTCTTTACACATTTCCATTCTGTGGTAGGAATCACAGCTCACTTGCAACATTGAAGCCAAAAGCTTTTTCTGGTGACCTTTGTGTTATGATACTGAAGGAGAAAAATACAAACCCTCAGAATCTCAAAATCAACTGACATAGCTTTTATTAATCCAGACTACTCTCCAGTTTCAGATCTTAACCAAAGTGCTTACAGCAGCCATTCTTTATCTCTTCAAAGTGAAAGAAAGCTCTCCCTCCAGGCAGTCTTCTGGCTGTATATTTACCACAGCTGCGCATTAGGTATTTGCTTCAGTTCCATTAGAACCTTGCAAGTAACCATGCCTGTTCTAAACAGATACCCCTAGTTTAAATATTGGCAGGAGCTTTATATGTTTGTTGACCTCTGCTGTTAAAAAGGTTCTTCAGTGAAAATTCGCTGTTACAGGGGTAGCAAATACTCAGAATGACTACAAAGGCAATAATCCCATTGATATGATTGGCTTAAATAATAGTGCAAATATATTTCTAAACTACAAGGCAAAAATCAGAAATTATTAAAGTTTGGATTTTCTATGTTACCTTTATTTCTTTTGTTAATAAACTTCTGCTTTATCATTAAAGCAAAATCTGCAGTACTGCATATATATGTTTCAGCAAGAGACCATTTCGTTCAAACCCAAAGCAAATTGAAATGTGATCTATCAAGCCATCTATCTATCTGACTTGACCAGTGATAACATCGATGAAGAGTTAGCATTCTAGGCCACGCCCTCTGCCTCCAAATTTGTTGCTAAGAATCAGTATGCATTGGAACTCCCTGCACTCTTCCAACAGCACAACACCAAGCCCAATTCTCAGTAGTTCTGTGCAACTATTAAGTGCAGTAGTGAACTACCACAAAGAGAGTGTCACACACATCACCTGAGAAACCTAAGTACATTTACACAGTAGTGAAAAGCTTTATTGGCCAACTTTGTTTAAGCTGATGAAGGGCTTATGCCCGAAATGTCGACTCTCCTGCTCCTTGGATGCTGGCTGATCTGCTGTGCTTTTCCAATGGCACACTTTTCAACCCTGATCTCCTGCATCTGAAGTCCTCTCTTTCTCCCAACTTTGTTTAAGCTGTTGGTCAAACTACTTCAGTTTTCTGGTTGAACTGATTTAAGAAACTATATAAGAAGGCAAAAAAAAGAACTTAGAAAACTGGCAAATGAGACATACAGGTCCAACTCATCTACAAAATGGTGCCCAGGTCTGACTAGCACATTCATTTCCAACAATTACTTTTAAAAGAAAAGCACCATTTTGCTCTCTGTGATATAAAAACAGATAACTGCAGTGAATATCCTTTGGAAATGTCTATTTAGCAAATACCTACACAAAATTGGCCACACTAACTTACAATATTCAATGCCAATATCATAAGATTCTGCTGTCGATGAGCACTAATTTAAGAAAAATAATTAGTCATGGTTGTGGGTATGTTCAACGAGCTGGGAGGTTGATTTGCAGTCATTTTGTCCCCTGTCTAAGTGATCTCTTCAGTGCTTTGGAGCCTCTTGTGATGCGCTGCTGTTCTGTCGCTCTGAAATTTGGTTCCATTCCTGTTGCTTCCAGTTGTTGGTTCTGGTACTTTGTTGAGGTGGCCGGTATATTGAGACTAGGTCAATGTGTTTGTTAATGGAGTCTGCGGATGAGTGCTATGCACTCACCAGAACAAAAGACCCAAACCCATCATGTGCAAGACAAACATAACTTACAAGATTCCGTGCAAAGACTGCACGAAACACTGTATAGGGCAAACAGGCAGACAACTAGCAATCCAACTAGCCTCGAAACGCCATGACCAGCTTTCCCTAGTAGCCACACACACAGATGACAAGGACCACAAATTTGACTGGGACAACACAACAATCATAGGACAAGCCAAACAAAGGTCAGCCAGAGAATTCCTAGAAGCATGGCACTCATTCACGGATTCCATCAACAAGCACATAGGCCTAGACCCAATATATCGGCTACTACAATGAACAACAGGAATCAGCAACAGGAAGTGGCAGGAATGGAATCAAATAAATTTCAGAAAATACAGTACAGCAGCACTTCATAGGAGGCACCAAAGCACAGAAGATGTCACCTAGACAGAGGATGAAACGTCTGCAAATCAACTTCCCAGCTTGGCAAACATACCCACAACCACAGTAACCAGCACCTGAGCTACTAATCTTCACATAATCAGTCATTACTAACCAATTTCACAAGTTTGACAAAGGATTTCCTGATTCTTTCCACAGGAGAAAGTGAGGATGGCAGATGCTGGAGATCACAATCGGGATTCTGGATTAGAGTGGTGCTGGAAAAGCACAGCAGTTCAGGCAGCATCCAAGGAGCAGGAAAATCGACGTTTTCGCTGCCCGAAACCTTGATTTTCCTGCTCCTCGGATGCTGCCCGACCTGCTGTGATTTTCCAGTGCCACACTCTTGATTCTGATCGGGTAAAAACAATGACTGCAGATGCTGGAAACCAGATTCTCAGTTCAGGCAGCATCCGAGGAGCAGGAGAGTCGACGGTTCGGGCATTAGCCCTTCATCAGAAATGCGAGATAGAGGGTGGGGTGGGGAAAGGGACTTAGAGTTAAATAGGAGGGGGATGAGACTAGGGGGACGGTAGCAGGGAAGGTGATAGGTAGATGCAGGTGGGAGGTGATGGTGATAGGTCAGAGAGGAGGGTGGAGCAGATAGGTGGGAAGGAAGGTGGACAGGTAGGACAGGTCAAGAGGGCAGTGCTGTGTTGGAGGGTTGGATCTGGGATGAAGTGGGCGGGGGGGGGAGGGGAGATGAGAAAATGAGGAAACTGGTGAAATCAACATTGATGCCGTGTGGTTGGAGGGTTCTAAGGCGGAAAATGTGGTGCCCTTCCTCCAGACGTCAGGTGGCTTGGATTTGGTGGATGAGACAGTCCGGGATTTGCATCTCTGGGACACACACACCAAACAACTTCACTGGCTTGTGGCCAACCACTTCAACTTCAACTCCACTGCCCCTCCACGCCCACCCCCTGACTCTATCAAGGACTTGCAAGTTTTGGGTCTCCTCCACCATCAAATCCCGGCCAGCTGCACCTGGAGGAAGAATGCCTCATCTTCTGCCTTTGGAACCTCTGACCTTACGGCATCAACATTGATTTCACCAGTTTCTTCACATGCCGTCCCCCCAGATCCAACCCTCATTCCAGATCCAACCCTCCAACTCAATACCGCCCTGCTGAATTGTCCCACCTGTCCATCCTCCTTCCCACCTCTCTGCTCTGCTCTTACCTATCCACATCACCCACACCTGCATCTTCCTATTGCCTTCCCAGTTATCTCCACCCTGCCCCACCTAACCTCCTATTTATCTCTCAGCACCCCCCAACCTGACCCCCAGCCCCACATTCCTGATGAAGGGTTTATGCCGGAAACATCGATTCTCCTGCTCCTCAGATGCTGCCTGACATGCTGTGCTTTCTCGCACCACACACTTTTCGACTCTGATTTTTTCTATAGTTCTATTTAATCTTGTTACAACATTATTGCTCATGATGTATAAATCTCTAGGTGGGTTAATTAATGCAATGACAGAGGGAGTCTCACACTGAGCGTGATGCTGGATCAAGACCATCATTTTAACACCATAATTTTGGGAATGACATAGTTTAGGCCCTGACAGAACTTTCGAGGGGAATTACATCTGCAATGTTGAGTGCCAAAGTTACCAAGCAGAGTGGCGAGAAGATGATTCCCTACAGTGTGAAAGCAGGCCCTTCGGCCCAACAAAGCCACACCAACCCTCTGAAGAGTATCCCACCTAAACCCATTCCCCTACATTCATCCCTAACCTATAGGTCCCTGCAACACTATGGGCAATTTAGGATGGCCAATTCACCTAAACTGCACATCTTTGGATTGTGGGAAGAAACTGGAGCATCCGGACAAAACCCACGCAGACATGGGAAGAACATGCAAATTCCACACAGAGAGTCGCCTGAGGCTGGAATCGAACCTGCGTCCCTGGTGCTGTGAGGCAGCAGTGCTAACCACTGAGCCACTGTGCCACACCAAGTCAGCATCCTGAAGAGATTTACATTTTCTGGAAGATTTCCGGTGGCCAATAGCGGCGGATGTTCCTGGACCTTAAGCCTCCTTTGGTCTAGGCTTCCAGCTTCATCCACCCTCATACACAGCCTTCCACCAATGTATTTGCATATTCAGATCCTGTCTCAATTATCCTCAATGAGGCTTCTTCTGTTCTCACATCTGAAATCATTGTTAGGGATTTATCTGGGAGTCAATGTGGTTAAATTTAAATTAGCCTCAGAGTTAGAAGTATCCATATTCACACCGGTTTTTCTGTGTTTCCTTTTCTCCCCATCGCCTTCTGTTCACATTCGCAGCCCCCACACCTCACCTGCCTCAAACCTGGCACATCACATCTTCACCTTGGATTATAAATGGAGCTACAGACTCTGATCACGATACTGCAGGTGAAGGAGCAAACATCGACCTCCTAGCTTGGCCAGTTGGACACAGATGAGAATTAAGCTTGTAGGGACAGACTTTCAGCTCAACTTAGATTTCAGACTGAGATACAATATCAGATTACTGCTGTTTAAATTCTGCAAGCTTTGCAGACTGCAAAGAGCATTTTCAAGAGAACTGGAGATTCAGATGCTGATACACCGCACTCACTTCCACTAGGAAATCAGGAAACCTGTAAATGTGAAATACAATAGATGCAGAGACGGAAGGATAAAAAAAAAGAAAGATACTTGACGCATCACAACAAAACTGATTTCCAAATAGCACCATAGTCCAAATAGTGTCTATAGTCATGGTAAATAATCCACTGATACAAACAATAATGTTAATGATATTGGTGAGTTATGCAGAAAAATTAACTGCTGACATCAAAAATATAAAACTCCGCTGATAATTGTCAAGATCATGTGATAGATATTTAAATCCAACTTCTCTGGAACATGCCCAGGTAATATCCAATCTGTGCTCCAAGACTGTTGGTCAACCGTACTTCTTCCATGTTGACTACCATTAAGATCATACAAACAGGTTACAAACTATAAAATGTTCCTGGCAAAATTCCATCGTCGTATAAAATGTTTGTACACTGTTTGAATACATTATGTTATTGTGGCCTCAGTTTCACTTAAGAACTTGAAATATATAAATTGAGTGCATTAAATGATTCAGTTTAGTCTTGACAAGGAGAGATTGAAGAGGTGTTCAGAAGATATTCAGAAGTTTCTCCAGTGGCTTAAAATGTTCTCAGTTGACTTACAATACTGAAGCTGAGGAAGATGAAGTGTTTTGGGAAGTCAGCAAATTTGAAGGAATGCTTTTATACTTCTCTAGCAAGTGTCCTCCATCTGTACTGAGAGTCTCAATGGCACTATCTCACAAACCATCACATCAACAGTTCTACTTATAAGGACAGAGGATTTCACTCAGGGAAATCAGCACTGTGTCAGACTAATGCATTGCACACAGGAGGCAGAGAAACAACAATTGATAAGATATATGTTTTCAACTTGTAAAAAACGGCTAGGTTGGGTGAGCTGTAAGTTTCAGATAAAATGACATATCTTCAGTACAGACTGGCATCTATCACCTATCTAGTTAAATTATCTCTTCTGTATCCAAACTGATGGGGAACAAATCAAAATGAACCAAATTGGTTAAAAAAAATAAATACAGGGAATTTTGGAATCACTGCTGCAGTCTCCAATATCAGTCTGATAATAGCCTTTCACCACTGTTGTTTATTAACATTGCATTCTCATTCACAACTGTGAAATTATTCATTATGAAAACCACATGCCCACAGCTGGGAATCCATCGAGGGCACCTGCTGGAGCGGCAAGATGCAAATCATATTTATTAACAGCGCCATTAGCATAGAAACCAATATTATGGGGACTGAATATCATGTTTTTCACAGAAATATCTTAACTCCTTCCAAGCCAAATCAACCTTCTACTCACAAGTGATTTCAGCTGGAGTTTTAATTATTACTACAAACAATAGCAACACTAAATAAAAAACTAAATAACACCCAACATATGGTTGTGACATTGTAAAGATGAACACCTCTTCAATCTCTCCTTGTCAAGACTAAACTGAATCATTTAATGCACTCAAATTTATATATTTCAAGTTCTTAAATGAAACTGAGGCCACAATAACATAATGTATTCAAACAGTGTACAAACATTTTATACGACGATGGAATTTTGCCAGGAACATTTTATAGTTTGTAACCTGTATGTATGATCTTAATGGTAGTCAACATGGAAGAGGTATGGTTGGCCAACAATCTTGGAGCAGAGATTGGATATTATCTGGGAATGTTCCAGTTATTTAACACAGAAAGGTTTGATTTAAATATCTATCACATGATCTTGACATCCTTTTACATATTATTTGGCAATCTTTGCTTTGCTTAAATACACAAGGCAGGGTCAAGCTACTTGTAAAGTTGGTCTCAAATGGCTAGAAACACAAACTCCAATTTCCATAACTTTCCACAGTGTTGGACCAAATTACTGTTGCAAATTACTGAAAACAGCAAATGCTGGAAATCATAGTGGGTCAGGCAGCATCCACAGACAGAGAGAGCAAGCTAACATTTCAAGTCTAACACTTGAAGCATTAGCTTGCTCTCTTTCTCCATGGGTCTAACCCGCTGTGATCTCCAGCATTTGTTGTCTTCAGTTCATAAGTTTCCATCTCTGAATATGTTCTGCACCAGACCAATTTTTTGAAATTGTTTTTGATGATCAAAACAAAAGTGAAGGAAGCTCTAGTTTTCGTTCCCATTTCATAACAAAAATCAGTGCAACACCATTGGACTGTTTTTAAAGTAAAATGTCACTAATGTTTGTTTCTGAAGAAAAGGCATATTGTTCTCACAAAGTAACTGTTTCTCTCTCCACAAATGCTACAAGACCTGAGTTTTTGCAGCATGTCGTATCTATAACAAGTGTTTGGCTGCTCAAAGGATCATAATATTTGACCACCCACCCATACAAAAGATGATCCCCTTTTTGTTGTGTTGTCATAACTACAAAATGTAATGTCTTCATGGCGCTAGGGCCTTCCAAGAGGTTGTCATCCATTACGGTAATGGACAATTATTAGGATAAAAATAATGCATAATACATGGGGAAGAAAGCAGGAGATTGGTGTGAGGAAATAGTGCACAACTAAAGAACCAGTGCAGGCAGAATGGGCTGAATGGACTCTTTTTCTGAGCGGTAACACTTCTGTGATTCGGTAATTGGCATTCTAGTTTCAAAAACAAGCCACTGCCCTTAGTTGACTAATAACCTGTTAAAATGCCAAATAAAAACATCTCCCCCATCTATATTTTATATTACTAGATGTTCCCTTCCCCATGGAGGTGGTCTGGGACTTGTATGCACTCCCAGCTTCTGTTTCCCTCTGAAAAGATGAAATTCATTGCAACGACTTAGACAAGGGGTCTGAATTGTTATGGTGCAGAACAGGCCATTCGGTCCATCTTGACTGTACTGGCAATAAGTCAATGTTTTTAATAAAACCATTCAATGATTTTCACCTGACTCAGCTCTTGCAGCTGAACATGAGCCTTTTCCTCCTGTCACCTCTTTTCAGTAAGGCATTGACTTGGGCTGGTTGTAGCAGCAGCATGTGCCAACTGTACACACACTCCTCCCCAAAATGGTCAAACAACATATGTGAGGCTAGAGAGCGAAAATTGGAGGATTGTCAGAGGCAGGACAATATTTAGATGTTTAGATTCCCTATAGTATGGAAACAGGCCCTTCGGCCCAACTAGTCCACAACAACCTTCCGAAGAGTAACCCACCTAGACCCATTTCCCTCTGACTAATGCACCTAACACTATGGGCAATTTACCATGGCCAACTCACCTGACCTGCACATCTTTGGATTGTGGGAGGAAACCCACGCAGACACAGGGAGAATGTGCAAATTCCACACAGATAGTCGCCCAAGGCTGGAATCGAACCTGGGACCCTGGTGCTGTGAGGCAGGAGTGCTAACCACTGAGCCACAATGCTGCCCCCAATACTATAGAGTTCAGCTGAAACAGGGATTAGGGATGGGAAGTGTAGACCGTCAGCCCTTGCTGACTGTCAAAGTGCTAAAGCTAATTGTAGCACTCAACCCATGTGCACACTCAGGCAGACCAATACACATCAGAGACTAAAATTACCGCTTCCTGAAGCGTGTGGGTAAATATTACATCACACAACACTTTGCCACATAGTTATTTGCAATAACTTCATTGGCTATTGAAACTAATAACATTGTTGGTGGGGAGGGGTAAATCGAACTTTAGACTAAATACCACAGAGTAATCTTTAACTGTATAAAATGCATTGGGTTTATTAGTGAAGATTTTATGTGGCACTGTAATGCTGATTCAAGTCCTTCTTTGTTTCATCACAAGGTATATCTGTACATATCTATTTCAAGTCAACTACAGTAATGTTGCTGTGAATCAGATGATGTGCTATAAACCAGATGCATGACTTTAATTTGGATTCATAATTGCAAGGTCCAGATAAGCCACAATTAATGGCGACCCAACATTTCAGAAAAAGTCCTGAGGACTGGTCTGGAGCCCCCCATGTGGCAAAATAAACATTCAAAACCAAATGATGGCTGATAGCAATGGGCCCGCTGTACTACAAACCACCTGATGTGAAAAAATGTCCAATAAGCATGTTGTGTACAGCTATCCCCAGAAAAAAAACACGAAAGTGCCTTCTACTTACAGAGACAAATAAACAATACAAATAAAAGACACAATGCCCAGCTCTCATGAGCAGCGGACTGGTAATATTATGCTTTTCTCATTTTAATTTCTTTCTCAAACCACATGGATCACATGTAACTGATTGGCAATGTGATAGTCTATTACATCAGCAAGTGACATGCTTGTAATCAATCAGATTTCTCAAGTGCTTTCCTCAAGAAGACAGAGTCTTTTTAGTGGATATTCATGACTATTTTAGTCAATGATTTAGAGGTGATGTAGACCTTGTCATTGTAATTTAGAGACATGAGCAGAACAGCAGAATTCCTTCTCCAGTAATACTGGATAAAAGGTTTCAGTTACGAAAATAGACTGGAGAAGTTGGGACTGTTTTCTTTGGAGTGGAAAAACAAAGAGGAAGTCCGACTGAAGTTTCCAGATCATGAGGGGTATAGGCAAAGCTGATAAAGGAATCAAAAATGAGAGGTCATAAACTTAAAATGACTTGCAAAACAAATGAAAGCGATGTGAGAATTGTTTTTTTTAAACAAATGCAGTAGGTCTGGAATGTATAACTGAGAGTGTGGTGAAGACAGGTTCAGTTGCAGCATTCAAGAGGGCAATGGATGATTATTTAAAGACAGAATATTTACAGAGTTATGGGATGGGGGAGAATGGCTCTAGACCATGATGCTTATTCGGAGAGCCAGCCTAGAAACCATCGGTCAATTGGTGTCCTTCTGAACAATTCTGTCATTGTGTGAATATAAATAGAGCCTTAACATGTCCCGCAATTCAAAGCTGGAACTCAGTCATGATGGCTGCATTGGTGAACAGTCATAAAAGTTGAGGCAGGATGTGTACTGCCATTATGGCAAGAGATTCGATTTCATTTCAACTTGTTCCATATCCTGCCTGGTGAAGACAACAACCCTCTTCCAATTCCTGTCAATGACAACCACATATCAACTTTTCAGTTTCAATTCTTACGCATTTCTACTTAATTGCCAGGGAAATAGAAACTTGAGTCTGCAAAACAAAAGAACTGGCTATCCAGATCCAACACCACCCAAGAACAGATCTCTAAATCAGTGCACACTATCAAACACTCTAAGGCCAATAGAAAATGGTTACTTTCTTATCAGCAGTGACAGGTGAAGATGGTATCTGATAGTAGTGCCATTCAATTGTTAACATGACAGAAACTAAGTAAAACACTTGGTAAATGAGCACATCTCTAGTAACCCACAAAGGAAGTCCAGGAGCAAGCTGTGGTCTATGCCATTCCTGCAGTATTGGAATAGGGATCAGTCTGAGGGACTTGCCAGGGCCAGGTTGGCAGAACAGGGTGAGAAGACTGGAGGGCTTGAGTAGTCAGAAGTGGGAGCATGAAGATGTTAAGGTACCATCTCGGCTCATTGGAGGTTGCCCTCAAGTTGGAATCTCTTTTCTTGCCCCCCATCAGTCTACTCAGCAAAGGATTATGAACTGAATGTTTTACCTGGGGTCTCTCCCACTACTGGTTATATCCAAGCGGAGGCAAAATCTGTCTACCAAAACGCCATAATTAACGTTTTAGGTGCCTGAATTGGCCCATGGGTGGAGGGGCTGCCCCGTAGCTCCCTTGCTGTTGGGATTAGGGGTAGGCAGCGAACATGGTACCCAAGGCATCTTATGACTGGACAAACCTAACCAATTAAAATAATATCAGTACGTTTGACTTCTATTCTCTGCCATGGACTGTAAGATCCAGCCCACAGTTTTCAAATGAAATTACAAAGACAATGTTGTTGTAACTGATGCTTTAGAATTTGCCTCACTCTTCATAATCAGCCAGAATAAAGCTGAGGTGATTTATCAAGTTCTCGGTACTGGAAGTTCACATTCTTGCCGCATGCATCCTACCACTGTGTTACTGAAGCATCTATAACTATAATCAAATATTTTAGATCAATTTCAACTTCCTGTGGAACCAAAAGGTTAGATCTTTTCTGAAGCAATATGCCTGTTGACTCCCAAAATAAGTATTTTGCATGATATTTATTTTGTATGGCTAATATCTTCACTCACATGATACTACACTATTAACAAACATCGACACTGGGGCTATCCAATGGTTGAAATAGGAACTTTTATTTGATACCTTGTGTATTATAAAAACTGTCTGTTGCTATTGTGAAATAAACTGGAAGCTATAAAATGCATGGTATAAATGGCTGAGAAGTTCCTGGATTCTATCTAATTGGTCATTCAATGTGTATGGCCCAGACAATAGTGGCCGTGGACCCGTCAGTCATATAGAAATCAGGGCTCAGTTGATTTTGTTCTCCACAGACATCTACACACAAATAATGTCCAGCAAACATCACCAAACAACCATCAGAATTCAAAGCCCTCCTTGATCGTTTCCTCACCTCCCTGGCCATCAAAGAGGGGCTAACATCTCTCGTCACTACAAATTTTGATCTTAATTCTGATTTCGAAATAAATGCACATCACAGTCTTCCATGTCAAATTGATTGTAAGCTTGTTCTGCTTGTAGACACACCAAATCTGAATTATTGAAAGACTAACTGCAGTGTCAGGGCAAACTTGTGTTTTAGCTGTTCTGCTCCTGTATGGATTGGTGCTAAATCCATTTCTCAAAGATCGGTTGCTTATATATAAATAATACCAGCTAAGCGTCATGTGTAGTGGGCATTATTTTGATAATTTTGTTAGCAAAGTTGTGCCAGATTGGAAGAAACCAATTGTCGCTAAATCTAGGCAGCATTATGTAAAATTGATTCATCACCTTTGCTCTTCGACAAGGATGTGTAGATCATCAGTGAAGAAAAGAATGGGGAACCCATGACCTTCCAAATCAATGAGCTCTGAACTACAGTCACTTAATGTCATGCTTTCTAAAGCCCTTTTAGTTGGTGTTAGAGAGAGAATTTTACATGAACAGTATTGATCATATTTTTTGATGCTACTGTAAGATGTGAAACAACAAAGCAAACTGGGCCTGTACCTAAAGAATGTCTTTGCTAAAAAGAAAACAACTATTTGGAATGTTGCGATTAAATTTTAATCAAGCTATTCAAAACTACACCACCTCCCCCCAAGTCCCAGTCTCCACATGTATCATTTTGGAAAGGCCTTCCGTTATTCAACAAATCAATGCAGTGCAGTAATTGCACTTCTAGTTCCAAATTATTGAAGAGGTTAGGAGGTGCCCCCATCCTGACACCTGATATGGTCACAAATAATGGCAGAAGATGCCTGGCTGTCCAAGGCTAGAAAGACTAATTGTTACAATTTAATCCAGAGCATCACTATCAGTCATCGCTCAGTCCCTGAAAGAGGAGAAACCAACCAGTAACACATTACAATTGATTCTATCGATTTCACATGGTGACATGAAAACGTTCAGGCAAATAGAAATGTCGGCAGCTAACGCCGGCATCTAGAAACCTGTAAAATCACTGCCTACTGGGACACTTGGAAAGAGAGACAAAAACATCAATGTCCACTTCTCATTCTTTGTATTTAAGCTGATGGAATATCATTAATGTTGATGGCCACTTGCAATCATGCTCGTTGCAGAATGTCTCACACAATCTGTTGCCTTCACTTTTTCTGCCAGAGCTGTTAACCAAATACATTAAAATCACAATATTTCTGAACTTATGACATTTAACATTCTGTCTGAAGAGGGAAGTATTTTTTTTTCCTCGCGGCCTGCTTGGCTTTAAGGTTCAACAGAACTTGTTTTGGGCATTAAAAGAATGAAAGGGATGACTGAACAGAGTGAGAAACTGGAATGGAGGTGGGACATCATGACCTCGCTGAATGCAAGAGCAAACACAAGGGCTCACATGCTCCTAGATTTTATATCATGCTCTTCCATACTGAGGGCATTTTGGTACTTAGCTCAAATAAATTTATCTTCAATTAAACCTGGACATTGAACAGCATCAGGTTATTCAACAACGGGCAGCAAACAGCCAAGCCAGACCCCGTCATCACCTCACATCCAGGATGCTGATTATGGATCACGACTGCAAATTCACTTCCCAATTCCAGCCCAGTATACTAAAGTCAACTGCATTGCCTCTGTCTGTCATCATTCTGTTTGATCATGCAGTTATAACAGCCTGTCCTTCCCTTACAATCATGTCTGCCGTCCAGCAGGGGCCACGAAAGACAAATCAGAAGCCTTGACTGGCCTTTTATCTCAGATGTCCAAATCCAAGGCAGGCTGCACTATGTCTGCCTCCAACCCTACCACCACAAAATCATAGTGCAGACATCAGCCCAGCCCAGACAGAACTGGGATCAAATTGGAGAATTTTCTTGAGTATGCACTCACTACCCTACCATTGTACAGTAACAACTGAAACTCTGTTGCATTTTACTTTGATGAATGAGCGATTTTGGACAAGCTACATTCATCCAGTTTGTATTTCATCTTATTGTCTCATCTGGAAGAGGCACCAGGATGTAACAGTACAGCGGAGAAACACAATGAACATAGGAATGAGAGATATACAGAATAAAGAATATTCAGAAAGTGCCATAATCTTCCACCACAGTTCCACCTGTTCCCACATCCCCTCATTCTTAGTGTTGATGGTGGAAAACAGGCATGCACAAGCATGACTGTGTGTATACATAAATATATGAGGCTTATTCCTGCTCGGGCAGACTTCGCCTTCCAAGTTCCCAAATGCAAAGATCTTCAGTTAATTTGGCTCCTTCAATAATCAGGCTGTTTCTTTGTGTAAAGGTTTCAGAGGTGAAGCCTCTTCATGTTGGTCAGCGTATGAGAAGTTTCAGTCATATGCAGTCAAGCCTGTTGTTCTTAAACAACATAGGGGTGAAATCAGACTGGGCCAACAAACCCAGGCGACCAAAGTGAAGTGGTCACACTGACTAATGCGAGCAAACCTGTGCAGCCCAGGCATCTGACGCTGAAGACAACTTTTTGTGTTTGTGTCCCATGCAAACCTTCAGAGGAAAGCTCTCAGATATGTACATTGTCCAAGGTGTAGTGAGGGGTCAGTGGCCTGATAGTGCATGAGTTGCTAAGTTTTGTTGTTCCTTTAAGAGTGAACACTGACAAGATATGAGAGCAATAGTATCACTTTGCTGCCCATTATGCTCCATTTATAGCTACAGTGAAGTGACAGACATTGAGTATGATACATCTGATAAAGAGTTCCAGCAGCCAACTGCCTGTGTGACAGTCTTCTGTTGTGCTAACCTTACAATACTAAATCAACTCATAGGAGCATGAAGCATTAAGAACTGAGTGGTACACAGCCTGGCAGAGAGCAGCAGGTCATTCATCCCTTTACAGCAGTGAAGCCAGGTTCTCTTGCACTTCTTACAGCTGCTGACCTCTGCAGCTCCCTCTCTCTCCAGGCTGCCTCCATCAATATTGCTGTCATCTATCAAGAACTTCCCTTCTCTCCTGGACAGCCTTCAAGAGAACCTCTCGGGAGACATTAGTAGAATGTGATGCTGTTCTTTGCCTGGTCTCTGACCAAAAGGTAGGTAGATGGCTAGCTGGGGTGGGGATGGAGGTGAAGGAACAGAATTTGTAGAGAACAAAATATTTTTTATTTTCATACAGCCTTCAGAATTTGGAGTCAGGACAGCTTTGGAGACTCCTGAATGTACTGCTCATAAAATGTGGCATTTAACTGTGCATGCGTATGTACTGAACTGAGATGCATAATCACTTAGAGTGAGTTGAACTGCCCCTGAGTAAAAAATGAGGTCTGCAGATGCTGGAGATCACAGCTGCAAATGTGTTGCTGGTCAAAGCACAGCAGGCCAGGCAGCATCTCAGGAATAGAGAATTCGACGTTTCGAGCATAAGCCCTTCATCAGGAATAAGAGAGAGCGAGCCAAGCAGGCTAAGATAAAAGGTAGGGAGGAGGGACTAGGGGGAGGGGCGATGGAGGTGGGATAGGTGGAAGGAGGTCAAGGTGAGGGTGATAGGCCGGAGTGGGGTGGGGGCGGAGAGGTCAGGAAGAGGATTGCAGGTTAGGAGGGCGGTGCTGAGTTGAGGGAACCAACTGAGACAAGGTGGGGGGAGGGGAAATGAGGAAACTGGAGAAATCTGAATTCATACCTTGTGGTTGGAGGGTTCCCAGGCGGAAGATGAGGCGCTCCTCCTCCAGCCGTCGTGTAGTTGTGTTCTGCCGGTGGAGGAGTCCAAGGACCTGCATGTCCTCGGTGGAGTGGGAGGGGGAGTTAAAGTGTTGAGCCACGGGGTGATTGGGTTGGTTGGTTCGGGCGGCCCGGAGGTGTTCTCTGAAGCGTTCCGCAAGTAAGCGGCCTGTCTCACCAATACAGAGGAGGCCACATCGGGTGCAGCGGATGCAATAGATGATGTGTGTGGAGGTACAGGTGAACTTGTGGCGGATATGGAAGGATCCCTTGGGGCCTTGGAGGGAAGTGAGTGTGGAGGTGTGGGCGCAAGTTTTACATTTCCTGCGGTTGCAGGGGAAGGTGCCGGGGGTGGAGGTTGGGTTGGTGGGGGGTGTGGATCTGACGAGGGAGTCACGAAGGGAGTGGTCCTTGCGGAACGCTGATAGGGGAGGGGAGGGAAATATATCCTTGGTGGTGGGGTCCGTTTGGAGGTGGCGGAAATGGCGGCGGATGATACGTTGTATGCGGAGGTTGGTGGGGTGGTAGGTGAGAACCAGTGGGGTTCTGTCTTGGTGGCGGTTGGAGGAGCGGGGCTCAAGGGCGGAGGAGCGGGAAGTGGAGGAGATGCGGTGGAGGGCATCGTCGATCACGTCTGGGGGGAATCTGCGGTCCTTGAAGAAGGAGGCCATCTGGGCTGTGCGGTGTTGGAATTGGTCCTCCTGGGAGCAGATGCGGCGGAGACGAAGGAATTGGGAATATGGGATGGCGTTTTTACAGGGGGCAGGGTGGGAGGAGGTGTAGTCCAGGTAGCTGTGGGAGTCAGTCGGTTTATAATAGATGTCTGTGTTGAGTCGGTCGCCCGAGATAGAAATGGAAAGGTCTAGGAAGGGGAGGGAGGAGTCTGAGACAGTCCAGGTGAATTTCAGGTCGGGATGGAAGGTGTTAGTAAAGTTGATGAACTGTTCAACCTCCTCGTGGGAGCACGAGGCAGCGCCGATACAGTCATCGATGTAGCGGAGCAAAAGGTGGGGGGTGGTGCCAGTGTAGTTGCGGAAGATGGACTGTTCCACATATCCTACGAAGAGGCAGGCATAGCTGGGGCCCATGCGGGTGCCCATGGCAACTCCTTTAGTTTGGAGGAAGTGGGAGGATTGAAAAGAGAAGTTATTCAGGGTGAGGACCAGTTCAGTCAGTCAAAGGAGGGTGTCAGTGGAAGGGTACTGGTTGGTGCGGCGGGAAAGGAAGAAGCGGAGGGCTTGGAGTCCTTCGTGATGGGGGATGGAGGCGTACAGGGACTGGATGTCCATAGTGAAAATAAGGCGTTGGGGACCGGGGAAGCGAAAATCCTGGAGGAGGTGGAGGGCATGGGTGGTGTCCCGGACGTAGGTGGGGAGTTCTTGGACTAAAGGGGACAGGACCGTGTCGAGGTATTGGGAGATGAGTTCGGTGGGGCAGGAGCAGGCTGAGACAATGGGTCGGCCAGGGCAGGCAGGTTTGTGGATTTTGGGCAGGAGGTAGAAATGGGCGGTGCGGGGTTGTGGGACTATGAGGTTGGAGGCGGTGGATGGGAGATCCCCTGAGGTGATGAGGTCCTCAGGGGATGATGGTTTGGTGGTGGGAGGTGGGGTCGTGGTCAAGGGGGCGATAAGAGGAGGCGTCCGCGAGCTGGCGTTTGGCTTCAGCGGTATACAGGTCAGTGCGCCAAACTACCACCGCGCCTCCCTTGTCTGCGGGTTTGATGGTGAGGTTGGGATTGGAGCGGAGGGAGTGGAGGGCTGCACGTTCTGAGGGTGAGAGGTTGGAGTGGGTGAGAGGGGTGGACAGGTTGAGTCGGTTGATGTCACGGCGGCAGTTGGCTATAAAGAGGTCGAGGGCGGGTAGGAGGCCAGCACGGGGTGTCCAGGTGGATGGGGTGTGTTGGAGGCGGGAGAAGGGGTCGTCAGAGGGTGGGCGGGAGTCTTGGTTGTGAAAGTAGGCACGGAGGCGAAGGAAGAATTGTTCAATATCTCACCGTGTGTTGAACTCATTAATCCGAGGGCGTAGGGGAATGAAGGTGAGGCCCCTGCTGAGGACTGATCTTGATCTGCCCCTGAACTGAGGTACCTCCCAGCTTTATGCCTGCCTCCACATGGTCTAACATTGAAAAATCCACCTAGAGTCACCCACCACTGTGACAAGATCAGGGCTAATTTATTCCTGGTTACATTGTGTTCAAGCTCATGCGTTCAACCACCTGGTAAGATGTCTGCCTCTTTGACATCCCTACAGCCTTGCGGTTCTGGGGTTTTCTTCTCATTGGTTTCTAAGTAACTCAAGACTTTTCTGCAGCCCTGACTGCTTGGAGATTGTTAAGAACAGGACCTCTGGTGTTATGAACCTCATCATCCTGCATACACCTGCTTCTGCTCTCTGGTAGTGGTAAAACATAATCCAATGAACACCTTTAGCAATTATTTCCCCAGGAGGCTCTTTATCTGAAATCACATAATTTCTTGGAAATTCTGATCTTTAAAACAAAAATCAGATCTTCAGAAAAACAGAATAAACTGAAATCCATTCAACTTTCATGATAAATGTGCTAAGAACTGAAACTGCTTTTATCAAAGCCACAAATGATATTCTTTGATTGTGACACAGAAAACCATCTTTCTTCATCTTTCACAATTTAACTGGAGCCTTTGTCACAGCTTGAAATGCGTGAATAAACAAGATCAAAACAGAAAGTACAGAAGAGACTTTTAAAAGGTGCAAGATAGAGTGTGAAAACTGATTTGCAGCTCAGATAAACTGAAGTCCTTTAACAATAAATTCAGCTGATAACGTGAAGAATGGGATTGATTATGTATAAAAGAGATCTTCATGTGGAAATAGAGGAATGGCTGAATATTAGATGATTGTGTTACTATTAGTCTCCACAACAGTAGACGATAATGCCAATGTAGCACTAAAGGAGGAGAGAATGCTATTGGTTAAGATAATAACTATGAAATTTTACTCAAAGGTTAGCTGTACAAGTAGTAAAAAAGTTACCAAATTGAATGAGACATGTCCTAGGCTACTGCATAAACATATTGTGCCTCTGAGTGCAATCCTCCTTTGACATAATGCTATGGCAGAACACCAGATGATGGCAAATGCTTACACTCCTGTTCAAAACAGGAGAGTGGGAGAAACCCAGCACCATAACATTGATGGTACAGGAACTATCGGGTATGATAATCTAGAACAAAATTAAATAGAACTTCAGGAAAGTACTGGCTAATAAACGTAAGTACAAATTTGTGAAAAGAAAAATAGCATTTGACTGACTTGACAAGATCTTGGAGGATGTCAGAGAGGGCTGATTGTTAAATGTCTTTTGAAGGTTCAGTCGCACAAAGTTCTAGGTAATAATTTACAGTATTTGCAAAACTGAAGCCCATGAGTTTGAAGGGACAGTGAGTGTAGATAAGAAAAAAAATAGCCAATGAAAGGAGAACAGAGAGTAGTGATGAACAGTTATTTCTCAGACTGGAGGGATGAACATGGTGGTGTCTGAGGGGTCAGAATCATGACAATTGCTCCTTTTCACATATATTAATGACTGGTCCATGAGTACACAGGATAGAATTCAAACCTACAGATGGTATGGAATTCAAATATAGGCTGAAATCTTCTGGTCTCATCACAGTTGTGCAGATATCTGGACATGTGGTCCAACATAGGAATTGTCTGGAAATCTTAAACTTCTAAATGATCAACTCCCCTACTCCTGAGAACTCTGAATGAAAGTCTCTAAATCCAAGCCAGGGTTGGAGCTTGAGACTAGATCTGTGATACTTACCTGGATATTAACACAGGAAATGTTGGACAGAGTAAAACCTGATCCAACACCAACCATACTACTCTCCTTACTTGATTATCCCCGAGACGCAGATACCCCACTGGGTAGACAACCCATTCACTAACCTACCAATCACTAACATTCGGTAAAAGCCTTTACCGAGGGGAAATCATACCGGGCTGCACATTCCCCCTAGTCAGGATGAGAAGATCCAGAAGAAATGCTCACCAGTATCATGGTGGGAGAGCTTTTGCAGCACTGCTGCTGTTTGAAAGATTCAGGTCATAGTAAAGAATGTGGAGGGTGATAAAAAGACTTCAAGAGTGCAAAGACAGACAGTTCATATGGACACCTATGAAGTGACATATTTTATTTGAACAGATAAAGAGAGGCAGTGTAAACTAAACAGTATCATTTTTAAGAACAACCAGACTTGTGGTGCAGTGAGGGGTATCCCTGCCTCTGAACCAGAATCCTTGAGTATATGTTCCCTCATGAGACCCGATGGTTAAGGAAGGTATATTCATTACGTGGCCACGAACATGGAGTATCAACGGCAATTCCCTCCAACACATGGCAGTGCAGTAAGAATAGGAGAGATTGCTGGTCGTCACTGTGATGGACTCTCATCAACAATACCTCCAGGCTACAACATGCTGATAAAAGTGTATGGTGCTACAGCAACTTGGATTCCGTAGGGGCTAATGAGGTCAGTTGGCTGGATGGCTAGTATTGATATCAACAGCATACAGTTCAATCCCCATTTCCATATGGTGAATCTTTACTATACAAAAGTATATTGATCATTAGCTTTATTAATAAAGGCACAGAGAACAAAACCAAGGAGGAGGAAACTTAATTATCTTGAGAAGCTGGGCTTGTTCACTTAGAACAGAAAGCATATTCAACAGAAATCTGAAGAAAATCTTTGGAAAGCAATAATTGAGAAATATTGAGGCTTGGTAATCGAGGAACTGACTTAAGAGAGTCAGTAAAACAACCAGAGGCAACTTGTAGAAACACTTTTTAGATTAAAAAAAGGTGAATTATTGCAATCTAGAACCTTCTGCAGGGGTACAACTTTATTTAGGATATGAAGCTGGTTTGTTGCTAACATCAACACTAAACAATGTGCTCTCTTATCACCAATTCTCACTCTTTAGCCCAGCTTCTAGCTTTGAAATTAGTTGGAATTGCAGATCAAACATATGTAATAACCATTCAAGTCTAACATGTTTCACTTTTCCCCAATTTAACTGGATATTTCACACCTCACAGCTTTTTTCTCTAGAATATAATTGAACACCTCCATTATGGTAAAAGGACTTGACTCAATGGTGTTTGCTTGTTTAACTTTCTAAAGTATCAGAGAATTGGGGAAAATGCTGGGAGGCTGGGACCATTGTAATGTCATTTCAGCTGTAGAAATATTTCCTCATTTAAACACCAGGGCTGTATTTTCCCATGTTTTGTCAAAATAATATAGAGCGTGGTTATAGCACTTAGTCCATCCAGGCCTATAGCAATTTTCCTCATGCAATTTTCTGCTCATCATCTCAATAATTACACAGTTCAGCTCCCATTTTCTGGAATCATGCGGTGGAAATATTTGCTCCTGTTGGGACTTTTGACATTCACACTGTTTGCCATTATATTTAGGTATTATTGTAAAAGCCCATCTCATTCACTAACTCCGTTTGAGAAGGAAATCTGCCCTTCCTACTTGGCTTGGCCCACATAATACTTCAGACTGACAGTATTGTGGTTGACTTGTACATACGCTCTGAAATAGCCTGACAATTAATCAAGTTCAGGAATATTTGGAATGGGCTTCAAGCTTGGCCGCCTTCAGAGTGAGGCCAAAAAACAAAACAAAACAGAGTGCAGTGGAGGCTGGGACGCTAAATGTCTTCAAGGCAGAGATTGATAAATTCTTGATGTCACAAGGAATTAAGGGCTACGGGGAGAATGCTGGTAAGTGGAGTTGAAATGGCCATTAGCCATAATTGAATGGCGGAGTGGACTCGATGGGCCAAATGGCCTTACTTCCACTCCTATGTCTTATGGTCTTCTGGTCTAAAGAGAAAACGAAGGCACTATTACCAGAACTTAGAAACAGAGGGGCAAAGAGAAGTTGTCATTGCAGGTGAAGAGAAACGTTTCTGCAGTCCATCTCCCATAACCTCTTGCAATAGCAGAAGCATTTATTTTTAAACCTTTATACAACTGGTGCAAACTGATCTCTTGGGTACACGGTTATCTCAATTGAAAATTATCCAGGATTTAGCCTCCAACAGATTGGATATAAACCTGCTACTGGTATTAATCTTGACAGCCAAAAGAAAAAATGAATTAAATATCTTCCTATTCAAGGCAGAAAAAGAACATCTCTTTTAGAATGCGGCTTTTTTTTGGGGGGTGGGAGTGGAGGTTTCATTATGGGCAACTGTGAAGCCTTTTTAATTGACCAGTATATGACATAAATGCATGCTGAGATTAAAGTGCCCCTCTTTTTTTTAAACGAATACCCTGGGCAAGTAATCAGTAAAATCAGACACGAATATTTCTTGACTGGCTGCTTTAATAATTGAAAAGTGCTGAGAATGAAAAGCGGAAAGCATCTCGAGTGACGCACAACCCTTCCCACCTTTTGCTTCCAGCATTGTGAAATGCACAGAAGTGGAGCACTTGCACCACAGCATTCCGAGCTTCTCAGTGGATGTCACATGCTGCAGGAAGAGCTTGCATTAATACTGAAGCACATGTTTTGAACATGTACTCAAAAAGCTCCATGTATGCTTGAGGTGAACTCTCTGCTCTCACAGTCTTAATTTGATTCAACAGAATGCATCAATATTTACGAAGTAGAATCAATTCAAATGTGCACTGGAGCCCTGTGAAATGTTTCATCATATTTTTCTCATGTGGAATTAAGATCCAACACAGCTGAGTCCTTGGGAAAGCCAGAATATAACAACACATCCAGTCTAAAGCAAGGTGGAACTCACACTATTAAGGTATTTAGTGACTAGTTAAAACTGATTTCAACAGAGTTAGAAATAATTCAATAGGTACAATAAAACAACACATCATGTGGCATTGAATTCTCTACTGTTTCAGAGGACAAAATACAGCAATAACCAAATTAATAAAACATTTCAAGTTGAAATTTTGACTGCATTTTGCAAGGATGTCTTGTGAGGTAGCACTGTAAAAATCAAGTTGATAGATGTGTATGGGTGATTTTTTTAAAATGGCAAATGTGTAAATATATTCTTGGATTGCTATTGGTTGGCAAATGACAAACATCAAGAGACACCTGGGAGAAAGGTAGATTGCTTATAGTTGTTTCGGGTGATTATACTGCAGTACCAGTGGGTGTGTCAGATGGTTCCAGCAAACTAACGCATACACCGGGAACCCTGGTTCAACAAGAAATGGTTAAATCTACATTTAAACCTCTACATTCTGGAAATGAAGTGCCAGATGACACACTAGGGAGTTAATTTAAACATAACATCACAAATTGACTATGACTTTGACCATAGTATAAAACTAGATTGATAACAAATGTCTGTATTATGAAATTTAAATTCTTATAACTTTTCATGAGAGTACCGGACTACACAAAGGTCACCAGATGCTTAAAGGCCTCATCATTTCCAAAAAAGAAGATTGCTGATTAGATGCACTTGTTTATCATTTTTAATGAGATTTCAAGATCCTGCAATGCAGAGAAATCACGATTCAGGTATTAAAAGACATATGCAGTTTATTGCAAGGGAATGGAAGATAGGAGGAGGAGAGTTTTATTATCATTGTACACAGCATTGATGAGATCACACTTGGAAGGGCTGCGCACTGTTTTGATCTCTTTACTTCAGGAAGGATATAATCGAGTGAGAAACTGTCGAGAAGGTCCACATGACTGATTCCTCAGGTTGTCCTTTGAGAAAGGCTGCAAAGGTATTAGAGTTTAGAAGAATGAGAGAGGTTTATTGAAATATATGATATACCGAAGGCCTTGACAGGGTGGCCTCCTGGAAGGATCTTTCCCCTCGCCAAGACATCAGAACAAGAGGACAGACTTTCAGAGGTTAGAGGTCTCCCATTTTAAGGTGGCGATGAGAACCTTTTTTTTCTCCAAGGGTCTTCAATCTATGGAATTCTCTTCCCAAGACTGGTACAGGGTCATTGAATATTGTTATAGCTGAGATAGATAAATTCTTGACGAACAAATGAATCAAAGAACATGGGGGCAGACTGCAAAGTAGAAGCCTGGCTCAGATTAGAGAATCATAGAATCTCTACAGTGCAGATACAGGCCATTTGGCCCACCATGTCCACACTGACTCTTCAATGAGCATCCCACCCAGACCCAC